>NW_020172456.1:5869871-5876819 GCF_003031525.2 Neophocaena asiaeorientalis asiaeorientalis | reverse complement strand
CCCCCATCCCTGCCCTGTTGCCTGGTGACCCACAGCACAGGCTTGGGGCTTGGAGGAGGGGAAGGCACACGTGGCAGATGGGTCTGAGTGCACGTGCGCGTGCGTGCCTGATGGAGGGTACCAGGCGCGGGGATGGCCGCTCAGCGCCTAGGGGAGGGCGACTGCACATTCCAGGCAGTGGCCTCCCCAGTAGACCCCGCAGGAGTGTTTTCAGCCAATGCCTCCTCTGACCCTCCATGCACCTCTCAGACAGGAAATGGAGAAAACGTTAGTCATTCCCAACTGTGCAGCCCATGGGTCGGGAGGTCCACCAGGCCCTTGCAGAGTCCTGGGTCCACGTCCTTTACACGGAGGCACGTAGGTGAGGCCCCGAAGGGTGTGTGCAGTCCTAACCCCACCCCTGGGAGGAGCTGCTGGGTGGAACTGTGGCTGCCAGTGTTCCCCAACAGAGCATGGAATGGAAACCTGTTTTGCAACCTGGGCTGACTGGAGACAGGATCTGGCCTGGTAGCTGGTCAGCAGTCCCCACCCACCCTCCTCCACTGCCAAAGAGCTCCTGGCATCTTGACCAAAGGAAGAATATAGCTACGATACTGAGGGGGGTGCAGATTTCTAGAGCTTAGGTCCAGAAGGTTCCTCCATGACATGGTGTGACTAAAGTGCTCACAGTGTTCCTGTGTTTGTTTTCTAACTTGATTAAAAAAAAAAAGATTGCTCTATTTATCCTGCTACAGAGGAACTGAGACCAGTATTTTATAACTTACATGTGTTTTTATTACTTACATGCAAGTTATAACTTACACCTATACCTTGCGTGTATTTTCAAAGACTTTTTCTTTCTTCAGAGGGTTGGTTTTGTCTTTTGTTTTGTTTGCCTCTCTGGGAAGTTGGTGAGGGTGGGAGCTACATGGCCCACCTCTTCTTCCCCATGCTAAGATTCTGATCCTCAGCCAGTCTGTCTACCAGAGGAGGGGAGCTCAGGAAGCCCCCGCGAATAAATCTGAAGGTCCAGGCTGACCTCAGACGTCAGAACCTAGATGCCCCAGGTCATCGTTAGTAGCCCCGGGAGTTCCCAGGAAACCAGCCGAGAGGCGCAGAGGAGGGCTGGCTGGGCATGCCAGGCAGGCTCTGGTATGAAGCCCTGGCTACACCCGGCGATGCCCCTGGCCCCAGGGAGGCGGCCGTGCTATCGCTCCTCCGCAGGCTTCCGCAGCTCCCCAGCCCTTCCCCTCCCGCGGCTGCCTTGACTCACTCCAACCCCCTGCTGCCTTTCACTTTCACCCAGCACCCAGAAGGGGAGGAACTTCCTCCTCCATTTCCTTCCTCAGCTCCCGGCCCTGCTGGGAGTGAGAGCGACTCTCCGTGCTCGCACCCCCTTTGTCTCGCATATGGAAGCTGGGGGAGGGGGAAACTAGGAGGGCATCCAAGTCGCCCAGGCCCCGCCACCGGGGGAGGATTCGGACGAGCAGCGAGTGCTGAGGCCACAGAAACCGCCTTCTGAACAAACCCCTTTCTCTTGCTTTTAAACTCTCATTTCCTGACAGCCAACCCAACACAGAGCAGAGACCCAAAAGCCAGCCCCCAGACTGAAAACAACCCTGGGCGCCATCGTGAAGCTGCAGGGTGGGGCCGTCCCGGCTAAAGAGTCCGGTTTTTTTCCCCCATCCCTGCCCTGTTGCCTGGTGACCCACAGCACAGGCTTGGGGCTTGGAGGAGGGGAAGGCACACGTGGCAGATGGGTCTGAGTGCACGTGCGCGTGCGTGCCTGATGGAGGGTCCCCCATCCCTGCCCTGTTGCCTGGTGACCCACAGCACAGGCTTGGGGCTTGGAGGAGGGGAAGGCACACGTGGCAGATGGGTCTGAGTGCACGTGCGCGTGCGTGCCTGATGGAGGGTACCAGGCGCGGGGATGGCCGCTCAGCGCCTAGGGGAGGGCGACTGCACACTTGGGGCTGGGGAGGTGGGGGAGGAGTCTGTGAAAGGGGATCCAAGGCAGGGCTGCTCCTGCCCCAGTCCACACTGGCTGGCCTGCAGCTGCCTGGTCAGGTCTGCTCTGCCTCCCACCCCCCACCCTACACATCGAGGGGGCCCTTCACTCCTGATACCACAGTAGGTTTCCAAACCTGAGCCAGGGACTTCTTTAAAAGAAATCAAGGGGGCCAGTTCTGGGGAGGCTGAAGCTTCTGCAGAGGCCTCCCTGTCATCCCCATTGGAAGGCTGCTAACAATGCTAAGAGCACAGACACCCGGACCTGGGACCCTTGAAGAAGAAAGGTCATTATCTGGGCTGTTGGGGGGAGAGTGGAAGAGGCCTGGGAGGTAGGAGGGGAGGGGCCACACCAAGGCAGCAGGGTATGTAGCAGTAGTAGTAACAGCTAGTAGTTGTAATAATAATAACAACAGTGCACCTGTGCCAGGCGACCCTAAGTACTCTGTGCGCGGTTGTGTGTGTGTGTGCATGTTTAATTCCCACAACAGCTTTATGAAGCAGCATGAAGCCAAAGCATGAAGCAGTGTTATTTTAACTTCCATTTTACAGGTGAGCTAGACAAGCTCTAAAGGGCTGAAAAAAATTGCCAGTGGTCACACGGTAACTACGTTGCAGAGCCAGGGCTTGAATTCAGGTCCGTCTGACTCCAAGACCAAGCTCTTATTCCCTGTCCCTAAGACATGCCGCTAAGACACCAGGCCCTTTCTGCACACCTCCCTCCCACAGCATGCTCTCGACAGTCTCAGAGCAAGGATTTTCCCAACACGGATCTCCCTCCTCACTGGCGCTAGGAAGCCCCTTCCCCGCACCTGAACTGTAGGCAGGTAAACCTCTCCTATTCTGTGCCGGTACAGCTGAGACCCTCAGACCTACAGGAAGGGAGGGAAGGGAAGGGGGGCCGCCTCACAGAGGCACCAGCAGGTGTGGGAGATCCACTGGCAGGGAGGCCTGAGACTGCACTGGTCACTTCCGCCTCATTCTCCAGACCTGGACCCTCCAGCCCCTGCAAGCCCACCCCTGCCTCAGTTCTGGTGGCTGCAGGTGGGGCTGCCAGCTCTCATACGCCACTCATACCTCACAGCCTGCGAGTCTGGCCAGCTCGAGTCTGCGAGCCACTTCCTCCCATTTCTTCTGCCCCAGCCCTCCTCTGTCCCTCAGGTGGGACAGTCTTCCTGGTCTTCCTCACAATGAGGAAGAGGAAGCAAGCCGTCCTTTCTGAAGGCTCCCAACAGATGGGCCAACTCCCTGAAGTTGCAGGGAAGAGGGTGTAATGAGGAACTCCTGCAGGCAGCTCACCCTTGGGACCAGCTGCAGGGCCTCTGACAACGGATGCAGAAACACTGCAAAAGGAAATCCACAGACATCATGGGGCCCCAGACACTCACACCCACTCTTACCAGTCTGACTGTCAAGGCTCTATTCACTCTTCCCTTCCTCCGGGAGCCTCGCTGCTGCAACCAGTCCCTGACCACACCACAGACAGCCCTGGGCAGAAGACACAGCCAGCATCTGATCTCAACAGCCAGGGACCCCTGGGGCTTTCAGGAGCATCTATGGTGAGAAACACTTTCTCTCTACTGAAGAAGCAATGTGCAATAAGTAAAGAAAACAGTGCTGAAACCACATGTATTCTGCACACACATGAGGGAAGGTACTGAAAAGGCTGTTGGGTGTTCTATGCTTGTGGTGACACCACGCCCTCCAAGGACAGCAACCAGAACACGTACTGCTCCCCACGTGCCATAAGCACCCCAACCGCATGCGTGACATTGGCTGGGGGAGTCCAGTGAGCCCTCACCACAGGGCAATGGGGCCGGGCCATGCATGACCACTGAGGGGACCAGGGCCACTCACAAGCTTGGGGCACTCAATGCGGCCATCCAAGAGACAAGACTGTTGTGAGTCAAGGTTACGCAGGCCAGGAAAGGGGTGCCCAGCTTGGTCCCGGCGGCCACAGGGCCTCAGCTCTGATCTGGGGCTGAGAGCCGACTGAAGGACACCCCGACCCTGGGAGGGGCTAGCTAATGCTCCAAGCTCCTGCTCTTACCTGGGCCACCCCTGGCCCCGCAAACTCAGCACTAGGAAGAGGGGGAGTCACAACTCATGCCATCTCCAACCCGAGGCAAACAGACTTCAATATGGCACCCAACAAAGCCCCGAATCTCTAGGCCAGCCAGCTCACTGAGCACCAAAGAGGCTGTCTTAGGACAAAGTCTAAACTCCTTGTCCAGCCCACAGATCCCTGCAGACTCGGGCTCCCGCCACTTCTCTCAACACTCCATGCGGGAGCCATCACTCAGTGCTGTTGCTGCTTCGCCTCCAGGTCTGTGCCCAGGCAGTTCCTCTGCCTAGCACACATTCCCAACCTTTTCATCTGACCAAGTCCTACTCACCTTTCAGGTTTCAGACACTGCTTCCTCTGGGCAGTCTGCCCTCATCCCAGGTCTGAGCCAGGTACTATACTCTGAGCCCGTAACACCTCCTAAACCCCACGACTGGACTCAGCACACTGAATGCCGGGTGCCTATTAGTCCCCAGCAGACAGCAAACTCCAGGGGACAGAGTCTGCAGATCACTGTACCTTGGCACTTGGCTTGTACCTGCCTCTCAGGCTGCTCATTCAAGACTGCACCCAAGGTGAGTCAGAGCCACTGCTCACGGCCAGCGCATCCACCGTGGGCTCCTGCCCAGCCCTGACTTCTGATCTCTCTCCCTGATGCACATCAGAGCTCCTGAGCACATCACGCTGAGATGAAGTGAAGAGGCCCAGCCGCCTAACCCCACCCCATCCCATCCCATCAGTGGCCCCAGGTCCTATCCAACTAAGCTGAACACAAATCCTTCTCTACTTGCAGGCCCGTAAGCCACTTGCCCCTTGACTGTCACTCACTGCCCCACACTACATGCAGGACAACTGACAAAGAGCCAGCCCCACTGTTGCCCCCTGTCCCATCCTTCTTCCCTCAAGGCTTCCCACTCCTGCCTAGACCAAGGCCAGGGACATGAGCCTGTGGATCTGTTTATCTCATGCTCTGACATGGCTGGGCTGAGCCTGAAGACACCAAGGTATCTGGCTAGGATGCCCGGGGCAGTGATGAGGGGCCCTCTCTAGAGGAGCCCTGCATGGCCCCAGCTGGCCCTCCAGTCCAGACTCACATCCTGAAAAGCTCTCTCTCAAATACTCTGGGGCCTTTGGCTACAGCCAGACTGGGCGAGTGGCCTGAAATTGCCATCTTGGGCCAGCTAGAGTTGCCCAAGCCCTAGGTAGACCTTGCCTCTGGGCACAGTGCGATGATCTCAATGCTGTGTGCACCCCCTCTAACTGGGAGCTCACACCCAGGCTGCAGGGCCCCATTTCTCCAAGCCACTGGACATACAAGTCCTGTTCTCAAGGGGTATGTAAAACCAATAAGGAAGGAGACGCCAGCCACAGAGATGAGGACCTGCCTCCCACAAGTGTCACTTCCCCTGGGGACGTGAAAGAGCAGGCCGCGTGTTGTGCCCGTTCCCAGTCCAGAGACAGTCCCTGGATTATCATTTCTCCAGACTGAACTTCAGCCCTTATAGGCCAGGGCGTCATGAGTCCCAGGGGCTCAGCCATCAAGCTGCACAGGCTCAGAGGCTTGGCCAGGGTTCGAGCTGCCTGAAGTGTGAGCTTTGACTGTAAAAATGCCAACATTGAGATGCTTTTAAAGGGATACAGGTAAGAGGAAATCCTTTGCCTTATTATGCACCCCCCAGGGCTTCATTCAGGCATCTGCCTTAATCATCTCCTCCCCCACTACCCCACAAACACCCCCAGGATGTCCATAAAAGTCAGGATAGCCAGGTCCGTTTTATAGGAGGGAAGCTGAGGCACAGAGAAAACACTGAGTCGTAGGCAGAGCCAGGAAAGGACTGAGCCTCCAGGCCCAGCTTCCGCCCATGCTCGGGGTTGGGGGCGGGGGTGGGGGCGCTGGCTGCCTCCCTCCTAGACAAGGGCCACAAAGGATCACAGGCAGCTCAGGAAACCCCCTTCTACAGGACTCGGGACTCCCAGGGGGTAAAATGGAAGCTGGCAGGATTAGGCTCTGTCCAGAAGAGACAAAGCAAGTGTCCCTGCAGCCAGCCCTGCAGTGACTGAGCCTCTGGAGAGGGCTTCATGAGGGCCTCACAACCCTCTCAATGCCCTACAGGGCTCACGCCACCAGAGGCTGCTCCAGCTCCCCCCTCCCCTTCTGGAAGGGCCTGGCTCAACGGCAGGTCTAGGGCAGGGCTCCCTGGAGTCTGTGCCTGAGGCCCAGTGCCAGACTCTGTCCCAGACCAACATACAGAGAAGGCCATTCACAGGGACCTCCCTTAACATGGCCCTGCCCTGCTTACTGTGCCCTCCCACAAACACACACCCTCTGTAGCCCTGCAGGTCTGCCCACTGCCCCTTCATCCACTCAACAAGCATTTGCTGAGCACTGGCTGTAAGCCAGGCTCTGGGGAGACACCGGAGACGAGGTACAGTCCCTACCCACACAGAGCCCTCAGTCCAATGTGAGAGAAAACAGAAACACACACTGATTATAACGCAAGGTGGCCTGTCCTGGGGCTCGAGATACACACAGGGAATAAGTGACCCTGGGGAGAGTTCCCCGGCTTTGAGCCTTTGCTGGAGCTGTCACCTCTGCCTGGAAGCCCTGCCTCCACTGACAACCTGCCTCCCTCAAAGCCTACCTCTTCCAGGCAGCCCTCTGGCACATACTGTTCTCACCCTTTCTGAATCTTCATGCTCTTACTCCCTATTAACCACTAGCTCACAAGGCTTCTGCAATTCCCTTCTGTTTCCGCAGCAAGGCTGGGAGAAGCAGGGCCTGGAGGCAGTGTGGCCCAATGGAGAGGGCAGTGAACTGGTTGTCAGGTAACCCGGTGTCTGTTCCAGGAACCGGCCACTCCATGGTTTCTGCCTTTGAGGAATTTGGGAGCCAGGGG
>NW_020172456.1:5793156-5869043 GCF_003031525.2 Neophocaena asiaeorientalis asiaeorientalis | reverse complement strand
CAGGAATCACCTTTGTAATAAGCAACTGCCACAGTAAACAGTAGCCACCAGCACTGCCCACGTGTCCAATGTGTGTGAGTATTGCTCACTTGTATAACCACTTATCCCCATCTGAGAAATGAGGAAACGCTGGCTCTGAAAAGTAACTTGTTCCAGGTCACAGCCGGAGGTCCTCTGTGAGGAGCCAGGATTCTAATCCAAGCCTACCAAGCCCAAACCAGGTCTGCTGCCTGTCAGTGCTGAGCAGTGGTTCTCAAACCTACCCTGAGAGATTATTAGTTCATGGGTCTGGTAACGGGGAGGAAATCAAGGTGGGAAATCCACAGTGCTTCATAAGCAGCCCAGGTGGTGCCCAGGTGCTGGAGCAGAGGGACGGCTAGAGGGTCGGGGCCTGGCACAGTGCAGCTTCCAAGGACCCACTGCTCCTCACTCCCCTGGGAGCCACCTGCCAGGGTGTCGTGTCCTGCACAGGAGGCATGAGGGGTCCCATGAGCCCTAGGGCTGACTATGGCTCTTAGAGTGCCCAAGGCCCAACTGAGTGCCCATGTTTACTGAGCTTTTACTATCTGCCGAACACTGCTGAGTGCATTGCTGGCAATATCTTATTTAACCCTCACTCTTCTTTGTCCCATTTTACAGCTCTGGAATGGTACACTCAAAAGTATCTATTTAACACAAAAGAAGACAGTAACGGAGGAACAGAGGAACAAAAAAAAGACATTAGAAAGCAAATAGCAAAAATGGCAGACATAAATCCAACTTTTTAATAATTACTTTCAATGTAAATAGATTAACACCCCAATTAAAAGGCAGAGTTTGGGAAAATGGGTTTTAAAAAACCCATGATCCATGGTGGCGCAGTGGTTGAGAGTTTGCCTGCCGATGCAGGGGACACGGGTTCGTGTCCCGATACGGGAGGATCCCACATGCCGCGGGGCGGCTGGGCCCGTGAGCCATGGCCGCTGAGCCTGCGCGTCTGCAGCCTGTGCTCCGCAACGGGAGAGGCCACAACAGTGAGAGGCCCGCGTATCGCAAAAAAACAAAACAAAACAAAACAAAAACCATGATCCAACTGTTAACAAGAGACACACACTTTAGATTTAAAGACACTAATAGGTTGAAAGTAAGAGGATGGAAAAAGATATACCATGCTAACAGTAACCAAAAGAGAGCTGGGAATGGCTATGCTAATATTAGACAAAATAGACTTTAAGACAAAAACTCTTATTAGAGACAAAGAAGGACACTTTATAATGACAAATGTGTCTACCCATTAAGAGGATATTACAATTATAAATGTATTTGCACCTAACAACAGAGCCCCCAAAATACATGAAGCAAAAACTGTCAGAATTGAAGGGGAAAATAGACAATTCAACAATAAGAATTGGAGCCTTCACTTTCAAGAATGGATAGAACAACTAAACAGAAGATCAACAAGGAAACAGAAGACTTGAACACTATAAAGCAAATAGACCTAACAGATATCCATAGAACCTTCCACTCAACAACAGCAGAATATGCATTCTTCTCAAGGGTACACAGAATATTCTCCAGGATAGATCATAAATTAGGCCATAAAACGAGTCTCAATAAATTTGAAAGGGTTGAAATCATACAAAGTATGTTCTCCAATCAAAACGAGATAAAATTAGAATCAAAAATAGAAGGAAATTTGGGGACTTTACAGGAAATGAAAGTTAGAAGTAACTTGTCAAGTTCTCAGCTCAGAAAGGCCACTCCTTCCTTACTCAGACCATATTCTCCACACCTTCTGCACAGCCCTAGGAAGCTGCAGATCTCAGATTTTTGCAAATGCCTGGGTAGCTACCACACAAGACACATACTGAACCTGACCCCAATCTTGATCCCAGAATCAAAACAGCTAGGGAGGGAGAGTCCTTTACGGCTGTAACAGCTTGTTATTCAGCCCTACTTCTCCCTGGGAAGATGGCCACAAGCAAACATCTTCACTTCCCCAGCCAGTCTACAGAATGTCCAAAAGGCAGATCCTTCCCAAAAGAAGGAAGCTAACATATACAGAGCACTTTCCCCACGCCAGGTACCTGACATACCCTAATCCACGCATACAAACTTCCCACCCAGGCATCTCATTGTCCCCATTCTACAGAGGGAAACCCGAAGCTCTGTTATTAAGGTGGCAGAAGCAAGATTCAAAATCTTGTTGTCTGCCTTTAAAGCCCTTGGTCTTTCCATCATCCTTCCAGAAAAATCCCAAATCTACACTTGTTGTGGGCTTCAGAAGGAACGCTATACATGAGAACCCCACAAAGCCAGCTGTGGATCCTCCCCTTTCTCATGCTCCCTCCCAGAACTGCTATTTTTCCTGGGGCCATTTCCAAGTAGAGCATAGTATATAACACTCCCTCCTAAGAAATACTCCCAGCCCCCGCCTGCAGAAACAGTCTCCCCTAGAGACCGTGAACATCTGTAAGACCCCCTGGAAGCTAGGACAGCCCATAGGGCTTTGAGGTGGGAGGACTGCAGGCGTGAGCTGGGAGCTGCAGTCAGCAGGATCACCCTCTGGAATAAGAGCCTCCACGACACATGGAGAAAGGTGGCTTGTGCCTCTCTTCAGAGCCAACCACCAAAGGAGAGCATAGCTGCGGAAGCTGAACAGATTCCAAATATCAAGGGATGCTGCATCTCACTCAGTCCAATTCCTTGTTCCACAAAGCAGCCCAGAGAAGGAAAGAAACTTACCTGCAAATACACAGACAGGAGCAAGAATCAAGGCCCAGAATCAAGGACACCAATAACAACGCTTCATGCCTCCATTTAGGAGGCCCCACCTTTTGGCAAGACACTGGGCAGGGCTTGGAGCCGAAGTGAGACCTCAATGTCATAAATGTAAGGCTTCTACTTCACCATCATCTCCACTCCAGCATTTCTTGGGGGCACTACTATGTGCCAAGCATGGTGCGGAGCACTCCACACGCATGATCCCGTTTAATCCTCACGGCAAGGCAGGTATTATTACACTCCCGTTTCTCAACGAGGCACCTGAAGCTCTGAGGTCACAGGAGTAGAGAGGCAATGCCAGGACTGGAACCCAGAGCCTTTTCTGCAGGGCCTCAGGCTCAGCCTCCTGCTTGGGTACACATCAGGCTATTTGGGATGGATGGCAGCAGGCTCTGGGCTGTTCACATCTCCCTGGAGAGCAGCTTCAGCTGGCCTGACAACCAGTCATGTCCTGGAAGTGTGGCTGGTCAGGAAAGGTGAGTGAGAGAGGCCTGGGAGGCGAGTGGCTTTGAAAATGAAGATGCTACTGGTGATTACCACCACTGGGCCAACCTGTGAAGCTCAACATCTTCAGTTCAAGAGGAAGCCACATCCCTCCCACACTCTCCAACCCCACACCCACAGCTGGCCAACAGCTCTTTAAAAATAAAGCGGTGATTCGCCCCCAATCCCCATGGGGCCCAGGTTCCTGCCCCTTCCCCTGGCACGCTGAAATCTGGGTCAAGTCAGTCCACGCTTGGGTTCCTACTAGTGCCAATGCCCCCACCCAGGGCACTGAGCATCAGCCCCAGCATGACAAGCCACCTCTCTGCATGGGGCTCTCAGAAGGGTTTCCTCTCAAGAAATGAAACTACTAAATAAAGGTTGTTCATTGCACATCCTAAAGAAGGGAGACAGATAGTGCCCACCCACTCCAAAGATCACTGGTCCAAATCTCAGTTTCATGGCTGACGGGACTGAAGCCCTGAAAGGTAACATGATTTGCCCAAGAACACACGGCTCATTACTTGGGTAGAGCTGTGGTCAGGGCCTCCCAGGGGATGTTCTCACACTCAGCACTCCCTCAGACCTGGCTGGCTCTGCTGCCTCTTCTCAGGAGAAAGGAAGCGGGGGATGGGCAGGAGCGCTGTCTAGTTGTGGTGTCTTCATCAGCTCTGGCTCATCTGCCTGGCCAGCTCCAGAAGGAGCTAAGACCTACCTGATGGCCTGGGGGAAGAGGGGGAGGGGAGTTTTTTCAGGGGGTCATCCTGCTGGTTTGGAGGCTAAGAATGGGGATAATATGGCTCCCCAATACTTGCTAGTGACCAAGAAGAACAAAACCTTGCTGCCAGCAGAGGTGGGGCGGCTCTCAACATGGCTGCCTAGGGCCTCCTAGACGGGCTGCAGAGTGGGCACAGAGAGCCAGCCACCTGCCCCCCTCGTCCAGGCATCCAGTCAGTGTCACAGCCTTTCTCAGGTCCTGGTCAAGATCCAGGGCCTCGGCCAAATGCTCACACATTCCTTGCGTTTCTCCAGTCTCTGAGCAGCTGCTGCAGGCCCTCTTCTCCTGTGCTGATTTATTCTTTATTGTTCCTGAAATACACCCAGAGGCCTTTGGCACCAGGCACCAGCAGAGCATCCAGCCCAAACCCCGAGTACACACCAACCAGGCTCTCTGGGACCTGAGCCAAGCCAGCCGGCATGATGGGCCCTGGGGTCAGACCCAGCAGCCAGGAAGGGAGGCCCAAGATCCCACCCACTCCAGCCTATGGTCCTAGAGCTGTTCTCAGACTACGGAGGCTGGGATATTTGGGGAGATGGAGATGCTTGCAAGGTTTCTGGGAGGGCTAAACTAAACCTTTCCACTCCTCTCATGCACGAGTGACTCCCCAGCGATCCCCCCCAACACACACACACACAGCGGACCCCCACGTGCCCATCGCCCTGCACAGCAGGGCCTCGTGGCTCAGGCTGGGCTTCTCGCTACCCTGTAAAGTGTTTGGAGAGGGAGGGCTCAGAGGGGTCTTCCCCACCCTTCCCAGCCCAAAATATCTCCCCTATCAGCCAGCTAATGGTGCCTGAATTCCTACCATCAACACTTCATTCCTAGGGTCAAAGCATTGTTCCCTGTGCACATGAAAATAGCCAGGAGAAGTGTGGGAGCTGCCTGGTAAAAAGACAGGGCTTTGGGGTCAAACAGGATGTGTCCTGGCTTCTCCAGTCACCTGCCTCTCTGTGGGCCTCAGTTTCCCTACCAGTAAATGGGCACAATATTTTCATCTCATAGTTATTGTGGGATTAAATGAGGGTTTTATACACATACACACACACACACACACACACACACACACACACACACACACACACACACACGGAGTGCCTGGCACAAAGAGCGAGCTCGATAAATGTGATTTCATTTCCCCCTTGCTGGGCAGGGGCAGATCATTCATTATTAGTCCTCAACACCTGGAAGGGAATGAAATGGCCTCTTCCAGTTCCACAGCCAGCTGACAGCAGGGCTGACCAGACAGAAACAGGACAAGGGGACTAGGAATCCCAGCAACAGTGCTGGGCTCTGCAGACATCTGGCCTAGGGACCCAGGAGGAGCACACTCAGCACAGGCCTCCCCAGAACTCAGCTGCGCCAGCAGGGCCTGCAGGGACATGGCGGGACAAGAGTCCCCAGATAAAACTTGGCAGAGCTTCCAAGCCCATAGTGGAGCCTCCACCCTCCTGGGCTCCCTCTAAGAGCAATAAAAGGGAAAGGCCATCACCTGAGGGAGGCTGGGGAGACGGTGGTCACAGAAAGTCTGAACAGGGATGCCAGAGGCACCGGGGCCTGCAGGGAGCAAGTAAGCCTGCCCCGAGGCCACCACAGTGAAAGTCCCACAAGTAGAAGTGCCTGTCTGGTTATTTTTGGTACCTCTTCTGCCCAAAGCCAGCAAGGAAAGGCAGCTGCTAGCAACCTGGAAGGGCTGTTTACACTCAAGTGTGCAAGCACTGTGCAAGGACAAAAAGAGCACCAGCAGTCACCGTGCAGGAGGGCCTCTGCCCCTGCCTTCCTCTCCCGTCTGTCCCTGTACAGTCCAACCTGCACGCTGCATAGCCCACAGAGCGTGGGTACTTCTGCTTTCAGTCAGATCCAGTCTCCTAACCACAAAACTCCCTCACACACACACAAACAGACAAATAACTATGGAGCCAGCTGAAGACTGGGCCACACCCAGGAGCCGAGACAGTATTCCTCTGGGCTCTTCCTGCACTGAAGCGGCCCTTCCCCGTTTTGAAACTGGGAGGGGCAGGACAGAGGAGCCTTTCCTCTGTGAAGCGAAAGTGGGGACAGTCTATGGAACTTCAAGGAACTCGCTGCCTTCTCAGCTTCCCCATTTGAAAGTGAAGGACTAGATGTCCCAAAGTGTTTTCCAGCTCTGGGTAAATCCTGGGAGCTGGAAAGCCCAGAACTAGGACCCAGGGCCAGCTGAAGAGGTCAAAGCCAGGTCAGGTGGGATGGAGGATCTGAGGCCAGCCAGATGTGGCCCAAGAACTGCCAGGCAGGCTGGGGGGAGGAGGAGGAAGGGGGAGAAAGGCCAGACTACTTGTACTCGCAGGATTTTGAGTTATCACTCAAACCATTTCTGAGATCTCTTCTGAGTTCCAGGGCCTTCCCCTCCCAGGAACTGGCAAATTCTGGCAACAGCAGGCTGGCTTGGGGTCTCTGTCTGCCCAGCTGCTGGAAAAAGCTGGGAATCGAAATCCCCCACTATTTTCCTTCCTCTCTGGACCCCATTTCCCCAGAGAAGATGGGTGGCCTCAGAGGGAACCCCCTTCTGGCTGCAAGCCTGTTGTACTTCCCTCTCTCCAAGCTCTGGCCAGGACAAACTTGCCCTGGCTGTTCCCCTCCCCCCTTCCTGAGACTCCTAGAGGAAGAAGCATTGCCTGGAAAAAATAACACTCACCACAAGCTCCCTGTGGCTGGAGAGAAAGGCAGAGTGAACAGGGAGCACCTTCCCCGGCTGGCCATAGCACCAGGATCCGTTCCAGGAAGAGCAAGATCAAGAACCACTGGCTGGGACGGCTCAGGCCTCCAGCCCCTCTCCTCCCCACCAGTCCCTGAAAACCACAACCAGTAAGTTGAGTCCCGCAGGGAGCCCCCGACCCTCACCCCTGCAAAACCCCAGCTCTCTTCAGGCATGTGTTAACTTTCTTCTTATATAATATCTTGGTGTTCCCCCCACCCTCCCACTCCACCCTTGCTACCTGGTGAAACAGCCAAAGTGCTTTTAGGAGCAACTCCCACCCCAGGCTCCACCCGAACTCCACTGAGGTCACACTGAGAGGCTTCAGGTGAAGCGAAGACAAGAGGATTTTTTCCTTGGCTTTCTAAAGCAGCCTTCCTCCCACCCACCTGAGCAGTTCAGCCTGAGGCCTGGGCGGGTAAGTTCCCGAGAGCACAATATGATCTCTGGGAAGCTGAGCCCTTAACCCTCCGCAGCAGGGACAGAATCCCTTGCAAAAGTACACAGGCCGCAGGGTCTGGGCTGGTCCAGGCTGGAGTGCATCACACAGTTTTGCCCAGGGCCTAGGGAGTTCGAAAATGAGCTTCATTTACATAAGCCCAGTGGCCTGGAAGGGTACCCTCCTACCACAAGCAGGTGACCCTTCATTTCCTTTTCCCTGGAAGGAGCAAAAGGCAAACAAGAGCTGGGCTTGGTAGGAACTGGTGAAATGCTAGCCATCATCTGTTGAGTACCTACTGTGTGCCAGTCACTTTGCATGCATGATCTTGTTTAACCTTTGTAGCAACCCTATGAGTAATTATTATCATCCCCATTTTATAGGTAGGGAAACTGAGGCTCAGGAAGTTAAGCAATGCTCAAAGCCACACAGCAAGTGGGGCAGCTGAAGAACGAACCCAGGTCTGCCCAAGCCTCATTCCTATGCCCCTGCCAGGCTTCCTTCAGAGTCACTGCCCAGGTTATTTGTTCACACACCATCCAGGAATGGTGTTCTGAGTGTGGGGAGGGAAGTAGGTGTACACAAGTTTTGCCTGATGGCTCTGGAATCCTAACTGATGTCCCACTGACTGTTATTGTTCCCAAGTGCGTGACTGTGAGAGCCCCTGTAAGTGTGCGTGTGTTGGGGGTGGAGGGAGGGTAATCTGGATTCCAAAGAGCAGTTTCCAACACCGAAGTTATGCTGTAATGCTTCTGATTCATGAAATGAGCTCACAGTCTCACGATATCCTGAATGTTGCTTCGAACGCAAATGCAGATCCCACAAGTAAAAACTGGGGATTTCAGCACACTCCACCCAGCTCCAGCCCAGCTCAAGGAGTTTACTTAGTTCATCCCCACACAGCCAGAGCGATCCTCCCTGTGCAGAAGCAACTCTTCCAATGGAACACGACCCCTGGCTGCATTTGCTGCAGCCTGTGGAGTGTCAGGGAAGAATGGAGCCCCCAGGCTGCTTCTGTACTAATTCGAGCACACACAGGAAGGGTGCCAATTGGCCTGGCCAAAGGAAATGCCCAAGTTAGCAGATTCCCAGGCAGGAGGCTCCAAAACTCTTTCACCCTGAGGTCCCATTGGGGTCAGGATTACTGGGACATATTCTCTAGAAGGCCAGCCATAGGGCAGTGCCAGGAGACTGGGTTCACCAGCATCAGACTCACACATGGACCAACCCTTTTGAAAGCAATGGCACAGTATGAATCCCGCAGCAGGACTCACTGGGCCCACCACACGCTAAGTCCACGTTTTCTGGATGGAGATCTTTCATTCATTTTGTTCAGCTAACATATGCTAAACACCTACTAGATGCCGGACACTGTGGGAACAATATAGAGCATATGCTAGAGCAGAGCTCTGACAACACTGAAATGTGCTTTCAACATTTGGTGTGTATGTACTAACTTGCAAAATCCTCACCTCAACTCTTCGAAGGTATAGGAACTCTAGCTCCCAGTTTATGATTTGACCACCACATTACAGTATGTGCACGAATGACTATATAAGGTGGAAATGAGTATTCAGAAGGCTGAGGCTTCTCCAAAGAAGTGACATTTGAAACAGGATTAGAAGGACACGCAGGAATCTCCCAGCTATTTGTGGCCATGCCCATTCCACCAGGAGCAAGGTTTGCTTCTGGGAGACCCAACTGCAGGAGAGGGGCTGTCAATGCCAAAGATTCCTGGACTGGACCCACTCCCCTTCCAGGACACTCTGCTCCATGCGCACCCCCCTGCCAATCCTCCCACTCAGGGGCCCAGAGGCCTTGTCTCCACTGGGCACCCCTTTCCTGAGTTCTGCAGCCACAGGAGGCCTTCAGCTGAAATCTGTAACTGCATATTGCCTTTTTGCTTCTTCATTTATTAAAAGCAGCAACCCACAGGGCTAAACACTCAAGTTATTTTTAAATCCCACATTTAAAAGTTGAACTCTCATCCCCACGGGCACTCCAGGGCACTCTTTCCTAGGGTGGGGTGAGGGGCTGACAGAGCCAGGAGGAGTGTGGGTTCTTCCCGATGCTTGGGGAGACCACACTGGCAGTGGTCAGGTCGTCCCAGAGCAAGCTGCATGGTTGGGGGGCGGGGGAGGAACCCTCCAGGTTCTTCACCCCGCTGGCCTCTGGGAGCTACTCAGACCAGAGTAACCCGCCAGAGGCCAATCCAATTAGAGTGGAGACTGGGCCAGAGCCATACAATGAGATGGTTTATCACAGTAACTGAGTGTTTACACCCCTATTATTCACTGTCCAGAGCCGTAGGAAAAGGAGGATCCACAAATTCCCAACCAGGGACGGTTTCTCCTTTCCCCTTCATCCTGAAGCCATCTAACAGCCTGTGAAAAGGGTGCATTTCTCTGATGTTAAAGCGGCACATGCACACCATCCCTAGGAGGTTCTGGAGCAAGACAAGTGGTTTCCTTCCCTTAGCCGGGGCCCCACAAGGGAGACGAGGCTTCTCCTCAGAGCTGCGTTTCTTCCACTTGCATCAGGCCTCCAGTCTCAATCCTGAAGCTGCAGGGCCAAGGAGAGGCCAGACCCCCAGACTGCCACCAGGCCAGGCTCCCCCTGTTGGAGCAGGCCAGACCTTCCCTCCCTCCAGCCACAGCTGCCAACAGGGGTCCCCTGAACACACGTGCCTAGGCGGCCTCCAGACTCACCCAAGGCCAGCCAGGTCTCCCCCATCCCACCGTCCCCTGAGCGAGGCTGCACAGGCTGGCACACAGGTCCCAGGTGGGACCGTGGAAGCAGGAAGTAGCCACTAAAGTTGTGACCGACAAAGTTTTAAATGCGGGAGAGTAACTTCCCCTTTCATCCTTGCAGCAGCTCACTCTGGAGGGTGGGCTGCAATACCCAGGGGCTCCCACTTCAGAGTGGCAGGTATCTCCTCTAGGTCCGCCTTCCTGAGACTTCCTTGGGGCTGAGGCTTGAAAGCGTCAGGCCCTTACCCAGAAGCCTGGTGGGGGCCCTAGAGGTGCAACCTGGTGCACACGCTCCTGGATGTGTGAGTTGTAAGGGGGGTATGACTACCGCCACCAAGCCGGCCTTACGCAGGCTCCAGAAAAAAAACCCGGGCTCCCGAGTTCCGCACAGGCACCACCAAACGCAGCACAAGGTGAGGCGGCGGGAGAACTCCGCAGGCCGCGTTTGCACGGGGCGTGAGGGGTTGGGCGAAGGATGACAGGTCTGAGGTGCGCCAGCAGCCGGCAGCGCCGGGGTGCGCGGGGTGAGGCCGGTCCGCCCGCCCTAAACGCTCCAGCTTAGGCCTCAGCTGCACTGGCCCCGGTTCCCTGCCACCCCTGCACCTCTGTCCCCCAAACTCCGGGCGCGCGTGCAGTTTCCACGTCCGCTCTCGGGCGCACACGGGAAAGGGAAAGGGCTCCCGCACCAAGTTCCCGCAGCTCGCGAGACCCTCCTGTACCTCTCGGACCCAGGCTCGGTCACGCAAGCCGGTCCCGGCGGACACCACGTTTCGCTCAGGCGGAGGAGGAGCCGCCGCTACCACCACGGGCCGGGTGGCTTGGGAGGGTTTTCCTGCCGGGGCCGCGCCTGGGTGGGCGGGGGCCGCGCGCGAGCTGCGTAGCTGCACAAACACGGCGGGTTGGCTCTGCACAGGCACTTGTTTGCGCCGAGCCGCGTGCAGGCCTCGGCCGCCGGCCCAACAGCCCCACTTACCCTGCTCCTACCCGAGCTCCGGCATCGGCTGTCCCCTTTCCGCCGCGGGCCGCCGCCTTCGGTCGCCTCCAAGGCTCCAGCCGCCTGCACGCACTCCCGATTTTAAAAACAAACAGGCGCCGCCGCCTCCCCGCGACGCTCGCAGAATTTCCGCCAGCTCGCGCCTCCCGAGGCCGGGAAGTTTGCTGGCAGGGCCCGGGCGGGACGCGCGGGCTGTCACCCCTCGCTCCCGGCACAGGAGCCTCGGCGCACCCCGCGCCCGTGGTGTCCGCCTCGCGATCGCTCTCCCTCCCTCCGTGTCACCCCCCAGTCCTCCGATGCAGTGTCAGGATTGCACTGCTCTGACTCATCGGTTGAGCTCACAGCTTGAAAAAAAAAAAGAGAGAGAGGGCGAGAGGCAACAGCGAAGGAGGAGGACTCTCTGGCGTGCTACAAAGGATTGCACAACTCGGGGCTGGGAGCGCGGAGCGCCCAGCGGCGGGCCGGCGCGCGCGGCACGGCGGCGAGCAGGAACCAGCTCTACCACTTCATCAGCACAACTGTCTCGGGTCTGCCTCTCAGCCAGCAGGCCCGGCGCCGCCCACTTCCTGAGACCAAATAAGGCCGGAGAAGGCGTCTTTAAACCTCCGGCGGCTGCCCAGGCTGGGGATTTCCAGCAGACTTCACCTCCACTCCTAAGTCAGTCGCCACCCTCCCCCAGCCCAGGCCGGCGCCCCCGATGGCTTTGCTGGAACCAACAGGCCACGCGGCTCGTTCCTTTCACACCAAGGTCAGGACGAGACGGTGACGAAATGTTTGGAAACCCAGCGGGCCTGCCAGGAAAGTATGTGTGTGATGTTGGGGAGGACACAAGTCGCTTTCTTCCACAAAGAAAACTCTCGTTTTGGATACGGTAAAGCATGCTTAATCCTCTCCAGGGGCACTTCATTAACAGTCTCCCCAAGCTTCACTGTTTGGCTTATCAGCATCCTAGTGGTGTTAAGGTTATTGAGAAACTGCTCCCAGCTCCTATAAAAGACCCATGTCTTGATTACTTAGGTGTGAAAAGCTCCTTGGTTTAATTCTAGCAACTGAGGCCCAAGTTAGGCAGCTTTTGACTGCATGCCTATATTTCGCCTACCTTCCCTACCATCCCCTGATGCCTCCTTAACTGGCGGGAAGATGGGAAACTTTTCTGCTACTCAGGAGGTTCTTGCTGGCCCCCACATACCATGAGGCTCCAGGGCCAGGAGAAAGTCCTGGGGAGGGAGCCCTTTTTTCCTAGTTCCTTTCATTTGTTTTTGTTTTTGTTTTTTCTTTTCCCCAAGGAGATGGGTCAGAAGGAGATTCTTCTTTGAAGGAAAAACCACTGAAGAATACACTGTGTCCTGGCAGCTGCTTTTCCCCTGTGGACAGTCCTGAGAAGCAGGTGCATCCCTTGCTTTCTCAGGGGGAAGGGGAGGGGCAGCAGAATGTGATTCTCACGGTCCCTCTGAACCTGCAGGGCAAGGACCTTCCCCACCGTGCCCCTCCCCCTGCCCCCAGTGGATGACAGAGATGACACTGGTACCTTCTGACTAGAAACCTTCAGAACCCCACACTTGCTTCTAAGGGGCATGACCTTCCTGTCCTCTTCCGTCCCTTCACTGGCGCGAGCACCTATGTGCATCTGGAGCTCTCACCTTACCCAGGAGGAAAAGGGCTTATCTGCACCATGGTATGACAGAAATGTCACAGTAATGACAACTTAGTCTCACCTGCAAAATAAAGATAATTATGCCAGGGGACTGGACTGGATGACCTTTTAAAATTCCTTCCAGTTTAAAATCCACGATTCTGTGATTGTAAAAAGTGAATGGAGGAGCCAGGGAAACGACCTCCAACAAAGAAAAGCCCAGGCTCTCGGATTTAGCATCTGCTCTGACAGTATTGTTCCTGACAATTCTCAAAGGATGTCCCCACACACAGCCTACTGAACAAGCCTGTGTGTGAGAGAGTTTCATCCCGCTCATTTTATGGATGCAAACATTGAGGTTCAGAAAGGTTGAGTGACTTGCACAAGACCACAAGGCAAGCCAGTAGTCTGTCATCTCTCTGTTCCTCTTCCCATCTCCCCTAGAGGAAGGCAGTGAGCAATTGAGGGACTGGGACGCTCAGGCATGCTGGCCCCCAAGTAGAGGCTGGACTCTCAGGACTCCTGGCAGAGGTTCTGTGTAAAACCTTTTTGTTTTTTCCATTTGTCTGATTTTTTTCCTTCCCACTGACACCTCATCCAAGTGAGGGAAGCAAAAGCAAAGCCACCTGGTCTGCAGTGCTCACTCCTCTGCAAACCTGCAGCCATCCTGACCTCCCCCTTGGGCCTGGTCCCCAGAGCTGGCCTCGAGCCAGTCCAGAGCAAGTCCCCCGATAGCCAGTGTAGACAAGCCCAGGAATGTTCCCCACCAAGCAGAACCCTGGCTGGGGAGCACATTTCTAGAAGAGCCTGCCACCATGAAGCCAGAGCCTAGCCTCCAGGGAACAAGTGGGAGCTGCTCCAAAGGGCACTCCTCAGCCTTGTCCCGCCAGGACTCCCTCTCTGTCCCACGCCGGGATGCTGGGCCAGGCCCAGGAAGCAGCGTAGGGAGCAGAGGTAGGTGGCAGGATGCATGAGAAACAGAAGTCACTGACCTGGAACAGCCCTGCTCATCTTGGAGCAGCTCACGCTCACAAAGGAAGAGAGGGAGGAGAAACGGCGTGTGCGTGTGTAGGGGAGGAGGGCCCAAGACTGTCCCAGATGGCCCCTGCCTGGCAGGAGAAGTCTCCCTCCCAAAGGCAGGCAGCTGAGGATGTATAAAGAAAGCTGCAGCTCTTCCAGGAAAGCCCTGGAGGTCAGTTTTGCTGCAGATATGACAGTGCAGAATCACTGACATGTGAAGTGAAAGTTTTGGTTTTAGAAGCTCCAGCCCTTCCTACAGAGGCAGCTAAGAAGGGTGCCTTTTGGGTAAGAAAAAAAAAAGGTGTTCCAGGGACCTTACCCACACAGCAGACTTTTCTCCACCAGCAAGCTTCTTTACAAACTGCAGAAAAGAGAGAGGTACAGAGCTCCAGTTCCCAGGGAGTGCATCTGCTGAGAAACACTCCAGGAAGCAAAGCACCCTAGACAGGATTTCAAACTCTGGGTCCCAGTGACAGTAGAATATGGCATTAGAGAGGCTTCCTAGAATGGCATCAGCTCTCTGGACTCCACTCAGAGTGATCCCTCACTGCCCTGAGTGGTCATCGTCAGCATCCACTTCTGGGACAACTTGACACCATTAAGAAGCTTCCAAGGGTGAATTCTGTGCTATGTGAGTTATATCCCAATAAAGCTATTATTAAGAGAAAAAAAACCAAAGCTTCCAAGGAAGCCAGGTTCTCACCACCCATCCACTGCCTCTAACTTTCTGCTTTCATCATTCACGATTTAAAAGAGGAGTTTTCGGGCTTCCCTGGTGGCGCAGTGGTTGAGAGTCCGCCTGCCGATGCAGGGGACACGGGTTCGTGCCCTGGTCCGGGAAGATCCCACATGCCGCAGAGCGGCTGGGCCTGTGAGCCATGGCCGCTGAGCCTGCGTGTCCGGAGCCTGTGCTCCGCAATGGGAGAGGCCACAACAGTGAGCAGCCCGCGTACCGCAAAAAAAAAAAAAAAAAGAGGAGTTTTCTTCACCCCAAACCCCATGCCTGCTTTCCTGTCCTTTTTCCATTGTCCTTTCTCTGTCAGGACTTTCCATCAAGGCCAGCACACATGGTGTGTTTAAGTGAATAACCAACCTTTACAGGAATGTGGGGAATAGGGGGTACAAATACCTTTGAGGAAATCCCAAGTCCACAATGCTGGGTTCCTTATGTCCCTTATGTTCCTTGTGTCCCTGTTGTCATTTCCCTTTTCAGAATAAAGGTACTACCTCTAGGACCTAATTACCTACAGTTAAAACAGAAGAAAGATAAGGTTGTAGAAAGAGCAGGGAACCAGGACTGAGTTTGGGTCCTGCCTAACTAAAGCCAACCCACTGTGTGATCTTAGGAAAGTTGACACTTACCTTCTCCAAGTCTTGCATTTTGGCTCCCTAGGAGATGTACTGTAAGTATTTGCTACACAAACAATAAAAGAATGCCTACTTTCTCGGGACTTTGGAGAATCACAAGGACAAGAAAACTGCTTTATCGTGCTATATACCTATACGAGGTGACAATTTTTTTTTTTTTTTTTACTGTTTTACCCTGTATCCCCTTCTCCCAAAACTAGCTTCTCCCTTTCAAAAACCTAGTCCAGTCAAGATTCTTTTTCCTCTGAAAGGACCCCAGGTCCACCCCCATCAGCCTCAGGGTGACCCTATGCTGGGCTCTTCTCAGAGAGACTCTTTCCAACACTGACTCAATGTCCCATCCAGGTGTCTCTCCAAGGCTTCTGCTCAGTCCCTGCTCTTTGTGTCCTTCCCTCCAAGCTTTTCCACTGTGCGCCCTCCCAGCCCGAACAGGGATGCTCCTCTGATGCCTGTGCCTTCTCTTCACCCCTTTTTTGCCACGTCCTTTCCGAGGGAGCAGGGAGCTCAAAACCCCAGCTGTGAAGTTAAGCCACCGTGTGCTGAGAAGTCCCTGCACTGTCTTCTCTTTTACCCATGAAAACCCAGGGGGCCCTCCGCCTGAGTTCACGGTTACCTCACCTGTTCCGGGGCAGGGCCGTGCCTGCCACAGCAGCCTACAGCTGTCCTCATCCCGTGGCCCTCCTACCCCCGCCTCCACCTCCCTCTCTCGCAGGCCTGGGCCAGGTTCTGAGTGCCTTTGTCAAGCCTAAGAGGGAACTTCTGCAGATGTCCCCAGTTGCTGCTGTCACTCTAGGAGAGACGTCTGGCTAGGGATAGGGAGAAGGACAAAACAGGTGTGGCCACCACGGAGGGTGGGCCAGCAGGGCCACGGGGACAGAAACACCCTTTCTTCACAGAACCAGAGCTGCCAGCTTCCCGAAGGCCTCGTTTCAGCACAGTCCCACGTCCCCTGCAGAACCCCAGGACAGACTCCTTCACGATCTGATTTCTGGAGCTCAGCCTCCCTACCTTGTGTTTGTGGGCCAGGAGGAACGGGCCGTCCGAGATCCAGGGTGTGCACTGGGCATGCTTTAAGGCATTATTTTTAAATGAAAACAAATACAAATGATGCACCTTGGACTAGAAGCCAAAATTCATATTCATGGGAATGTCCAGGTTAAGAGCACAGGCTGAGACCTGAGTCCAATTCTTGGCTCACACTAGCTTGATGACGTTGAGCAAGTTTCTTAACCACCTGGTTTTCTCATGTGCAAGAAGGGGATGATAAGAGCTTAAAACAGTGCCTGGCGTACGTTAAGTCTTCCTAAGTATTGACTCCCATTTTTTCTCATCTCCTAACTGATCTTCTAGTCTTGCACACCTATCACCCACACTGCCATCAGAGTGATCACATCCCTTTTCAATACCTCCCATCATCTACTGCAAAAAGTTGAGACTGTTAGCCAGACTGTTAGGCACTTGCAGTTCTGGAATGATCTGGCTCTGCCCTACTTCCCAGCCCCAGGCCTACATAGCCTAACAACCTGAAGTTCCCCAAGATGCCTGCTCTCTCACACGTGCTCCTCCTCCCCCCACTTTCATCCACAGGTAAACCTGCCATACCCTGGTCCTGACTTAAGCTTAATGGCAGCTCTTCCAGGAAGCCTTCCTTGACTCCTCCAAGCAGAGCACGGCCACTGCAGTGTACACTGCTGGAGCCCTTCCAGAGCCCCTTAACCAGGTTGGTGCACTGTGAGGGCAGCTGCTGCTAGTATTGACTCCCAGCTACTGTGAGTGTTGACTGCCAAGGGCTCACAGCTGCCCCTGTGAGGGGGCTCAAAGGGAGCCTTTGCTAGGAGAGAGCACTGCAGCCAAAGGGGGGGGGGGTGGAGAGGGGTGGGTCCAAAAGAAAGGTGGGATCAAATCTGTGGTGATGCAGTTCCTAGTGCAGGGCTCCCTGTGGTATCTGGCTGAAGCTAGCTCCAGCTGCAACACATCCCTCCTTGCTTAGCTTCTTCCCCAGCCCAAATCTGCTTCCCTCACTTCCTGCCTCCTGGGAGAACTTAAATCAATCCCAGGCACCCCGAACTGTCTTGGTCTCTGTCCCTAAGGATGAGACCAGCCACTCTCTCTCCTAACTCCCATGGCACGGTCTGTTTATCTTGACTCCACCCCCTACACCTTGCTCTACAGCTGCTTCCTGCACCATCTCCCTACTAGGTTCAGAGCTTCTGAAGGGCACAGCCTAGTTCTTAGTCACCTTGTATCCCTGGTGCCTACGTAGTACCTGCACATGCTGGGTGCTTAGTAAGTGCTTGTTGATAAATGCACAAATAACATTTGTGGAATTCTGAGGTAGGCAATAAAATGTAAGTATTATTATCACTACTTTTATTAGTACTCTGTTTCTTCCATTCTAAGATGCACATTTTAATATCTCTGAAGTGAGGATGCATCTTACAATTGATAGCACATCAAGGTTTAATTAGCAGCATTTTCTTTTTCATAGTTGTAAATAAAATAATGGTCATTTTATAATCATTGGCTTCTTAGGTTCAGTGGTGTATGGTATTATTATTATTTTTGGCCATGCCACACAGCTTGCGGGATCTTAGTTCCTCGACCAGGGATCGAACCAAGGCTCCGGCAGTGAAAGCACCGGGTCCTAACCACTGGACCGCCAGGGAATGCCCTGTATGGTATTACTACTACTACTACTACTACTACTGAGACTGGATCTCCTGGGTTCTGGGGACTGCAAGGCAAAGTCCACAGAGCTAAGTCCCCATTACCTGAGCTCAGTAGCTGTCAGGCAAGCTCTCATAAAGTGACCTGCATTTGCCCAGGGACCAGAAGGACCCCTGTGTCCAAACACCTCTGGAAATTCCCATGAACGCAGGCCAACGTGATGTGGAACAAGCTCTGGACTGGGAGTCAGGAAAGTGACGTTCTAAGCCTAGTTCTTCCTCTGATTTTCTGGATGACCCCAGGCGGGACCTATCAACACATTTACTGAGCACCTACTAAATGCTTGACATGATGCGAGCCCAATGGGTCCACCCAGTGCCCTGAGAGGAAGCCATTATCCTCATTTTATAGATAAGGAAGCTGAGGTTCAGAAAGGTTAAACAGCTCTTCCAAGGTCAGACAGATGGTATTTGACCTCTGGGCTCTCTGAGTCCTTCTCTCGGCTATATGAGGATACCTCCCTGGGCCTGTATTTTCCCAGAAAAAACGTCAAATAATGAGGCGGTACAGATTGGAGGCTCACAGGCCATTCTCATTCCCAGATACACTGTATTTGACCCATCTCATGTATTTTATTTGAATTAAATTGATTTTCACCATTTATTTAAATCAGGAGGTTTAAGCTAAAAATCGGGATTTCTGGTTTGTCATGAAAGAAATTGGAACACTGGCCACATTGGGCCCTCCTTCTCGCAGGTGGAGCTAAGTAGCAGCACAAGGGGAGTGGCTTCAGGAGGGGAATGGCACTGTGATGGAACGCACACATTCCAACTTTCCACAGATTCCACCCCTTTCTAGGCCTTGGGTCACTATTGTTTCTCATCTCATTTGTGCTGTTTTCTTGCACCCAGCCAGCCCCTGTTATTGAGATCCCCCCTGTTCCCCGCAGGCCTTTGAGTGGGTGACCCTTAGACCAGATGAACTCCTGTGCCCTCTCCAGCCCTCACAGCCTGTGGCTCCTCCCAGAATCTCCCAGCGCGGCCTCCCTCCAAGGAGATCACTTCATGAACCTATTTCAGAACCACTCAGGCAAGCCCCTGCCTGGCACCTTTGCCCCATCACAGGGCCCCCACTGTTGGTCCCTCCCAGCCCCAGCCGGCCCCACCGCAGTCAGTTCCGAGGGCTGCAGGCGATGGAAGGAATGGCAGAGGTGGTGAACCAGGCAGGTGTGGAGAGGCGCTAGCGCAGCTCAAGGGGCGGGGCCCCAGCCAGGGAGGGAGGGAGGAAGGCAGGACTTTGCACTTCCCAACAGGAAAGTGGTTCGAGGAGATACATGTATGTGGGGAGGCTCCGCAGTCACAGAAGATGAGCGCTGTTTGACACATAAGGAAGGACAAGCAGTAACTCATCAGGCGGAAAAATGTACAGTCTCAGCAGCAATTAAAGATATGCAGATTAGAACACCATTAAGGGCCCCTTATGGCCAGAGTCAACGTGACAGTAAGTAAATAAATTAAACAAGAAAACTGCTGGCAGGGTCATCAGGAAACAGCTGCACATATATTGCTGTACCACTATAAACTGTTCAAATCTTTCTAGAATGTGATTTGCGTTGTGTTGCAAGAGTTTAAGACTCCATCAGGTAATGATGGTCAGGGAACCAGATCCCACGAAAACAACTTAAAATAGCACCACCGGGCTTCCCTGGTGGCACAGTGGTTGAGAGTCTGCCTGCCAATGCAGGGGACGCGGGTTCGAGCCCTGGTCTGAGAAGATCCCACATGCCGCAGAGCAACTGGGCCCATGAGCCATAGCTACTGGGCCTGCACGTCTGGAGCCTGTGCTCCGCAACAAGAGAGGCCTTGACAGTGAGAGGCCCGCGCGGCGCAATGAAAAGTGGCCCCCGCTCGCCGCAACCAGAGAAAGCCCTCGCACAGAAATGAAGACCCAACACAGCCAAATAAAAAAAAATAAATAAATTTATAAAATAAAATAAAATAGCACCACCAAGGAGTTTTTATAAACGATGCTCATAGCACCTATATATAGACACCCCCCCAAATGGAACTCCATTCAGATTACAGAATGGTATGTTAACAGAATGAAATAGGAAAGGACTGACATATGGAAACAATGTGATGAAACCATTTGATGAACTCATGTTAAGGGACAAAATCGGTACAAAAAATAGTAGAGGTGGACTTATCAACTATGCTAAAACTTCCATAGGAACATTAGCAGCAATCAGGAGAGAATTCTGAACAATGCAGATTGCTAAGGTGTAATGTTTATTATGTTAAGTTGATCAAGATGGTTTAAATAATGATGATGATACTGACGATGTAAAGGCCTTTGAACAGGATTTCCTCATAATAAAAACACCCCAGCCCTGGTCCCGGGGGCAGGTAGGCTCAGGGCCCCGGCTTGAGGAGGAAGGAAGAAGGAATGTAAACTGGGAGAGGAGGGGTAATGACTGTAGGTAGGGGGAGGGCCCCAGAGCTTCCCTTGTCAGAAGGGCTCTGAAAGACACCTCCACCAAAGAAACAAAGTTACACAAATAAACCCACACCATTTAACCTCCAACGTCCCGGGTGCTAACTCTTACTGCTGCATTTGCGCTCTCAATTTTACTAATACCTTATTTCAGCAACTTCGTAGGTGACACTAGGGCTCTTTGTGGGCTAGCCTAGGAACTCAACTACCATTTATAGCATTGTTTCTATGGAAATGTGTTTCAAGCTTCAAGAAACTGAGCTGCTGACAACCCTGGGGCACGCACGTGGTCTATAAATTAGGGAACTGAGACGAGCAGTTATTGCTGGGTCCTGGGCTCAGGAAGACAGCATGTTACTTAGATTCTGTGTCAGTTAATACACCACCAGCAATGATCCCGTTGGAGCTGGCTGGTGGTCACTGTAGAGGGTGGGGATGGGACCACGGCATCTAGGAATGAACACGATATTCTAGGAAAGCACATGGATATTCCCCACCCCTGCCTCCAAACCCACGCACAAGCCTGCGTGTCATGGGAGACATGAAACCGGCCTGAGTACCCTTCATGAGTATCCAAGGAAGCCCTGTGCCCAACACGCTCTCCAGTTTCTCTCTGACTCTGGCAAACTGCCAGCCACAAGGCCCTATTTCAGTCTGATCCTGGAACAACAAACTCCAAATCTTTGACAGTTCTGGAATTTGGCTTTAGCGGCTATGTGCTTGCGATAACCCATCTCTCCACACGTTCTGTTGCGGTGGCTTCTGTGTTAGCAGGCTCCAACCTGCCCGCTCGAGGTCTGCCCAGGGCTCTCCAGCTCCACCCACTTCGGGACGCCAAGCAACACAAGGAGTCTCCACTTCCTGCCTTGGACTGTGCTAGTCACAGGGAAAGAATGATCATGGGCCCTCCAACAGATACTCCACGTGACAAGAAAGTTCCCCACTAAGGAGAAAAGGCTACACACAGGGAGGCAACCCAAAGGGGGAGTGATGGGTGAGAAAGCCGTGCACTAGGTGTCCCAAGGTTCTGTGATGCCAGAGATACAAGGTGGTCAGAAGGCGGTCAGAAGACAGTCAGCTGCTCAGCCACAGGCCACACCTGCAGCTGCAAGTCCCAGCACAGCTCATGGCAAGATGAGAGGGGTCAGAGGGCCCTGCAGGCCAAGCCAGAGGTACCAGAGGTAGGCTGGATGAATGTGGGGGGTTTCATGAGGCTGGCTAAAGGGCAACTCTAAGTTTCGATACTATAATGAATCTGTGCAACACTGTGCAGGAGGTCATTTTGCAAAGCACACCCTCCCCGCCGCCTGTGTGAACTACAGAAGAGAGAATCTGCCTCCCCCTGCAGCTGGGCCAGCAGGACCCGGCAGCCTCGAGGTGAGGGGGCGGCTTAGATACAGAGCCTCAGGGCCACATGTACTCACTGGGCTGGTTCCCTAGAAACCCAGGTGCAAACAATCATCTGGGGCTCTGAGGCCACTTGAGGGTCGCCTGCATCAGGTCGAGTCCGCTGGGAGCCCCGAAGTTATGTAGTTAGCCAACCTATGAAGTCAGGCTCAGCCAATCTGAACTCTCCAGCCCCTGCAGTGCAGGGGGCTGATAAGACACAGCAGTTCCTTCTTTCAGGTGGTAACAGATGGGAGGCTTGGAGCTCCTCCCCCTGGCCTCCTTCCCACCCAGATCCAAAGATGTTGATAAGTTAAGGTCTTTTTTTTTTAAGTATATAATATATAAGTATATACGTGTATTTATTATATAAGTATAGTATATATTAGAGTATACTAATATATAATAGAAATGTTTTAAAGGTATAATATAGTCAACTATATTAATATATATTATATAATATATATTAAAGTATTACATAAAAGTATATACGTAAAGCAATTTCAAACACACAAATACTCCACTCATAACCACTTCACCTAAATCTTGTATTTACCTTATGCCAATTTATACCATAGCCAATGTAATCAGTTTTTATGCACTCATCAAGTGTATGTGCAATTTGCCTGTTAAAACAAGCCACTTTTTCACCAAAATTCTTCGGCACTTTCGCACGAATTAATATCATCTTCATACTAATTTAACAGTGACACAATATTGCACTGAGTCTAGGTATCACAAATTATACAGCCATGTGGAACACTCAGGCTGTTTACAGTTTTTTGCTATTTTAAACAACGTTGCTATAAATATCTTTGTGCGTATAGCTCTTTTCCTTTCTAGAATTATTTCCTTAGAATAAATTCCCAAGAGTAATACTAGTACGTAAAAGGAAATTAACATTTTTTATAGCTTCAAGTTTTACATTTAAAAAATATATTGTTCTATGTGAGTTACCTGGACTATCTTTTTCAAAAGTAGTTTTCCTGACACCTCCCAATCCTACCAAGCAAGGTAGGATGGCTTGGAGGTAGCTCCATTGATTTGCTGGGGAGGGATGAGGAAGGAGGACAGAGATGTGAGTAGGAAGGTGGAGGACTGAGTTGGACAGGAGGAGGGAGCAGGCCCCCTGGAGGCAGAAACAAAGGCAGATCCCAAAATAGATCCCTCCCAAAACGGGCCAACACCTCCCTAGGACATCAAACCCACCCCACCACTCAAGTTTCCTCTGAGTTGATCTTCCAAGGACCAAGAACAAAGACACACTTCAATGGGTTCCTAAAAGAGATCTTAGAAATACGATGTGATTCCTGGTCTGGAAACATATTTTGCAAACAGCAGAGGCCATGCACTCACAGTGGTCAAGTAGGCCCATGCATGTGTGGGTTCAACTCTGAGAAAGAAAATCTCTTAAGAAAGCAAGTCCACCTCATCAGAAATGGTGGGAAATATGCTCCTCCATGGCTCTCTCTAGGTGGCATGCAGACCCCGGGTAACTATTCCACACCAGGAAGGTTCTTGTGAGGTAACACAGGTCTCACTGTGAGGCACCGCAAAGACACTGCCTGCCAGGCTCCGTTCACAGGCTTGGGGAATTTCTGAGCAGGAAAGAACCACATGTGGTGTAAGTGTCTCATTTTATAGACAAACTGAGACCCCAAGTGCCTGCTTTGGGGCTCCTGCTGCATCCTGCAGTCATTGTCAGGTGGGTGCCCCTCTTCCTCCAACAGAAAGAGCCACAGCCTGTCCTGACGGTCACTCGGCTGAACAGGGCTTTCCATTTTAGAGCCTCAGTGCCTCCTCTCATGCTGTGCTGACTCGTTCTCGCTAGTTCCTTCTCTGTGCAAAGCCAGCAGACAATGCCAGGCCTGGACACTAAGGGGTCCTCCAAGGGCAGCTGGTGTTTAGCCCTCTTCAGGGGTTGGGCTGATGGGAAGGAAAGTCTCTGCCACCTTTAAACCAGCTCCTCACCATAGATGCCTCCTCAGGGTGAGGGGGACCCAGGTGCCGGGCTTTGTGGCCCTAAATCCCCTTCCCACGCTCACCAGGGTCTCCCTCAGGTTCAGAGAAACAGCAAAGCCACCAAGGCAGCAGCTCCACCAGCAGGTGCAAAGGGAGGCTGTCAGCTCACCAATCACACGTGTCCCCTGACCGAGGCCAGGTCCTGGGCCTGCCCCTACGCCCTCACATCCCCTCAGGCTGCCCTTCCGGTCCCGTCACGGGACACCTACTGTGTGCCAGGCACAGTGCTAGGCCAGGGAGGAGCCAGGCACACCTGCAGCTGATGCCAGCATCCTCCTGTGAGGAGGCTCTTTGTGCGTATACACACATATATTCCACTTGGAAAACTTCAGCGCTGCCTTGTAAGGACAGCCACCGCTCATGGCTGAGCCCTTGACACACTCAGCTTCGTGGAGGCAGCAGCTCCCCACTAACAGGCACCAGTGGAAAAGACCCTTGAAATGCTGGCAGCCACCACAGCCATGAGTCCAGAAGTTCAAAACTGCATTTTTCTCTTTAAAGCAAATTAATTCCTTCGTCTAAGATTATTGGAACTGAATGGCCAATTTGCTCACCGAACAAACACCCTGCTCGATTGCAGAAACGCTAAGGTGGCAGCTCAGGAAGGCAGCAAGGAAGCAGGTGACTTCTGACCGGTTCTGTGGGCTTCTGCCAGGAAAAGGGCAGGGAGGACGGCTCCAGGCAGGGGGAACAACAATGCACAAGGCACAGAGGCCTGGAGGAGCGCGGAGGAGCGGAGAGAGCATAGAGGGCGGCGCTAGGGAAGGGGGAGAGGCAGGAGAGGAGGTGGAGAGGTGGGCTGGGGCTCTCAGGGCCTTGGGGGCCTTTCTGAGGAATGCGAGGTTCCTCCTGCAGGACTTGGGCAGCCCTCAAAGGTTTTTAAGAGGGGTGACGTGATCAAAGCTGTGTTTTAGCAAAAACAGCTCAGATCCTTCCAAGACATCTTTTCCGCTTCTGTGTTGTTCTCAACACGATTCTATGTCATCTGTACAAAAATGGGCAAATCAGTGCAAACTGTGCCAGAGCCAGCACTGGCTAGGAACACTCCTGCTCCGGCCTTCCCGGGGGTCACCCTGACCCCACACTGGTGAGCAGGCCTCAGCCTCAGGAATTACCTCCAGTCCGGGGTGCAAGAACCCAGCCCTTGACACACTCAGCTTCATGGAGGCAGCAGCTCCCCACTAACAGGCACCAGTGGAAAAGACCCTTGAAATGCTGGCAGCCACCACAGCCATGAGTCCAGAAGTTCAAAACTGCATTTTTCTCTTTAAAGCAAATTAATTCCTTCGTCTAAGATTATTGGAACTGAATGGCCAAGATTTCAGTCAAGGTGCCCTGATGTCAAAGAGCTATAACCAGAGGATCTGAGGGCAAGAAGGGAGCTGGTGCTCACCGAACAAACACCCTCTTGTTTGGATGAGGAAACTGGGCAGGGATGCGACTGGCAATGCTGACAGCCCCAGGCAGATGAAGCCCTACCTCCTTTAGCTCTCTCTCAGGCAGGATATTGGATAGGACATCTCCACCAGGTTGACATCTTTAGAACGTGAGAAGAACGTACTCCTGTCACTCTGGACAACTTCGGCACCAAGCCTGAAGCCAAACCCCAGTCAAAAGCAAGGTAGCACCTCCCAAACACCTCATGGCCCTGTGGGTCTTGCCCAACCCCAGAGGAGAAACAGAATTTGTACTGTAGCTGCCTTTTAGCCAGAGAGAGCCAAGCTCTGGCCTCTGTCCTTACAAGGCAGCGCTGAAGTTTTCCAAGTGGAATCAAATGTGCAGGGAGGATCCAGATGCTAGGATGAGCTCTCTTTTCCACTGGAATCCTTCAAATTCCAGAGGAAAAATCCAACTGCTGATGAAATGCTCAGATCTCCAGAGCATATAAGAATCCTAGGACTTCCCTGGTGGCTCAATGGCTAAGAATCCTCCTGCCAATGTAAGGGACACGGGTTCGAGCCCTGGTCCAGGAAGATCCCAATGCCGTCGAGCAACTAAGCCTGTGTGCCACAACTACTGAGCCTGCACTCTAGAGGCAACGGGCCACAACTACTGAGCCCACGTGCTGCAACTACTGAAGCCCACGTGCCTAGAGGCCGTGCTCCACAACAAGAGAAGCCACCGCAATGAGAAGCCCGTGCACCACAACGAAGAGTAGCCCCCGCTCGCCGCAACTAGAGAAAGCCCGCGCACAGCAGCGAAGACCCAACACAGCCATAAATAAATTAATTAATTTTTTTAAAAAAAAGAATCCTAAAGTTTAGCTGGAGGCTAAAGGATTCAGAAAGATGTCCAAAAAGATTAAGATCAAAACGTGGATATTTTCAGTGGCCTATGGGGGATGCCCCATCTCCACCTCATGTCCAGCACTGCCCAGTCATCCCAGTCTGAGGGCTAGAACGGACTCTGGCTTCTATGGTGGACACTTGTCCACCTGGCATGCGTACCTGTCCCCAGGTTTAAGGAACCTGGCACTGTGAGTCCTTGTGGGAGGGAGAGTTCCACCTGCAACTGGGGAAGCTGTAACCTCCAGAATCTGTGAGAACATGAGCATGTGACCTAAGATGGCCAACCCGATGCTCAGCCTGGGCTCTGCCTGTGGACTGAGTGACATAAAGAATCAGGGAGAGTTCAAAATTCATTCTGGAGGTGGTGGCAGCAGTCAGGTTAGCAGGCACCGGTGATGCCAGGCCAGTGGCATCATCACCTCGTCTTTGGTTTCAGCTACCCAACTTCCCACAGGTCCTGACTGATTTCTGAGCCTCAGTCTCCAGATTTCCAGGACATTCAGTGAGTCACCAGATATCCTTCCAGTACATTCCTTTTCTCATTAATTTAGCCAGAGTCAGCTTCTGCTGTTTGCAGACCAAAGACCTAGACTACCCCAGCATGTCCTTCTACCTCTACACTGACTCCTCTGCACTGCCCCCCCACCCCCCCGAGACAACACCTAGGCTCAAGCTTCTATCTTTCCCTCCGGGAAAAGAGTCTCATCTAAATACACATCTGAGAGGATCACAGCCACCTAATAATCACAAATATGAACAAATGACGTAAATGCTGCATATAACAATTCATCCTGCCTCTGGTTCTAACCAGATGTCCCAATTTGGGGCATTAATATCAGAAATTAAAAGCATTATCACTCCCTTGGACTCTTCCCTATTTCCCCATCAGTTCAGGGAAAGGTGGACTTGGAGTCAAGAAACCTGCGTTCTAGAACTTGCACATGTCACTCCAACCCTGGGGCACCTGGTGACACCTGCAGCACCTATTTCTCAGGGAGGTTAAATCAAATGAGAAGTCCCCACCCATGGCAAAGACCCAGGAACCTTCTAATTCCTAAGTCAATCATTCTTTTCAGTCCTCTCTTTCTTGACGTCCCCAATGATTAACAGTTGATCAATTTCAGCTCAATTTAATAAAGACTTATGGAAAACTTGCCATGTGCCATGTGCTGTACTAGGTGCACAAAACCATGGTCCCTGTTATAAAATGCAAAGCTCCCTCCTCCTTTGACATCTATGACATCATGCTCTCCTGGTTTTCTTCCTTCCTCACCATTGGTTCCTTCCTGGTCTCCGTTGCTGACTTGCCTAGTACCGTACCCCTTAAACGGTGATCCCCTTGCCTCCTACTGCATGCTCTCCATGGGTGATGCCATCAGCTCCCCAAGCTCCAACCACCTTCTGTGTTCTGGTGATTCCCAAGTGTCTGTTCCAGAGTGTCTGACAGACAGAGGGGGCTACTGGGAGGTAATTGGGTTTGTCTGGAACTTGTCTTGAAGCTGTAGCTGTACAGTAAGTAATCATTTTTACTTAAATGACGTTTATTTGGGGTAGCTTGGTTAGAGTTCGTGGAGGGGGCAATGCTGCCCATTGCCATCCCTTGGGGGAGTCTCCTGCCCCAGACCCATATGTCCAACTGCCCACTAGAACTGCTTTCTTGGGTGTCCGGGAGGCACCTCCAACTCAACATGTACAAAATTAGACTCATTGTCTCTTCCCTCAAAGCTGCTCCTCCTTGTTTGTTTCAAGCAGAAACCTAAGGAAACACTTCAACTTCTCCCTTGCTCTATTCATTTGGTTGGTCCTCAAGGCCTGTCAACCCAACTCCCTCGACACCTTCCTAATCCAGCTTCTCCCTCCCCCACCGCTCTGGCTCAGACTCCTCCATCTCACCCCAGGGACCACAGTGACCTCCTGCAATGACCTCCTCACTGGTCTCTTTACTGCCCATTTTTCCCCAGCTCCAGTCAATCCTCCACATCACAGTGAGTAACCTTTTAAAAAGAAAATCTGATCCTCTCTCACCCTCACACACACACACACACACACACACACACACACACACACAAACACACGCGCACACAAAATCAGTCCTCAGTGGCTCCCCAGTGCCCTCAGAGTAAGGTCTAAATCTCTCCGCTGACACAAATGGCTGGCCCGTGACCTGGCCCCTGTCTGTCCTTTCTGCACCCCCTCCTACACGTGCTCCATCACACCCGCTGCTTGCAGCGGCTGGAGAAGACCGTGTTGTGTCACGCCTCCACTCCAGGCCCTGCCTGAGCTGCTCCCTGTGCCTAGAATGCCCTGACCCCCTTTGCCACCTGGTGGACGCCTACTCGCTTCTCAGGACTTGGCTCACACACCACTTTCTCCAGAAAGCCTCTTATTCATTAATTCCCCAGGCTTCCCTGAGCACAGGGACCGTGCAAGGCACTGGGGCCATCCTAGACCTTTCCTAACGGTCCTCTCTCCTCTGGCCTGGCAGAATTGACCTGTCCCTCCTCTGAGCCCTGCAGACCCCTGAACAGTTTCACATTGACATCCGTGGCACTAATAGCTCTTGGCTTTTGTGTGTGTGTGTCTCCCTCACAGACCGTGAACACCTTGAAGGGGGAGGCATCCCCAGTACCTAGCACAGAGCTAAGCACACAGTAGGGACTCAAAAAATGCATATAGCATGAGTGAGTAAAAGAAGGAAGAATGTGGGGGAAAGCACTCTATAAACAATGATGGGCAGGGTTCCACTGCTACTGCTGTGGCCAGGTTTCTTTTTCTCCATAACTGGGAATTCAGATCCTAAATGCCAGCTGGGTAGGTCAGCACAGGCTCCTTGGAGGAAATTCTGAGCCTTTCCCCACCTCTAGTGCAAGTGGAAGTGGGGATCGGGGAGTGGATTTGGTTCCTAAGTTGTCCCAAAGCACATGCTACTGGGAGGCCACAGAGGAAGTCGACACAGACTCATGAGGTAGATTCCTTGCAGGCCCCTTACAATGGCCTGCAGTAGGGAGGCTGGGGAAGGGAAGCAGGGGAAGGGGAGAGAAGGAGAGCGGATGTGGAGGGCTAGGGCCTTAGAGCAGAGAAAAGTGTCTGCTCCACATGGCACTGCCCTCGCCCAGCCCCACAGCAATGACAGGTCACCCCAAGCATAAGTCCTTCCTCTGCAATCCTGCAGTTAAAACCCACTCCATGGATCTCTCCGTTGCACTCTGCTCACCTGTTCAAAGAGCCTTTTTTGCTTAACGTCCTATGGTCATTTCCTAACTTATAAACCCTCCATCTATTCAGGCGTGAGCATGGGCTAAGAGCCCTGAGCCTGCTGCCTGCCTGCTGCCTGCGGAATATCACAGTATAAGTATCTCGGCATGCTGAGTGAGACTGTAGTATTTGAACACACACATATTTCATACTACAGAGCCCCCAAATTCAAGACACTTCATCTGCTGCTTGACCTTGGAAACTGCAACTTCTTCCAGAACTAGAGGAACAGCCTAAGATGAATTTAAGTATCAAGAGCCAGTATGTCTGCCGCCTACCTGGTGCCCTCCTAAGGGACTTTCAAGGTTAATCTTGATTATATTCTTATTTTTCACTTTACACACTGACTTTAGAACCTGACCCCCAGAAAATGCAACTCCATCAAATTCCGTTCTTAAGTGACTAATCCACCCTAAGTCTGTTTTTCCTTCTGAAGACAACCTATCTCAGAAGCTGACTGTCAGCCTCCTGGAGAGAAGGGGCAAGTGGGACCCTGCTTTGCACCCCTTGTTGTGCCACATGCAGTGCTGAGAGCACTGCAGCTGTTCTGTAAATGCCCAGTGAGGACAGTTAGCCTTGCGTTAACTGGCTGCCCAAGGGGTGCTAAGTCTGTGTTCCTGGGCCTTCTAGCATCCCTCTTCTTAAAGACCTCACTCCAACCCTGGTTTTTGGTTTTGTTTTTTGTCAAGTTTCTTCTTTTTAAATCTTTGTGTACTGCCTTAAGGAAACTAAAGAGATGGAATTGTAAACAAAATCCTTGGTTTACAAATAGGCTGGAACTGATGATTATGATGACTAAGATGATCAATGCAAGATGGTGAAAAGAAATGGAATGTGGGGTTTTGTGCCTGACTCTTCCATTTTGCAGCTGTGTGACCTTAGAGAAGTCAATTATCGTCTCTGACCCTTAGTTAAAAGTGAGTTACTGTAGGTTCCCTTCCCAGATTTAAATTCTCTGAGATGCTGTTACTGCAGTTACTATAAAACAGAGGCGGGGGACTTCCCTGGTGGCACAGTGGTTAAGAATCCACCTGCCAATGCAGGGGACACGAGTTCGATCCCTGGTCCAGGAAGATCCCACATGCCGCGGAGCAACTAAGGCCGTGCGCCACAACTACTGAAGCCCGCGTGCCTAGAGCCCGTGCTCCTCAACAAGAGAGGCCACTGCAGTGAGAAGCCCGCGCAACCGCAACTAGAGAAAAACCCGTGCAGCAACAAAAACCCAATGCAGCCAGAAAAATCCAATAAAAAACAAAAAGAGAGGCGGGATGATAGCAGTCCCTAAGGTCCTAAAAGTTATAGAAGGTTCTACAGTTCTAAAAATCGATTATTTTGTGAAACAGCAGATTCTATTGGTTTATTAAGTGCAGCTTATGCATAATTTTTCAGAAAGTTTTCTAGGTAAATCCCAGCTTCACCCCTTTTATGTTCATCAAGAATTTTCCATTAAAAGTGAATTCAACATATTGACTGCAACATTGTATGTAATAGCAAAAGACTGGGAACAGCCCAAACGTTCTTCAGTAGTAGACTAGTTAAATAATTGATGGCATTTTCATACAGTGGAATACAATTTAGCCAATGGAAAAAATGAGGTGGCTCTATGAGCACTGATATAGAATAACTTCCAAGACACATTAAAAATGAAAAACACAGAATGCAGAATGCTGTGTAGAGTATGCCAGCATTTGTTTATAGATTCATACTTTCTTCTATGTGCAAAAGCTACATCTGGAAGCATAGCTGAAAAATGACAAATTGTAGTTGCCTAAGACAGGGACACTGACAGAATGAAGAAATGGGGAACAATAGAGGATGGAAAATTTATTTTTTCAAAGGATTATGTTATCAAATTTATCAGTATTTTCTTATAAGTTCTGTTTTGTCTCTGTCTTAAGAAGGTCTTCCTTCCCTCAAGGTTAAAATACACATTTATTTTTCTAATTCCATTGCATTTTTATACGTATGTATATATCTGTACAGTAATCTATTGTCTATTTTGAAATTATTTTTGAGACTTACTTTACACTGTAAAACTTACATCTTTTGAATTTTGAGCTACAGATATGTATTACCTGTTTTTTAAAAATTGAAGTATAGTTGATTTACAGTACTTTATTAATTTCAGGTGTATAGCATACTGATTCAGTATTTTTACAGATTATACTCCATTAAGTTATTACAAGATAACAGCTATAGTTCCCTGTGCTATATAATATATCCCTGTTGCTTATCTATCTCATACATAGTGGTTTATATCTCTTAATCCCATACCCCTAACTTGTCCCCCTCACTTTTCTCTCCCCTTTGGTAACCACTAGTTTATTTTCTATATCTGTGAGTCTGTTTTTGTTTTGCATATACCTTCATTTGTATTATTTTTCATATTCCATATATAAGTGGTATCATACAGTATTTGTTTTTCTCTGCCAGAGTTATTTCACTGGGCATAATATTCTCTAGGTCCATCCATGTTGCTGCAAATGGCAGAGTTTCATTCTTTTTTATGGCTGAGTAATATTCCATTGTATGCATATACCACATCTTTATCCATTCATTTGTTGATGGGCAATTGGGTTGTATATTACCTTTCTGAGAAGAAAACTGGGGAAAAAAGAATCTACCAGATTTTATTTTAAAAAAATCTTTTTTAAGGAATTTAGTGTATAGGGTGCATTTTATGGCATGTGAATTATATCTCAATTAAAAAAGAAAGAATCTAGCTTATATGGCAAGGTTGAGATTACTAGCATGAGAACTGGGTGGAGACAACAGAATCCTCCTAGTTAAACCTGATGTTAGGGTTTAGCAAGGATCTCCCCAAGACTCAGTTTTATAGTTTAGCCTAGTTTTATAAGTCAATACCTATTTGGGCAAATCAAAGCTATGGTCAACCAGGAAGCATCTCTTTGCCTTCCTCACAAGTGTGTCTGACAGTTGGCCCTACCTCCTTCTATCAGTCTGGTTCCCTTGGAGGAACCCAGGTAATGGATGCTCTCCCCAAAGAGCCAGTGCTCAGGCTTAGGACATCCTGGGGCAGATCAACTAGGCCCAAATAAAGACAAGGAGGAGCCAGTGCTGAAGCTGGACAGACACTCTCTAGCAACCAGGGGGAAGAGGTGCTGGAAAAGAAGCTGAACAAGAGGTACAAAGCTAGGAGGCCCCAGAGAGAGGCCAACAGGCAGAAGGAGGCAGGGCTGGGTAAATGTTCAGAATAAAGACTGGGAACCAATTGGGATATATGTATACGTATAGCTGACTCACTTCGTGATACAGCAGAAACTAAACTCCAATAAAGATGTTAATAAATAAATAAATAACCCCCCACCACCACCCCGCCAAAAAAAAAGACTGGGAACCATGGTCCTTGGCGCTTGGCTTGGGTGTGTGCCTATGTACAGCCAACAATATCTGAAGGCCACTGCATCTACTGCAACTTCCTCATCATCCAACATTCACCAGGAACCCCAGGGCTGGGAATACAAAGATACATAAAACAAGCACTTCCAGTTTAGTTGAAAAGTGATAACACTGATCCACCCAAAAGCACATTTAAGAAGCTAAATGAAGGGTATGATCGGAGCTACGGTCCAAAGGAGAAGCTGAAAATCCTTTAGACCAAGTTTCAAGGATTCTTCATCAGGGGCCCCCAGTGGATGTTACTGGAGTTCCAGGGAGAGGCCCACAGGGTGGAACAGGGGACATTCTTAAGGAGGGCAACATGAATAGGGCTAAAAAGGAGAGCAAGACTGAGCCAAGTAGGAGAGAGGAAAGACGAGGCGTTCCAGACTTCCGCGGAAGCATGAAAGGTAGGAATGCTTGCCACAAGCAGTGTGGACAAACACACAGAGTGGGTCACCAGGTCAGAGCAAAGGGCTAGGGCAGGAGAGCAGTGGAGGCCAGACTCCTGTGTGGGAGGCCCTGACTGCCATCCTATAAGTTTGATCCTTACTGTGCAGACAGTGGGGAGCCACTGAAGGTTGCTGAGCAGGAGGCTGACCCTTGCAAACAGGCATTTTAAGTGAGATTACAGAGGAGCCCTTTATCCCAGACTTTTTCAAAGACCTGTGTGTATTTCAAGTGGCACTTGAGAGAGAAAGTCGTAAAGCACTGCCCTGTGTCATGTAGACAAAGAAAAAAAAGGTTGAAGGGTCTCACAAAGAGATGCTTCAGTGAGAATGAGAAATGAAGGGGGTCTCATTTTAAAGAAGGAAATGAATTTGCAGGACAGAACTGCCGGGCATCTGGAAAACTGCAGCACTTCCTTCAGAGTCTGGAATGCCCTCTTTTGGCTGGAGGTGTTCTGCCTCCTTTTTTGGAGGTTAGTTGTGATGTCAGAACATGGAATTGCGGTGTAGGGAGGCAGCTGGGAGGAGGTAGATGAACAGAAATATAAATACTGGGCCCAGAGAGCATAAAAGGCCTCCCTACTAAGACCATCCCCTTGCAGAGGACTTTGCCATCTGCCTCTCTCAGTGGAGCCTCAGAGTTTTTGTCAAAGTTGCTGGGAGCTTCCTAACTACCCAAATAGTTTCTCCTCTTAAAACAATAAAATGATTTTTAAAAATCGGTCACATTTTGATTCAGAGCTTTTTCAATATTGTTCCTACTTGTGCACAGTGAGGCAGTAGGCAGGGCTGCTCTGGGGCCATGAAGTGGGCAGTAACTTTAGGCCATAAATCAGCATTTATGTAAGGTGGAAGAGGAAGTCAGGATTAAATTTCCGGTCTTAAACTGGGCTGGGTACAACTGCAGGGCAAGTTCTGTGAATACAGAGGCAAAGCTGAGCAAGCCAAGGGAAGGGCATACATGAGTTATGCACAAAAATCAACCAGGCTGAACTGATGACATGGACGGGCAACTGCTCCAGGTGGCTCCACAATTCTGGGGGGTGGGGGGTGGGGTGAGTCCTTCCTTCTTTGGCCTTTGCTAGGGGTCCGTCTCCCCTGCTCTCCTGCCCACACTCCCTGGGGCCTTTGGGCACTTTTAGTCTCTGCACAGTCTACATGAACACAAAAGATTGCAAACTCAAAGGTGTCTTTCCGCTGGAGTCAGAAGGGAATGCTCCCCTCCCCGCCCCTCTAGACTAGTTCTGGGTACCAGCAGGCTCTTCCTAAAGCAGCCATGGTCAGGTGATACAGCTGACCAGGACCTCGACAGTCAAGTTCACTGAAAACCCAAATGTACCCAGAACAAGGGGTTGTGCAACTCATGGGAACTCCTACTTCTGTGGTGTTTTTGCTCTAACCCTCATTCCCCTGTGGCAACTGTGTATGAAGTCCCAGACTTCCCAGAAACGTCCTGATTTCACATGCTTTTCCTTGAGTCTCTGGAAGCACATAGGTGTCTGCCAGGGAATATGCCCTAATGTTTTGGTTTGACAAATGGTCACTGTGCCCGTGACACGCAGCTGGCATGAGGTTGTAAAATAGCATTTTCCCACCAGGTGAAACTCAGTTACTGGGCTGGGGAGAAGGCCAGGCATGGGGAAGCTCTGGTGTGCCAGGCCATCGGTACCTGCTGCCGAGTCACACAGTCCCCTTAGCAGGGCTGAGTGCTACCCCGGCAGAGTCTCTCCCTACGGCAGGGAGAGAGGGGGCTGAGATTTGGCATGTGGGAAGAATGACCCAGCATGCATCCTGTACATGTTTCTGACTGTGTTTTAAATCCCTCTACTACAGTTAGCCACCTCTGAGGCTCTCAAGGAGAACCTGTTTGCCTTCTTTCCACACTTGAAGGCTTAGCTCCCTTCCTGCAGCACAGCAGTTCAGGAGGTGTGAGGACACCCACCCTGGTCTGTGCAGCAGGCCTTGCTCAGGAAGGGGGTGGGGGAGTTCCTCTGGAGAAAATGAACATGAGTCACTCCTCTGCCTCCCCCCCACCCCCACCCCCTTGGACCCTCGCCCCCGACACTGGCACAGACACACAGCCTAAAGCCCCAGCACTCTTCCCTTTGCCCAGAACACAATGAAGGAATTAGGACCCACCTACTAAGTTTCTGCAGCTGACACTTCAAGGCTCAAAGTCTAGCTCACCAGCACAGTCACACGTCTGACGTGTCCTCTTTGCAACCAGGCCCCAATCCAGCTGCCATGCAATTTTGCTAATTCAAACTGCTTTCCCGTTTAGGGATGTTGATAGCCATCTCCCATCTCCTTTACCTGCTGACATCATCCCACATTTTCTACAGGCACAAATAAGGGTACAGTTCCTGGGGCAGTTTTCAGGCTGCCAGAGGTGGAAGTGAAAAGATCCTGCCCTCCTGGGTCCACTTCACTTCTCTGGCGTTTGGCAAATTGTCCGAGTTTTAGGGATAAATGAGGAAATAAATCACCTAGCTAAGGTGAAAGGCCAAAAGGAACTTGGTGACTGCAGCTCAGACCCAGATCTGTCCTGGGCATCTGCAATGCAAATCTGCATTTTGTTCTCTGCCCCCGAGGTCTTGCACAATAGCCTGTGTATAAACATCCACGCCAACAATGCCTGACTGTGCAATCACGCTGTAATCACAGGCCGCCAGGAAGCTGCTGCTAGGAACTGCACCATTCAGCTTCTAGACATCCCATGTCAAAGGAGTCTTCACGGCACGGACGTACATTCCTGCACACACCAACGCGTCCCCGCCGCCGCCGCCGCCGCCGCAGCTGCTGCTACAGTTGAAGACTCCAAGCCAGGGAACTAGGGCGCCACCCGCCCGACCCGCCAGTCCCAAGTTACTATGCAGGGATGTCATAAGCTTCTCAGCTGTTCTTAAAAAAAAAAAAAAAAAGCCTGCTCCACGAGGCTACCGAGGGCGGCGGGAACCACCACCAAAGTTCCCAAGCACATTCCTGCAGCCCTAGCAGTTTTCGAAAACAGGGAAGAGTGAGATGCCTCAAAGAGTCCACTGGAAGCGGGTTTTGGAGTTTTATATAGAAAACACTCACATATGTAGGTGGGTGCGCTGACAGCTTTTATGGCTAAATTGCAAAGTGTTAGGCCTTAGTGATTACTGTCAGGCTCGGGACGTGGTGTGGGAGGAGAAAGGGTGGGGGAGTCAGAGGGATTTGTTCAAAGGGGGCTTAGGGGCAATTCTGGTTTTGCATTTTGGAAATGCGTAGGGTTGTTTTCCCAAACTTCCGAGTTGCTCTGCTCTTCGTCATTGTCAGGCCAAGCTAAGAAAAATGGGGGGAAAGTTCCTTTAACTTCCTTCCTGCGACCTCGGCGAGGGCTACGAAGAGGAAGAGCACGCTTCCTTGGGAAGCACCGGGCGGGAACTGGGGGACAGCTGCGCCCAGCCTGTCGCGATGGGGGGCGCCGGGCGGAGGACTAGCCTCGGACGCAGGACACGGGAGGCCCCTTCCCTGCACCCCTCCGCTAGCCAACGGCGCCCGGAGCGGCCCGGCTGCAGCCCTGGCTGGTTTAAGTCCCGCGGCAAACCGGCGACCACAGGGGCGCAGCCCGGGGCCCGGATCCCGGCCGCCGAGCTCCCTCCCTGCAGCGCCCCTCGCACGCAAGCCCCGCGCAGCCGGCCCTACCCGTTCCGCCACATCCCCGCCCGCGCGGCCAAGCCCCTGCCCCGAACGTTTCCGGGCACCGCGTCGGCGCCCAGGCTGCGGAGGGGCTGCCGAGCTCCGCGGCTTACCTGCGCGCTGGATCCCGGGGCCGCTCGGAGGGGCGCGGGGCGCAGGCGAGCAAGGCCCGCAGACTCAAACTTTGTTGCTCTCGGGACGGCGCAGTCGTCACTTCCTCGCTGAACGGGTGGCGCGGCCCGGGCCGTGACCCAGCAGCTCGCGCGGTGGCGCGCCGGGCCCTGCAGCCGCCCGCGCCCCCGGCTCTGCGCGCCCTCGGCTGCGGGGGGAAGCGGGCTGCAGTCCGCCGAGCCTGCACCCCTCTGGGGGAGGCTCGCTCCAGCACGGTGGTTTCCGCGCCGAAGAAGTGCGGTCGAGGCTGCTCTCAGGCTGTATCTGGAAGATGGTGTTGGGGTTCAGGGACCCAGAGCTGGGGTTCCGGGAAAAACAAAGGATGGGGAAGGAGAAAGTTTTTCAGTTTGGTGTTGCTGCTAGAAGGTCCTGTTGGAAAGCACAGTGCTCTGTGTTTGTTTTTGCTTTGTTTTTGTTTCCCACCAAATAATGCCTAAGCTGGGCCTTAAAACGCGGGTCTCCTCTTCCCACATTCCCTCAAAAGATCTGCACACTTGTCCTTCGTCATTTCCACTAATTATAAGGGAACAGGACGTTCAGCGTTTATGACTTCAGGGGGCTATTTCAGCGCCCAAGTTGGGGCTGAAAAATAGTTTCTGTTCTAATCCTCCCCCGCGATTTCCACCTCCTCCTTTACAGTCAACTCACAGGTCTCTTTGGGGCCTGATGCATTCCGTATTTCGTCACGGACCAAAAGTGACTTGGAGGGTAGGGTGGAGTCCTGACAAAAGGAGCTTCAGGCAGTAGTAATTCTGAAATTTATCACTGCCCAAAATAAATTCGCTCACCCTATTCAAAAAACAAAAAGCCATCTTTTTGGTTCCTGATAAATAGCAACAAAGTAATTAAACAGCGGTCTTTTGGGAAGAATTCCTGATCCGGTAAAGCTGGAAAGAAAATGGGTTAGCCTTTGCTGTAGTTGAGGAAAAAAAAAAAAAAAGACGTTTGAAACTGCAGTGGAGGGCTTTCCTAATAGTAACGTTAGCTTCATTGCAGCTTGTGAAAACAGGGACCCTTTCAAAGGTGGTTCAAAAGCATCAGTTAAAGCTCCACAATTTTCCCTTTTTCCCCAAATACTGCTTCTACAAGCACATTGGCCAGATCACAGAATCTTCCATTCTAATGCTTCATCTTTTTACCAAAGCACAGGAAACCGCAGAGTTGAGTGAAGGCTTTGTCCAGAAAGGTGGATGTAAAATTGATAGAAAGTAACATCTGAGAAATGATCCCCGGGTCTGTGTTAATACCTAATGGGAAGCCACAAACGCAGACTTACCCAGGAGTATGAAGATAGAAGCTCTCCTAGCAACATGAAATCCCCCACATTGCAGTCCTTTATGCACAATTATGATTTCTACTGAGGCATTATTAATGGCACATTATAAATACAAAATGTATCATGTAAGAAAAATAACGTTGTTTTGAGAAATGAGTGCATTATTATACGCTCAGTAATTATAATTCTCTGAAATTTTTATGACATCACACTATTGTGGGCTGGTGGTGGAGGGATTGTCCATTTCAATTTTGAAATAGAAGTAATTCCTTAACGCATTCCGCTTAAGGCAAGCAATGCCATAATCAAGAGGAGCAGAGAGAATATACTTCTAGAAACAATCATGTGATACTCCATATTTGCTAGGACAAGAGCAGAATATTTCTTTGTTCACTACTGTGATTCTGAATTCTCAGTCACAATTTCATGAATATTCAGTATTTCTGCATGCCCAGGAATAATTAGCAGACGATGTAAATGTTTGAAAGCCTGATGTTTATGTATGCACAGACACACATTGCTTTTTCTCTGTTCCACAAAGTGTAGAACCTGTGGTAGGCACACTTGAAGACAGCCCCCAGCTAATAGTGATCCCCTTCCTCCTGGTAGTCATGCCCTATATAATTGCCTCTTCTTGAGTGTGGGCTGGACTAATTGACTCAATTCTAACAAATAGCATATGGCATATGGCAGAAGTCATGTGATGTCACTGCTGAGATTAGGTTATAAAAAACCTAATGTGGCTTCCATCTTGGGTGCTCTATTTCTTTCTTGCTCTTTCTTGGATCACTCACTGTAGGGGAAGCTACCTGCCACGTCCTAAGGCAGCCCTGTAGACCGAGATCGAGACCTGCCAACAACCACATGAGTTAGCTTGCAAAGGCATACCTCCCCCTTCCCCCATGCCAAACAAGGCTTCAGATGAGACTGCCAACCCCAGCCAACAGCTGCCTCATGAGAGCCCTGGTAGCAGAGGCATCCAGCTAAGCTGCCTGGATTCCTGACCCAAAGAAACTGTAAGATGATAAATATTTGTTGTCTCAAGCTGCTATGTTTTGGAGTAATGTGTTACACAGGCATCGATAACTAATGCACAGGAAAAAGAGAAGGAAGTCATTGTGGACCCGATGACAACCCCACACAGACTTCCTGCTCCCTCACCTGGAAAGCAGAACTTGGAGAAAGAGGCAGGGACGTGGACCAGATCTAAGAGTAACATGTAAATCCTAAGAACAGAAGACCCAGCCCTTACCCCTTCTGCAGAATAAGGGTCATCCTTGAATTTAAACTAGGTCAGAGGGTGTGTGTTGCTGCTTGGTCCGTGGCAGCCCTGGTATTGGATGCCATCAACCTGATAGTATGTGCAGATGTCTTTGTGTCACAAGGATTGACATCTCTCCAGGTACCCTCTTCCTCCTCCTCAGGGCATCTGCCCTGATCCCCAAGGCTCTGGCACAACCAGTGACTGTGGAGTCAGGACCTAGTCCTGGAAGGGGAGCTTGAAAGATGGGACTTCAACCCTGGCAGCCAGAAGGGATAGGTGATTTCAGTGAGAGTCCAAATGTAGGCTTGTGGTCCTACAATCAAAGAGCAAGCCGTGAACTATCTCTCATAAGAATCACCTCCACACTGCTTGCAGGGCTACAAGAACTTTCTGTCCACGTGGTGGTTATCTTTCTCTCAGCATCATTTCCTCTCTGACTGGAGCTAATTATTTACTTTAAAAACACAAAACAAAGTTTTAGGAAGCAGGAAAGATATTATACTCCTTCATCCCTTACCAGGGCAGGCATGTACTTAAGGCTGCCCCCCATGTCCACCTCCCCTCAGCCAATCCCATAGAAGCTGGCAACTGTAGAGCCCATTTCTGTTTTCCCTCCAGAGACGCTAGGCTCTGATTTTTCTCATGTACAGTGGCTGCAGCTGCTGTGTTGCCATGCCGTCATCTGGCTGCTATGACTTATGAGGTTGTGGATATGCCAGAACATGAATCTATTAATTTAACAGGAACTGGGCTCAGCACATATATTCCTTGTTAGGTCATTTGCTTTGCTACCTAAACCGCATCCAGTGTGTTTGGCAATGGGAACATTTCCTAGAGTCTGGCTTTGCAAAAATGCTAAATGCCCTGAATTTTGAGTCTGCACAGTTTTATATTATTAAATTACTATGGGGGACATAAGACATTCTAGCAGGGGTGTGCAAAGAGATGATTAGCTCAGGGGAAAAAATTAAGGGAAGGGAAATAGTCAAAGTCTCTGGTCTTCATTCTCTACACATTGAGGCCCTTTCTGCAGGAGGTGTCTGTCCTAACTTCTGTAGAAATCCTGTGCTGAGCCCAGGCTGCTCACTGACAAGTCTGAACTCTGGAACACCAGAACTAGGTGATGTGTGCCACGATAAGAGAAACCACTGTCCTCTTCTGTGGTGCAGGCAAGCAGGCATTTTTCATTCAGCCCTTCAATTAACACTTACTGAATGTCTACTAGTGGGTGTGCTAGGGATGCAAAGATGAAAAGGACAAAGTCTGTCCTAGTGGGAGAGAAAGACACATAAATTACAATGCAATATGAGAAGTATTATAATCGAGTTTTGCCCTCAGGTGCTATGAGCTTCCAGAGAAGGAAGCAAGTAGGTCTGTTTGGAGAGGGGCGTTATGGGTCACCACCAGTGTTTTTCTCTAAAAAAAATTAAAAATGATCAGATGCATTGCATTAAGTAATAATAAGTATTGTTTTGTGTAGCTCTTGTTTCAGTTGTGTATAATATATGTGTATATTTGTATGTGGTCATAGTGTAAAACATACTTCCTACATGCAGGCAAAGAAGTGTGAAAGTTCTGGGTTTAGAGAGTAATAACTAACTACCATACACTGACGGCCTATGATGGGCCAGGCCTCAAGGTGTCCCACTGGAGAGTTGAAGAGACAAACCATGACTTACGACAGTTTCCAGATCCTTCTGAATTCTCTTTCTTTAGTAAATCAAGGCCAAGCCTAAAGGACCAGCTCCTTGAATCCTCTCTGAACAGAGCAGAGGCCTTCCACCCAGGCCAGCTAGGCCAGCTTTAAGGCAGTGAAAGAGTAGCCACCCACTTTCTGGCCTGCCGGATGGTGGGACGGGAAAGAGGAGAGAGAAGAGGGTCAGAAAGGCATCATGCTTTTTCCTCCGCTCCAGGTCTCGGATGGAAGCAGGAAAGGTGCATTACCTAATGAGTGCACTGCAAACACGAGGTGGAGGTGCAGTTCTCACCCAGTTCCCCACTGGAATTGTGGGATGAAGCTGCCTCCAAAGTGGTTTTATACCAAAAAGAGGGCAGCCGCGTCAAAGTGAACCTGGTGGTCAAGCTGGGTAGGCAGAGCGAGTCCCTGAGGCTTAGCGCTCCTGAGTACCCCCATGGTTTCCACATGGCATGACTATCACATTTAGAGCCAGCAGCCTGCTGTAGGACTGCCCTGGTGGGGCAAGGTGACCCTGCAGCAAGCTCAGGGGAGTCAGGAGTCTGCACTAGTGAGAACACAGGGGAAAATGAGCACCAAGTTGCAAAGGGGAGAAGCCAGTGCTGGGAGGTAGGGGGTGGCTCTGCTGAAGAATCCACAAGTTCATGTGCCATAACTGGTACCAGCGGGGGCCTGCACAGCCAGCAGAAACCGAGAGGATGAGGCAGCTTGGTATGGTGGTGAGGAACAAGGATTCTGGGCTGCCCACACACTGCCTGGCTTCAAGTCCCATCTCTGCCACGTACTACCTGTGTGACCTTGGACAAGTTACTTAGCCTTTTTTCCCCCCAGTTTCCTTGTCTGTAAAATGAGGATAATTGTATGTACTTGATAAGGTCGTTATAAGAATTAAACTAGTTTGTAAAGCTCTTATATATGTGTTCCTTAAGTGTCAGTTAAATCAGGAAATCACTCACCAACCAAAAGGATTCTATATGGATGGATATCATATGACTCCAAGACCCCTACATTGGACTTTTAGTAAAAATGCCCCCAACTGGGCTTCCCTGGTGGCGCAGTGGTTGAGAGTCTGCCTTCCGATGCAGGGGACACAGGTTTGTGCCCCGGTCCAGGAGGATCCCACATGCCGCGGAGCAGCTGGGCCCGTGAACCATGGCCGCTGAGCCTGCGCGTCCGGAGCCTGTGCTCCGTGACGGGAGAGGCCACAACAGTGAGAGGCCCGTGTACCGCCAAAAAAAAAAAAAAAGAAATCCCCCCAACCATCAGATCATGGGGAAAGTTGGATCAGCTATAGACTGTACATTTAAGATATGGTGTAAGTTAAAATGTTTGGCTCCTCTATACAGTCCGGCTTGGAAGATAGACATTGAGCAGCTCTTTTTTTTTTTTTTTTTGATATTTATTTATTTATTGGCTGCATTAGGTCTTAGTTGCGGCACGCAGGATCTTTTGTTGTGTCGGGCTCTTCGTTGCAGTGCTCCTGCCTCTCTCTAGTTGTGGCACACGGGCTTAGTTGCCCCCAGGCATGTGGGATCTTAGTTCCCAGACCAGGGAATCGAACCGGCGTCCCCTGCATTGGAAGGTGGATTCTTAACCACTGGACCACCAGGGAAGTCCCTGAGCAGTTGGGACTATGGTTGACAGAATAACAGTCCTGCCCAAAATGTCCATGTCCAAATCCCTAGAACCTATGAATATATGAGGTTCGTGACAAAGGGGAATTAAGGTTGCTAATTAGTTAATCTTAAAATAAGATTATTCTGGATTGTCAGGGTGGGCCAATGTAATCACAAGGATCCTTAAACGTAGAAGAGGGAGGCAGAAGAGGAATCAGTCAGAGGGAGATGTGACTATGGAAGAATGATCAGAGAGATACAAGGTTGCTGGCTTTGAAGACAGAGAAATGGGGTCATAAGCCAAGAAACGTAGGTGGCTTCTGGAAACTGGAAAAGACAAGGAAACGGATTCTCTCATAGAGACTCCAGAAAGGAATGCAGCCCTACTGACACTGATTTTAGCCCATTAGATAAAAATCTGTGTTGCTTTAAGCTACCAATTTAGTGGTAATATGTTACAGTAACCATAGAAAACTCATGCAGGAGAATTTTCTAAATGTAGTATTTTCTGGGAAGTATTTGCATCATGTATTAGATACATGTGTTACCATGTGTATGAGAAGCCCCAGTTTTCAGATTACAATTTGAGCAGGAAGTCTGGCTGGGTGGGCCAAGCACAATCCCAGAATGCCAGCACACGGGGGAGGTTCCCAGAGTAACAGGTCACTAGAAACTCTGAGACAGTACTTTGAAAGCACAGTTGTATACAGTCCCCTGGCTTAGGGATGAACTCCAATACTCATACTGTTCCTTGGAGCTTCTTCTCAGTTACTTGGTAACTGTTGGTGCTAGCAGGCCACAATGTGGAGGCCAAACGTGGAAATGGTTAACAAAAGGAAACCAGAGTCAGCTGTCAAAAGCTGCTGTGGAAATTCTCTGTGCATTTGATGACCATACTTTCCCAGCAAGGTCGTATAACCACCCAGAGTTTGTAAATGAATCTTTTCACAATGAAGAGAAAAACACAAACCCAAGAGTCAAGACAATCCACACAGCATTCATGGGATCTGGGTCAGCCAGCAGGCTGAGGTTTAATCACTCTGCACAGGTTGCTTTTTCCTGTGCATAGCTCAAAGGTTAAGCTTGCTGCGCATTGGGAGGAAGTCTTGTCACAGTCCTCTGCCAGTAATAAATATTGGTCCTGGGACATTGGTCTTAACGTTGACGTGGGAGGTGTCATTTGAGTTCTCGGGCCAAGAAGTCACTAGACATTCATGATCCAATGCAGCCAAATAAAAATAAATAAAATAAAATAAAAGATCTAGATAAAACATGGGTTACATTGTCTCAGGTTTGGGATTCAGTGAAAACACTTCTTTCTACTAATAAAGTTATTCGCTGTTGAAAAAAAGAAAGAAAGAAAGAAGCCTGGGCTTCCCTGGTGGCGCAGTGGTTGAGAGTCCACCTGCCGATGCAGGGTACACTGACCCCAAAAAAAAAAAAAAAAAAAAGAAAGAAGCCTGAATTCCAGGCCCAGGCTGTAGCTACCCAGCTATATGACATTGGACAAGTCACTTAGCTTAGCTTGAGGAGGCAAGTTGATTTTAGGTCAAGGATGTGCATGAAATCACACAGTGAAAAAGTAAGTTTCGGGACTTCCCTGGTGGCACAGTGGTTAAGAATCCGCCTGCCAGTGCAGGGGACATCGGTTTGATCCCTGGTCCAGGAAGATCCCACATGCCACGGAGCAGCTAAGCCTGTGTGCCACGACTACTGAGCCTGCACTCGATGGCCCACGTGCCGCAACTACTGAAGCCCCCGCACCTAGAGCCTGTACCGTGCTGTGCAACAAGAGGAGCCACTGCAATGAGAAGCCTGTGTATCTCAAGGAAAAGTAGCCCCTGCTCACTGAACATAGAGAATGCCCACGCGCAGCAACAAAGACCCAAGGCAGCCAAAAAAATACATTAAAAAAAAAAAATTTCTTTTCAATTGTCTTTTTTTTCTCATCTTTACTGGAGTATAATTCTTTACAATGGTATGTTAGTTTCTGCTTTATAACAAAGGTTTTTTAAAAAATAAATTTACTTATTTATTTATTTTTGGCTACTTTGGTTCTTTGTTGCTGTACGTGGCTTTCTCTAGTTGTGGAGAGCAGGGGCTAACTTTGTTGCAGTACGTGGGCTTCTCATTGCGGTGGCTTCTCTTGTTGTGGAGCACAGGCTCTAGGCGCGTGGGATCTAGAGCACAGGCTTAGTAGTTGTGGCGCACAGGTTTAGTTGCCCTGTGGCATGTGGGAATCTTCCCGGACCAGGGCTCGAACCCGTGTCCCCTGCACTGGCAGGCGGATTCTTAACCACTGCGCCACCAGGGAAGCCCTCAATTCTCTTTTTGTTTTTCTGATTATGCCAAAGAGAGGGTCTCAGTTTACCGCTAGTGTGTCTTTAACAGCTCATTAGTATGCGCTAGTCTCCCTTTTTGCAAAGAAAGAGGTCTCAAGCTCAGACACTTCACAGACAGCACTTTTCCCTGACCTGCAAAGCGGGAAGAGTGATATTTCCTTCGGTTTGTTAAGAAGGAAGTAACATAGCACCTGAAACCCTTGGCCCAGGGCCCAGCTGGTAGATGACTTCTGTTAAAGGAGAAAGGTTGACGACTTGACTCAGCACCCACCCCGGTGCAGCCCTGGCCATTCACATGTTAACTCCCACATCCTCACAATAACCCTGTGCAGTGGGCACTGTTACTCCCACTCAGTAACCCCACGATGTAGATATTGTTCTCCTCATGTTACAGATGAGTGAGCTGAGGCTCAGAGAGGTTAAGTAACTTGTCTGGAGTCTTAGAACCAGTGGCTCCAGGTGAGATTCAAACCCCAATCTCTCGGACATCAAAGCTCTCTTTCCCCTTCACCACATTGCCCCTTCCACCAACTTTGAAGCCAGACCTGATTAAATAGGAACCACCTGGCTAGAGGTAGGGAGAGGGGGACACAGAAGGAACTCTGAATCCCTGTCTTGCTGGTGAGCATCGTCGGTCTCACTGCCGGTCTGGGACAGCCTCAGGGACCCTGGTTCCTGGTCCTGTTTTCCCAGTGTCTCTCCTGTCCCCACTTGCCCAGGGGGAAATTCTCTTCTTCATTCAGGGACTAGAGTCCTTTCATTGGCCTCTTATTTCTGTTGCTGGGTCCCCACCACCTTCTGCTGGCTTTTTCTTCTACCACCCTCTTGCCTGTTTAGACTTTGGCCAATTGCCTGACGTTGGACCAGTGCTGACCCTTGACCCTCTGGGGCTCACCTAGGTGTCTTGGTCTCCACCAGTCTTCTGGCTCGATGGTGACTTCCCTACAACAAAGTAATTTCTCTCACACAGTTTGTCCTCTCAGCGCCTCCACTTCCCTTTGCTCTAGTTTGTCATGAGTAGGTGTGTGGGCAGCACTTAGGCTGCTTCTCTCTCGGGGGGCCGCTGCCAATCCATGCTTCAGGCCACCATCGGCTCTTGACTGAACAACTGGAACACACTCCACTCTTGCTTGACTCCATTCCTTCTCCAAAGTACAGTTAAAACAGAGCTTTCTGAAGTGCCACCTGATTGTGAAACTCTCCTGCTTATCCTTCCACATTTCTCCACCGTCCTTTGGATAAAATCTTGACCCATTAGCCTGGCTTTAAAGACCTTTGTGAACTGGTGCCCACTGAACCTTTCAGCCTATTCTCTCTGCAGTCTTCGCTCCCTGTGAGCCAGTCATGTTAACACTAGTTGCAGCCTCTGAACGCTTCTGGATGTCCTTGGCACACAGTCGGTGCACCTTTACGTGCTCCAGTAGTATCCTGCATCATCTACTATTGTAATGAGGCAGAACTATTCTAGTGGAGGAGCTAGGAGCATAGGCCTTGGAGTCAAGCTATCCGAATTGAAATGCTAGGTATGCCACTTACCTGAGCTGTGTGACCTTGGGCAAGTCACTCAAGCTCTCTGTGTTTCCATTTCCTCATCTGTAAGATGGAGATAATAATAATACCTGCTAATAGGGCTCCTGTGAGGGTTACATGAAACAATGCATGGCCAATGGCTTAGTGCAGTTATTGTTATTTCAGCACACTCCATAATCTACTGTAAAGACCAGTCCCCTGTTTTGTCTTCCTCACTCTAAGCATCTTGAGGGCAGAGAGTGTGTCTCGTTCACCATTAAATCTTTGGGTGCCCAGCATAGAACCTGACACATATGGTACTCAGTACGTATTTACTGAATAAATGAATGAATGAATGAATGAATGTCTTGCTCGCTGGTTTAGCTAAGTCAACTTTGACTGATCCTGATGTTCTCTTTGGATTCCCAAGACCAGTTGTCCCTGCTCTGGCCTGGGCAGGCCACAGCCCGAATCTGTCTGTGGCAGCTCTAAATAAGTGGTGTCAATCAAGTTAGAAATACCCCTAGGTAGGGTAGAAGGAAACTCTCTCACACTGTTTGTCCTCTCAGCACCTCCACCTCCCTTTCCTCTAGTTTGTCATGATGAGGTGTGGGCAGCACCCAAACAGAGCAGGACTTGCCTTCGCCTTCAATGAGGGTTTGCTGGGCCATGCCCTATTGGGTGCTGAGGATACGGGGGGTGGGTGGTAGGGTATGAGCCCTGCCTGCAGGAGCTTCCTGAGGGGTGGCCGGGTCCAGATTTGGCTGGCCAGACAGAAGATGGGCAGTTCTATCGCAGGGTGCACTCAGCAGACGTCAGGATCTAACCTAGCCGCGTGACTGGGAGCCAGGGCGTGAATGCAGGACCAGGAAATCTGGTTCCTAGGATTTGGAGCAAGTCAAATTAGGGCAGCAGGTGAGCCACACTGAGAAGAGGCAGAGTTGAGACCAGCAAAGGTCAGAGTCCAGCAGGTGAAGCCTAGCACCGGCATGGAGGCTTTTAGCTGCTTGTTCTCTATTGTTTTCTTCTTCTCTCCAGGAAGGAGGCTGAAGACAAAGAGAAAGCCACTCAAGATTTCTCACCCCAGGGGCTTCCCTGGTGGCGCAGTGGTTGAGAGTCCGCCTGCCGATGCAGGGGACACGGGTTCGTGCCCCGGTCTGGGAGGATCCCACATGCCGCGGAGCGGCTAGGCCCGTGAGCCATGGCCGCTGAGCCTGCGCGTCCGGAGCCTGTGTTCCGCAACGGGAGAGGCCACAACAGTGAGAGGCCTGCATACTGCAAAAAAAAAAAAAGAAAAGAAAAAAAGATTTCTCACCCCAAAAGTAACGGTGAATAAAGGAGCAGCAGCAGCCAAAAGCAGATTTGGGTCTCCTGTCACTACGCGCCTCAGGAAGGCAGCAGCTGTGGTGTTGGATGGTCGGGCCTGCTCCTGGGCTAGCTGCTGGAAGCATGGCAATGTGAGAATACTGAGGTCTAGGGCATGAGGCCTGGAGCCTGCTCTAAAGCAGTTGTGTGGCCTTGCATAAGTCACTCTACCTCTTGGGCCTCCATTTCTCCACTTAGAAAAGGAAGGTTGGAAAAAAAAATAAAAATTAAAAAAATTTAAAAAAATTTTAAAAAAAGAAAAGGGACAATATTAAGGATTTCTAACCATCAAATCTAAAGACTTATTTTTCAAAGCAAAAAATTTCAAAGACTCCATGGGATGGCAGTGATCATTTTGGTATCTGCTGATCAAAAGAAAATGCAAAATAATAAAAATAATCACTTTTATATCTTTTAAAGGAATTTGCATTTTATCAATCACAAGAGCATCTGCTGTCATTTACAAAAATTAGGGGTGCAATATCCTTAAAGGCCCAGAGTTGCATCTTTCATGAAAAGCTTCTACCCAAAAACCCACCAGCACAGCTTTCATCTTCCTTAAGACTCATAGAAGTTAGTCACCTATACCTCTGACTTGAAAAATGTGAGAGACACCGCAGCACTGGGCAAGTGTTTTTCAAACTTTTACTTATTATACAACCCATCAATGATGCTAACATGATGGAACAAAAATTGAAAGCACAGGTGATGGGTGACATTTGTCACTTTTTGGTTGCCCAACTTCAGAATCCCTCCCCAGGTGTGTAGAAGACTCCATCTTAAGTCTTAGTGGAAGTTAGAGCCCACTGCTCACGTCTCACTACAGAGGCTGAAAACGCCAGACACTTGCTTCCCAGCCTCTTTTGTAGGCAGGGCTTAGACATGTGACCTGGACTCAGCCAGTCAGGTGCAGTGCCCTGGACTCTGAATAAGAGGCCACAGAGCGAGCCCCTCAGATAACCAGTGGGGTGGCAGCAGCTGTGGCAGCCATGTCCAGATCCCAGGGCATCAGCAGCAGCAGGGTCATCACTCAGGCTCTGACCATGGTCGTGGCACAAGCTTACCAGGGTTCTGAGGCCAGGGCAGGACTCTCTGGAGGGCTTCTGTGCCACCATTTTGGCCATGCTCCTGGCTGTTTCCCAGCATCCTTGGTCTCATTCATGCCGTGAGCCTGCCTCTCTCTCCTTCCCAGATTCCATGGGCTACTCAACATCCTTCCCATGAATTCCTCTTCTGCTTAACTCATCCAGAGTCAGTTCCTGTTGCATTTTAAAGTCACAGCCCTGGCCAATTCACAATCATATGTCAGTCTAGGCATCCAACTTATTTTTGTATTTTGCTTCGGTCACACAGTTCTGAGAAAATTCTGATCATACAGGTAGATGATGTCTTAGTCCATTCAGGCTGCTATAACAAGATACCATAGACTGGGTGGCTTACAAAAACAGAAATTAATGTCTCTGGAGACTGGAAGTCCAAGATCAGAGTGCCAGCATGGTTGGGTGAGAACCCTCTTCTCAGCTGCAGACTGGCAGAAGAAGCTAGTGAGATCTGTGGGGCCTCTTTTATAAGGGCACAGATCTCAATCATTAGGGCTTTACCCTCATGACCTAATCACTCCCAAAGGCCCCATCTCCTAATACCATCACCTTGGGAATTAAGATTTCAACATATGAATTTTGGGGGCAAACAAACATTCAGACCATAGCAGATGGTTATAAATAATAACAATAAACACCATTACATAGCGCCCACCATATGCCAGGCCCTATTCTAATCATTTTAACATATATTAACTCACTTAACAGACCTTTGATGTGGGTCTGTTAAAATTAAATTTCCCCTTTTACAGATGAGAAACTGAGGTACCAAGGAGTGGAGTAATTGGCCTAAGGTCAAGGTTTTAAATCAAGGCAGTCCTGCACCAGGGTTTGTGCGCTTAACTCCTGCTAACAGTGTTTTTGCAGTTTGTCTTTTGAGATTAGAATAGTCTTCAATTAAACCACTTTAGAAGCTAGAAAGAGAAATGAAAAGTTTTGTTTCAAAGTTGAATGAGTAACTGTCAAAATATCCAACAACTGCTCTTCGTCCTCATTGTAAACATAAAAGTCAGGCAATAAACAACTAAAACTTACAGCACGTACTAAACGAACAAGGCAGTTTTATCACCCTGTATTCACTGTTACATGCCTGGTGGTTTACGGAGCCTCGTGGATCCAGTGCAGGAAGTACTCAGTTCTTCATTGCTCTGACTTTGTAAGCAGACGTGCCCAGGCTGGCGTAAGGCACACCCACTATCAGGGCCAGGCTGTGCTCAGAGACGGCAGGAGGAGATTGTGCCAAAGTCCACACAAAACTGAGTTTACTAAAACAATATCACATTGATGGAGGTATGTCGCAGGGCACAAGAGTCAAACGAAAGAGCTCCCAATGGCCAAAGCTGGAACAATTTGAAGAACAAAATTAAGTAACATCAAATTATAATCCAAAATATAAAATAAATATCCATGAGTCCGTACTTACATACAATTTTTAAAAAACAAAACTTTAGGGAGTTCCCTGATGGCCTAGTGGTTAGCATTCTGGGCTTTTATTGCCGTGGCCTGGTTCAATCCCTGTCAGGGAACTGAGATCCTGTAAGCCGTGTGGCACAGCCAAAGAATAAAAAGCAAAAAGAACTGAAAAGAAAACTCTACAGTGGGGAAATCTGATAAACACTACTTCAGGCAGGTGATAAAGATCAACATCACCAGTCATAAATCATGTCGATAGCTTGTACCTTTGATACGATATGATGAAAATTGTACTTTGCCTCTGTGAGCATCCCCCCCAAAAACCATAACCCCAGTCTACTCATGAGAAAAACATCAGACTAATCCCAATAGAGGGATTGCAAGTAGGATAAAAAACTTAACTAGTATTCACAAGGTCATGAAAAACAAGGAAAGTCTGAGGAACTGTTACAGCCAAGAGGAGCCTAAGACATGACTCCTTAATGTGGTTTCCTAGATGGGATCCTGAAACAGAAAAAGGCCATTAGGTAAAAACTAAGGAAATCTGAATAAACAATGGACTATACTTAATAATAATGTCTCAATATCAATTCATCAGTTGTGACAAATATACCATACCAATGTAAAATGGTATTAACAGGGGAAAGTGAGAGCTGGAGAGGGGGAGGGTAAGATGAGAATTCTGTACTATCTGCTCAATTTCTTCGTAAATCTAAAATTTTTATTTTAAAAGTTTTAAAAGAATCATAAAATTGACTGCCCTCCCCTCAAAAAAGCTAGTTTACCTGATGATACAACTTCTACAGTTGAAGTCTTGGTGTGCCACAATTGTCTATTTAATGTATTCACGTTATTATAGACTAAACACTTTATAATAGCAGTTTTTGAAATACTTCAATACTTTTAAAATGAAATTCAAATCTTCACATTGCATCCCTGAATCTCCTCAGAGTAGCTGAGCACAGTTTGCTCTGATGAAGGGGAAATCACAGGTAATGTCCTTTGTCCCTGTCCCTAAAACCCTCTGGATCTGTGAGATTGAGGGAAAACTCCATACCTCCAGGCAAAGCATTTCAAAACAACGCAGTAACCTCCCATCCCCCCAGCTCCACCCAAGACACTGTGTGAGCAACTGTTTGAAGCCAAGGCTGCAGTTGTCTTTGTCCTGCATTTGCCTGACAAGCCCAGTGCTCCTCGGCAACGGGAAGGGCAGAAGGCTGGTATGAAGCGGGGCAACAGATGGCCGGGACATGTCCTCTTGAAGCTCAGCTGCCCTGGCCAGCCTGCCAAGCTGTGTACATTTCAAACGTTTGAGGTTCAACCAAAAGAGATGAGTAATGATTTTAAATCACTTGTTGAAACACATGGCTAATCCTTGGGTAGCCAGAGAAGAGCACTTTAAAAACTCCCTTAAATCCAGTGGGGGGACAAGGAAACTCTGTGTGCTTTCTTGGCTTTGAACCCAAATCAGGCCATCCTGGGGGCAGTGGGCATTTGTCCAAGATCCCAATATGCATCCTGCTTTCTCTGCTTTTGGAAAGGGTGTGATGTTTCGGTGTGTGTGTTTGTTTGGGGTGATGGTGAGGAGGGCAAAGGCTGTTAGCAGGTAGGTTTGGATCCTGAGAAATTATGCACCCTGGCATTTGCCTGTGGTCTGAAATTGGGAGATCTCTAGGTTCACTTTCTTCATAAGTTCAGGCAGCTCTATTTCCCTGTCCGGGTTCAGGTCTGTCTTATTTCTTGACTGGCTTACACGAACAGTCTCCTATAGTTGCTTTGCAGTCCTGTGTCATTAGAATCTCCCGCTACATGCGTCATCTCCACTATTATATACAGCATCTCCCATCTTGAAGATATCTTTCCTTGCCTCCACATCTCCCTCTAGCTACTGCTCCCATTTCTCCCTTTCACCACAAAACTTCCTGAACTAGTCATCTGCTCTCCATGGTTCAAGTCTTCACTTCCTGTTCACTCACCCACTCCTACTCTACTACTGAAACCTCTCTTGTCAAGGTCACCAGCAACTTCTATGTTGTAAAACCCAATGAGTCTAACTCTGTCCTCATCAAACTTGACCCACCAGGAGCATCTGACACAGTTGACCACTTCCTCCTCCTTGAGGCACTCTTCTTTCTTGGTTTTAATGGTGATACTCTCTCCTGGTTTTCCTTCTATTTCTTTCTTTTTCTTTCTTCTTTTTTTTGTGGTACGCGGGCCTCTCACTGTTGTGGCCTCTCCCGTTGTGGAGCACAGGCTCCGGACGCGCAGGCTCAGCGGCCATGGCTCACGGGCCCAGCTGCTTTGCGGCATGTGGGATCTTCCCGGACCAGGGCACGAAACTGTGTCCCCCGCATGGGCAGGCGGACTCTCAACCACTGCGCCACCAGGGAAGCCCCTTGCTTCTATTTCTTTAGCCTCCTCTTCTCAGTCTCCTTAGCAGGCTCCTCCTCCTTCTGGTTGCTCCATGTTGGGGTATCTCAGGTATTGGTCCTAAAACAGCTTCTAGTCTCTTTCTAAAGCTCTCAAGATGATCTCATCAGGTCCCAGAGCTCTAAATACCACCCGAATACTGATGACTCCGGATCTTACACCTCCATCCTTGAGCCCAGACTCAACTGCCTGCTTCACATCTCTACCTGGCTGTCTAATAGACACCTCAGATCATATATTTCCAAGATGGAGCCCTTGATTCTCTTCATCCTTGAACTCTCCCCCTCATCTCTCCCCTCTCACCTCTGTAGCATCTTTATCCATCCTTTTGCTCAGGCCAAGATTCTAGAAGCCACCTTTCATTCCTCCTTTTCCCTCATCCCCCGCATCCAAGTCATCACTGTGTTCAGTCAGTTCTACCTTCAAGACAATGTACCTAGTCTCTACTCTCCACTTTTTCTCTCCATCTCCACAGGCACCTTGCTAGTCTAAGCCACCATCATCAATCACCTGGACAACTGAAATAGGCTCTTGCCTGACCCCTCTGCTTCACAGTGGTACCTCCCAAATTCACTCTCACATATTCATGTGAGATTTAACATGTAATTCAGTGATATTCAGTCATTCTTTCATTCAAGAAATAGTTATTAAGTGCCTAATATGTACAGACAGTGAACAAATAGACAAAAGTCTCTGCCCTCAAGGAGTTTACAATCTAGTGGTGAGAGATGGGCAATAGATATGATAAAGTAAATGATGTGATATGTTAGAAGATTGATAGATGGTATGGAACAAAATAAATCGGAGTAAGGGGATCCCAGGAAGCATATGTTTTTGTTATGGAAAGTTGTTATAATTTTAAATAAGGGAGTCAGAAATATTGGATCTCTAAATATCATTTCCCACTAAAGGGGTTTCTAAGAGAAATGTCTGATTCCAAATCTGGGCTAAAAAATGTGTAAGATGAGTCTGGAACATTTTGTTACATCAGAAAGCAAAGAAGCTTAAAAAGACCTCAGGGACGGCATCACAAGGACTCAGAAGTCAAGTTCAGGAGGCTCCCACTGGCCAAAGATGGGACAATTTGAGTGTCTAAAAGAATAATGATAGCAATAGATCAAGATAAATACGCGTCAAAATCCCTGAGTCCATAATGATGCTTTGAAAGGAAAGGGCACAACTCATTTGTTACCTCTGGGGGATGCTAGGGAATCAATTATTCTGAAAACTAGTAAATGAAACTGGTAAGTGAAAGAACTGCCTTTCCTATATGAAAGGTAAATGACCAGGTAAATAGTTGGTTTCCTATATGACCAGGTAAACAGTTGGTAAGGGAAAGTTTCTCTTAATATACATATTCCATCTAAGAAACAAATAAAAAAAATAGAATTAGAGCATCACAATTTTACAAGGTCTAGGGAAATAATCAATCTAGGCCATGATCATCAACAGCGGCTAATGCTGCACAAACAGAGCCAGGAAGATATTATATGCCTCCTGTTAGACGGGCACACTGCCTCTTATAAAGTAGTTAGAGATGAGCTTCAGATAAATAACAAATAATGTTTAGTATAAATAGGTATCAAATAGTCCATGAGATATGCTAAAAATTATTCATTATTTATCTGAAATTCAAATTTAACTGGGAATCCTGTATGTTTATTTGCCAAGCCTGGCAACACTAGAAGTAGTCTAGCCAAAAAAGTCTAAATCTGATTAAGCCTCAAAATCTAACTACCAGGAAACATGATGAGACAGCGAAATATGTTAAAGGACACGACCACGGCAGTGTCATCAGCCATATGCAGACTGTGAAGACGGACTGCCCAATTTTTTTCAATAAATAGGTTTTCAACAAATAGGGGAGAAAGGGGGAGGCAGGAGGGAGGCAGGAGAGAAGTTTATTGGATTCTGATTCAAAAATCTAGGGTAGATGCAGCCATTATAAAAATGATCTGGCTTATGAAGCCCACATTACTCTGACTCCCGGCTTGGTCTCTGGTCTCACGTCCCCTGCCTTACACTTTACAGTCTGGCAGCACCAGACACACTGAATCAAGGCAACAGAAGCAATCTTGAGACACTTGAGATCAAGTCTTGTTTTACTAAGCCAGGTTGCAAGAGGAGGGGTCATGTGGGGAAGAGAGAAAAAGCTAAGATCCTGCTTTGGGGGTGAGATGAGGTGAGAGACGGTTTGGGAAACGAGCAGAGATGCTTTAAGGAGGGGGTGATCAGGAAATTTTATTGGTAATGAGTGGTTTATGCCCCTCCTTGGCCTGCTTGTGGAAGGCCTTTGGAGCACGGTGATTTGGATGCTGGGCTAGGTCTTCAAGGTATAGCAGGGTGGCTCAAATTCTGGGTTGCATTCGAACCATATCGCACCAGGTTCTGTTTCTATCTCTTTCCCTACCATGAGCCCCTCAAGGGTAGAGACTGTGTTTCTAGCTTTGGCTTTCCCACTGCCTGTCAAAGTGCCTGTCATTTCATACATATCTGGTAGATAAATGAATGAATGAATGATTGAATGAATGAGTGAATTCCCCTTCACCCTTTGCAGAGACGGTTGTCTTCTTCTGATCTACCAAAATGTGGTTAATAGATAAATTGCTTCATGAAACACTGAATTTAATCTTTGCCATTTCTATACATCATAAAGGAATATTTTATTTTTTATAATAATATTTATTCTTTTTTAAAAATTTCTTTATCTTCCTTTTTTTTTTTGGAGGAGGGGGCCGCATCGTGTCTTAGTTGCGGCACATGAGATCTTCGATGAGGCACACGGGATCTCGTCGTTCCAGCGCTTGGGTTTTATCTAGTTGTGGTGTGCGGGTTTTCTCTCTCTAGTTGTGGCACGCAGGCTCCAGAGTGTGTGGGCTCTGTAGTTTGCAGCACGTGGGCTCTCTTGTTGAGGCTCGCACACTCAACAGTTGTGGCACACGGGCTTGGTTGCCCCGCAGCATGTGGGATCTTAGTTCCCAGACCAGGGATTGAACCCATGTCCCCTGCATTGGAATGTGGATTCTTTACCACTGGACCACCAAGGGAAGTCCCATAAAGGAATATTTTAAACTGAGAGAGAAGCGTCAGCTCACCGAGGCAGAAGCTCAGGACATTCTCCCAGACATATTGAGATATTTTTCTCCGTGATGAAAAGCCCAGCTTGCTTCCTGTTTTCACTTGCATCTTCAACTCTGAGCGTTTGCTGTATATATGTCTTGTGACGTGTTATGTCAGCTGTGATGAGGCTCACATCACAAGTAGATGACAACCTTGGAAGAAGATCCCTGGACAAGTTCTCACTCTGGGAATGTTTTGAAAGTTCTGAGCCCTGAACTAGTCACCATCTATTTACTCAAGAGTAATATCAAGAGAAAGAAAGAAGAGATAAAGAGAAAGAAGAGAGAGAAGACCCTGCTCCTTTACCTGCCCCTTTATCGAGAGCAAAGGAAAGACAAAGAAAAAAGATGAGGGAAAGGCTATTGAGTGTGGACCTTAAGCTTGAGATAAAAGGGTCTCCTTATACGACCACGATGTCATAAGCATTTTAAAAAATATCCAAATAACATTGTTCTTCCACATCATCACCTTCTGAGTTATGATAATATCCCATTGGTATTGTTAGTAAAAAAAAATTTTTTTTTCTGAGGTTTTTAGGGGAAAAATAAAGACCTAGACTTTTTTTTTTTTTTTTCAGTTTAATCATACACCTCATTCCCCAGACATGGCTGTGAGGACTCTAGGTTGTCCAAAATCTCATCTCTTCCTTCAAGGATAGAGGTTTGTCACCACTGAGGATATGCTATGAGTTAGGTAGGCGTGACTCAGTGAGGAAGCCTGAAAGGGTCAGCAGCAGTGGAGCCATGTGAGGCTGCCCCTGGACAGGAGCAAAGTCCTATCTGTCTATCACTGACATGCAGCAGGTATGCAGTAAGGGTTTGATGAATGAATGAGTGACTGAGAAAGAATACCAATGCATATGGAAGTGTAAGTTGGGCAACGTGTGTGAAAAACTAGAAAAAAGAAGCCCAATTTTTTCATTCATTTGGTCTCACGTTGAACCTGAAAATGGCATCTCCAGGTGCTTCTCCAGGAAGCCATACCACAGGAGTAAGAGGATTAGAGCCAGCACCTGACTCTATCCGGACACTCCAGCACTTTCAAAAACAGCACCAGAGTCCTAGTGGATTTGAAAAAAAATTTTAGGGAAAAAAAATGCTGAAATTCTGCCCTTCAAATAAAGACTACAAACTGTTTTTTGTGCACACTGATAAAACCTCAGCCTTGGGAGGTTGTATTAGTTTCCTAAGGTTGCTGTAACCAAGTACCACAAATTTGATGGCTTAAAACAACAGAAATTTATTGTCTTACAGTTCCAGAGTCTAGAAGTCCAAAATCAAGGTCTCAGAAGAGCCACAGTCCCTCTGAAACATGCAGGAAAACCCCTCCTTGTCTCTTCCTAGCTTCTCGTAGTTTTCTGGCAATCCCTGGCACTCCTTGGCTTGCTGCTGCATCTCTCCGATCTGTCTTCATCTTCACATCGCCTTCTCCCAGTGTGTCTGTCTTCACATGACCATCCTCTTATAAGGACACCAGTCACATTGGATTAGGGGTCCTTCCTACTCGGCTATTACAACTTAACTAATCACATCTGCAATGACCTCTTTCTAAATAAGGTCAGATTCTGAAGTGCTGGAGTTAAGATTTCAACATATGTTTTTGTGGGGAACATAGCACAATTCCTAACAGAGGCATTTTTGGAACATGGTACGAGTAAGACAGGATTCAGTGACCCAAATGACCCAGAGAATCAAATTGTTACCTGCTTGGCCACTACCTTCTGAAAGTCAATACAAATCATCAGGCTCCAGTTGATCCAATTTCCCAGTATATTAGCCAAGCCTGATTGGCCAAACCTTTCTGGCCTGCTGGTTTTTAGAAGTCTAACCCCAGGGTCATGCTAACTGTGGGTCACTCATTTCCAGGAGACAATATTTCTCTGCCTTTTCTTCCTGAGCAGAAACTCCATGATCAAAGATGCATCTCTAGGGCAAAAAAGTCATTTACTTCTCAATTTCTGGCCCTTTGTGGTAAGAAATAGTTTGAGTTCCAGGGTTGGCAATGCCACTGATGCTATATCAATGCTTCCCATTTTTATTTACATCATGACACACAGTCGGGGTAGGGGGGAAAGGTAGGATTTATAAAGCCTGGGGAAAGGGACAGGGGCCCCTCTAGCCACCGCAGGCCCTGCCCAGCTTTCTAAAGACTAAAGAGATCACCACCTCAGGCCACCCGGCACCTAGCTACTCATGGACACTGGGAGGGAAGCGTGGGTCTAGACAATTGTACTCATATGTCACCCTAGAGGCAGGACTCTGACTCTACCACCACCATTCCCCCCCTCAGTGGATCCTCATTTGGTGTCTCTAGACTTTTTTCTCATATGCATGAACACCTGATTCAACTGAATAAAAGGAAAGAACTGACCTAAATTATATTACCTCCATGAAGAATGACCACAGTTCTAATTCCTTAGGGGAGGAAATTGTTCACAGGTAGAATAGACCTAAGGTGTCTAAGATGACAAAGCAGCCCAGTTCCTGGTCCAGGATCAGAGCTAGAACCCATGACCACAGTCTTCTTCTCCAGGTTGGAGTCCTTCCTCATGGATGACGGAGGTCTCAGCACAGAAGAGATGGCTGGTTTGTGAGAAGGGAATGGGCTCTTATGAAGCCTCTATCCTGGATTGTCAGCTTCCCTAGGCTGCAGTTTCCCGAAGTAGCAATATCTCCTGAAAGGCACGGATTCCTCTCAAGTGCCTCCTCCCCCAGGCAGCCCTCCTTGACCATCTAGTCTGAATCTGGTGACCCTTCTCTGTACTCTGGAACTCACTTTCACCATGGCACCTATTGTGCTATAGACTGACTGTCTCTCTTCCCAGGCAGCAAGTTCCTGGCTCTTACATTCCTTTTATTGCCTACAATTAGTCCCAGGCAGGCACACAATCTTATTGAATAAAATGAGTGTCACAAATCCCTTTGTGGGCAGTGGATGACTACTTCCACAAGCCAGCCTCCTTAAAAACCACACAGTTTCTGTCTGGTGCCCTTAACTTCTCTCTGTCTGCTCACACCTGGTTCCAGGCAGCTATAAAATTGGCTGTGCTCTTAAACTCAGAAAATACCCTGGCTCCTCCTCCTTCCTGCCTGCCAAGCCCTATTGCTCAATTCAGGTTTCCTCAGTTTCCATGGGGCCACCACCTACCAGGATCTTCCCACTGAGAAGTGACTGTCTTGAAAGGCACTGGTGACACCTCTGCCCGTGGGTGGCTCGCCCCTCACTCCTCCCTTGCAGCTCGTATGTGGGCCAAGCCTGGCCACCCCACCCAGGTCGGTACCTGGGGCCTCGGGCCCCTGCTTATCAGGGAGAGGGTATCGGGCCATCAGTGACCTCCATTCACCTATTCATTCATATATTTATGTCTCTCCTAATTTATTTATGTATTTACTATAACAGCTTTGTTGAGATATAATTCACAGAACCATAAAATCCACCCCTTTAAAGTGGGCAATTCAGCAGTTTTAATCTATTCACAGAATTGTGCAACTATCACCACTACCTAATTCCAGGATATTTTCATCAAACCTGAAAAGAATCCCCAAACCCATCCCCTTCCCATTCCCGACCCCCCAAGGCCTTGGCAACCACTAATCTACTTTCTATCTCTATGGATTTGCCTATTCTACACTAGCTATGTCATATAAATGGAATCATATAATACGTGGCCTTTTATATCTGGCTTCTCTCACTAAGCATAATGTTTTCAAGGTTCATTTACTGTAATATTTATTAGTAGTTCGTTCCTTTTTAGAGATGAATAATATTCCACTGTAGAGGCACAACGCATTTTTATTTATTCATTCATTAGTTGGTGGACATTTGAGTTGTTTCCACTTTTTGGCTATTTGAATAATGCTACTATGAACATTCACCTACAAGTTTTTATGTAAACATATGTTTTCAATTCTCTTGGGTATATACCTAGGAGTGGAATTGCTGGGTCACAAAGTAACTTTTCGTTCCACTTTTTGAGGAACTGCTAGCCTGTTTTCTAAAGAGGCTGTACTATTTCACAGTCCCACTAATAATATACAAGGGTCCAGTTTCTCCATAGCCTTGCCAATACTTGTGATTATCTGTATTATTTTAACCATTCTAGTGGTATGAAGTGGTATCTCATTGTGGTTTTGATTTGCATTTCCCTGATGGCTAATGATGTGGAGTATCTTTTCATGTGCTTATGGATATGTCTATTTAATGCCTTTGCCTACTTTAAAAATTGAGTTATTTGTTTTTTTTATTGTTGAATTGTAAGAATTTTTAGGGACTTCCCTGGTGGTCCAGTGGCTAAGACTCCATGCTCCCAATGCAGGGCGCCCGGGTTTGATCCCTGGTCAGGGAACTAGATCCCACATGCCTCAACTAAAGATCCTGAATGCCACAGTGAAGATCCCAAGATCCCGTGTGCTGCAACTAAGACCTGGCACAGCCAAATAAAGAAATAAATAATTTTTTTAAAAGAGTTTTTATATATTCTGGCTACAAGTCCCTTATCAGATATATGATTTGCAAATATTTCCTTCCATTCTGTGGGTTGTCTTTTCACTTTTGTGATGTTCTTTGAAGCACAAAAGTTTTAATTTTAATGAAATCCAATTTATTTTTTCTTTTGTCACTTGTGTTTTTGATGTGATATCTGACAAACTATTGCCTAATCCTCAGTCATGAAGATTTACTTCTCTGTTTTCTAGGTTTATAGTTTTTAGCTCTAACATTTAGATTCATGATCTCCTCCCTTCATTGGTTTATCATCTCCCGAAGAGAAATGCATTTTACAGCACATTCGTTTGGGGTAATAGTCTCTGCATCATCTGTTGCCTTTATACTGTGATGAGACACTTCCTCAATAAGGTTATTCATATTTAGTTGTTCTGTGAAACTGACATTTACCTTCAACAACTTTTGGCTTCCATTATGTCAAAAACAAACACATATGTAATAAAATATGTTTTCCAGACTCCAATCAGACTTTGCCCTGCCACAGAACAAGACTGGAGACATCCTAGACATTGAAAACTTTGGAGGTATTTGGAAGCTTGATAATCTCCCGTGACCTCAGTCCAGAAGAAGAAGGAATATAAGTGCAGAACTCTTCAGTGGGGGGCTTGATGCTTGGCAAGCTGTTACCTCACCACAAGCCCGACCACCCAGGGCCCTTTCTGCGTCTGTGGCTCATTGTTCCAGTGGTTTTGATTATTCAATTCAGCCATTATCTGAGCCATTGTCTGCCAAGATGTTTGGGTTTGGAAATCCCTCATTATGCCTCTGAGCAAATGATAGCACATTTTCTCTCAAATCTTGCATTCGTTGCTCTTTGACAGTTGCTGACAAAATTAGTCTTAATTTCCTTGGATGTTGGTTTTATATGGTTGTTGATCTTCTTCAAATGGTATGTTTATTCCCCTATTTGTCAGCGAATCCTTCAACTTATTATTTATTTGAATCCCTTCTGAAACAACAAACAAATTCATTTAAAAAAAAAATCAAACTCTACTTTTCATCTGGTTAAATTTCCTGGGATTTAGATTTAGCACAACCGGAAGAATAGTGCCAAAAAGAAAGACAGTTTAAATCCAACATATCTTTACTTTACCATTTTTTGAATCAAACCTCCCCCAAACAATGTATTTGGCAAGGGCTACATTTATAAATTTCTACAATGAGATAATTACCTTCCCTAGGGAAAAGCAGCTAAAATCTGGCCAACCAAAGTCTTCACTTTCCAGTAAGCCAGCCCACACAATATGCAGACAGACAGCTTGGTCATTCTTCCAAGAGAGATTTTGAAGCTGATCTGTGATTATCTTCTGTTATCCAATAAATGGAAATAACATCCATCACCCAGGAAGCCACGTGTGGGGAAACCTACAAAAGACCACAGGACACATAAGCTCTTGGCTGTCAAAACTCCATGCCATTTCGAGGTGTGGATCCAAAGATGGGCTTGGCTTCCTCTGCTGTTGATTTGCTCCTAGAAATGCCAGGCGCTCCTGGTCAGAACAGAACAGGACCCGAATCCCAAACTATAGTATGGAATCTTGTCCCCTCTCACTCGGCATCAAGATGTTCTTTAATAGAAATAACTGGGATAATAACATTCCTGTAAATATCATTTAATATTGAGCCCTTAAAAGATACCTATGAGATATTATTGATCTAGTTAAAAGGAGCAGCTATAAAATGGTATGTATATACGATGGCCCTTTTGGTAAAGTGTTTATATATGTTTTTAAAAGTCTAGAAAAGAGATACATTAAGTATTTTCTTCAGATAAACTACAAGTTTTCCACTTTATACTTCAAAAAAATTGTAATGAATACATTTTACTTCCATAATAAAAAATAATAATTGGACTAAATCTATTTTTTTTAGAAAAATAGGTCTTACCCTGAACTCAAATGCATGTTCAGAATTTTTAAAACATGTGGCAAAGATTACATATTCGAATCTGCTACTCTGCAGGAAAACTTAAAAATAATCAGCCTTTAATGGTGGAGAACCAAGCCAAATGTCTGCTGCTCAAGCAGGCAGGGCCCAGCCCTAAATTCCAGGTCACAGGGCAGTTTGCCAAGGCAGCTGGCTCATGGTGCTTCTGCCCCCTGCTGGATAACTTAGGAAAGGGCAGTCTCAGGTCTAGGGAGTTTCTCCAGGGCTAAGGCCATGGAGAGATGAATGTTTAAGAGCCCAGTGACAACTGGAAAAACTGGCCTCATTCCTCAAAACTATTCTGGAAGGTCTTGCCACGGGGAAACTAATCATGTAGCAACCCATTCATGCTCCCTCCCTCCTTTTTTAACACATATATTTATTTTTTAAATGTCCCAAACCTCATTCTAAGTATTTACATGTGCATAGGACTTAGAATTGTTTCTGTGCCATGCTCTATTTTATAGTATAAATTGTATTGTATTGTACTTTTATTCTTTGACTTGCTTTTTTCACCTATCAGTATATCCTGGCAGGGTCAGGACTAGGGTGAGGCAACAGAGACCTGTATGACCCTGATAATGACTTCCGCATTTTGTGCCCTTTGTCAGTACATACAGGCCAGCTTCACTCTTTTTGACCCCTAAATAGTATTCTATGGTATGAATAGGCCATTATTAACCATGTCCCTCTTGATGAACCTTTAGGTCGTTTCCAATTTTTAGCTATTACTGAAATACTATGTTGAAATCCTTACAGATGCCTCCTTGTGGATATAGTCAAAGTTATAATTTTTTTACTTTATGGTTTGTGTATTTTATATCTTGTTTAAGAGGCCTCACCTACTTTAAGGTTACATAGTGTCTTCCTATATTTCCTTTCCTTTCTTTTTTTTTTTTTTCATTCTGGATCTCAGGTGCAGAGTTGAGATCATATTCCTCACCTCATCAATTCATACTCCACGTAGTTGTCATTAGTCCATATAAGACATTTTTTAAAAATTCCCTTTTGTCCCCATTTTCCACTCCCATTCCCCCTGCCCACCCTAGACAATCCTCCTGATGTGTTTAATAGTTATAATAGTGTTTGTATGTTTCCTTATAAAATATGTAGTGTATATATGGAATATTTATATAAATGATATTGTGCCACAGACCTTATTCTATTTCTTACTACTTTCCTTCAACACCGTTTTACAGGCTATCCACGTGGCTGTGGTACATGCAATCTCTTGCTCCTAATTGCTCTACTCATCCCTTCCCCCAGTAGGGAGCCCCTGGAGCCTTCAGATCCCATTAGCACAAACAGCCCTGCAAGGGACAACCTCATGTATGGTTGGTCCTATGTGAGAAGTTTTCTAGGGTGTATTTCCAGATTGCTTACCTTTTCTTCTAATACGTTTTTATTTATTTTTTTCTTCTATTCACATGTTCATCCACATTTGGTTAGTCTGTCTGAGCATGTTTAGCTTTTGCTATGATCTTGACTCGATTCATTCTTGAAATTTTCTTTCGGCAAAAAACATCCCTAGTTTCCATTTTGATCATGTTTCTTTGACATTGTTTGAGCTAGGGTTTGGGGTGGGGAGGTGTTTATTTTGTTTGTTTGATTTGTGTTAGATGATAATAACGTGACTTGGTTTGGGTCCCTCCTAAGACAAAAGTGAAACAAGGACTTTGGTGACAATAGTTTGTTTGGGAGGATATTCCAGGAAGACAATGAGGAAGAGGGGAGAGTGATACAAGGGAGAAGAGAAAGCCAATGAAAGATGCATTGCTGAGCTGGTTATCACTGTGGACAATTGGCACAATCTCCCTGGAGACCCTTTGAAGAACCATATAAAAACCACCTAGAATTGTCCCTCTGAAGAATGGGAGGTTGGGACATTTATCCATTAACCTTCATTCTCCACTGGCTGAGAGTTGCCCCTTGGGACAGACAGACAGACACACACACACACACACACACACACACACACACACACACACACACACACTTTCCTGCTGTGGCCGTGCCTGCGAGTAAACTGAGCAAGCTTCCAAGCTTTCCAAGGAGCAAAGCTGAGTGACTCGCTGGTGCTTGAGACGGGAGGCCATCAGCATTCACAGGAGCCTTGACTTTCGGCTGCCCTGTGGGTGTGCACGTCTTTGTCTGCCAGCTGCTCTCTGACCCACTTCTTTCCCTGCACTTGCTATTCATGTATTGACTACATCTGACCTCTCTGTCCTGACCCAGCAAGACCCCCTCAAACATCTCCCTGGACTGGACCTATTACAGCCTTCCCCCTGCCTCCCTGGCTTCAGGCCTTCTGCTCACCCCCCTGTCTGGCCTTCAGCAGACCCCTCTGAAAACTTGGCACTTTCCTCCTGCCCGGCAGATGTGTCCTTTTTATTTCTCTCTCCGGTTTCACTTTTACTTTCTTTCCCTCCTCTCTCCCCTTTTACACTGTAAGCCTGCCAGGATCCCCAGTAGCATCAGTGAACCCTACTCAGATCATTTGCTTACCTGCTGTCACAGAAAGTGCCCATATTCAGCTTCAAATAATAAAAATAAACAGAACAATGTCTAATACTATTTGAGCACTTACTAAGTAGCAAGCACTGTGTGAAATGCGATTTAGTCATTTCCTTATTTTATCTTCACAACAACAATCTCATGAAATAAGTACTATTATCATGTTAATTTCACAGACAAGGAAGCTACCTTGGAGAAGACGACTTACCTAGCTGATGGCGATGGTCCTCAAGTGTGGACATCTGGCCTTGAGGATTTCTTTTCGACCACTCCAGTTAGCTCAGCCATTAACTTCCAACTGACCCTGGGAGAAGGGACTTCACTTCCTGTGCCTGGTTTTTGACTTTTCAAATAGAACTGTCTATATGGTTCCTTTTTTTCCCCTCACAAGATTATTGAAAGTATGAAGTGATATTTTTTTAAAATAATCAATATAACAGCTTGGCTATTTTTTCTTATTTGTTTTGTTTTGATTTTTGTTTGTTTTTTGTTTTCTTGGTTCTTGATGTTACCACCATGTGATACTTTCTTCCCAGGACCAGCCCTAATGGATTTCTCCCCCAGCCTCCAGATACCTGAAATTCTACAATTAGAGATTTATTCATTTGATGTCAGCACACAGTTCTATGGGAGAGGATAGGGAATAATACTTCTCAGCCATTCCTACCTTAGCGTGAGTGAATTTATGACCTTTTCTGAGAGCTAGTTTTGAAAGAGGAGATAGGGAAGAAACATGAATGCACTAAGCCTGGGTTAAAGGGAAGCCACACTAGGTCATCACCCTAGAAAAGCTCTTGCACCTGTGCACCAGGGTTTACATGCAAGAATGTTCTTGGCAGCTTTGCTCCTAATAGTCTCAAACTGGAAACAACCCTATCCATCAAGAATAGAATGGAAAAACGCATTGTAGTGTATTCATACGAGGGAATACAATACAGCAATGAAAATGAGTGACCTACAGCTACAAGGCCAGTGACGTTTGAATCTCACAGACATAATGTTGAGGGAAAGAATGTTGACCCAGAAGTATGTATTCAGTAGAAATCCATACATGTAAAGCTTAAAGATAGGTGGTAAGATTATGAAGATTAAGAGGGACACTACTATCATGAATGTCAGGATAATAGTAATCAATACTAATGGGGAGGGAGGGGGTCGTGACTACTCAGGGGACACACAAGGGCTTCTTGGATGCTTATAGTTACTATTTCTTGAACTGACTGTTGGTTATGCAGAGAGTTGCTTTACAGTTATAGTCAGCCCTCCAGTGTCCATGTATGTGGAACCACGATCCAGAGAGCTGACTGTACTATACTACACCATTTTATATAAGGGACTTGTGCCTCCGCAGATTCTGGTATCCGTGGAGAGTCCTGGAACCAATCCCCAGCAGATACCAAGGGATGACTATTAGTAAACTATTTTATCTCCCTCTTTTGAAAAACAAAAAGAAAGGAAGGAAGGAGGGAAGGGAGGGAGGGATGGAGGAAGTGCAGGAAAGCCAGCCCCCCAAAGCAGACCTCATTTCTTTGTATAGCTAATCCAGACAGGTTCTAGGAGACCTGGAAAAGAAGTGGTCGTGTTTGGGACAGGTGGCAGAAGGCTCTGTACTTAGCATCTGTGGATATTCAACTGCACTAGATACTGCCAAACAGTTTTCCAAAATGGTTTAACCAATTTATTCTCTTACCAGCCAAGAGTTCCCATTGTTTTGCATCTTCACTATCATTTGATATTGTCGATTTTAAAATTTTTGTTTCTTTTGTAAGATGTTTATGGGTATCTCATTATTGTCTAAAGTCGCTTTATTCTAGAAATTAATGTACTTGAGCATCTTTTTGATATATTTTTTTGTCTTTTGTGAAATGCCTGTTCAAGCCTTTTGCCCATTTTTTTCTGTTGGGTTATTTGTCTTTTTCTTATTGATTGATTGGAATATGTATATTTTAAATATTAGGGCTCTGCTAGTTGAAAATATTTTTTCCCATTCGATGACTTGTTGCCTGTATTTTTCTAGGTGGGAGGGACAGAGGTAGCAAGTGTTTGCTGCCTCTGAATTCCTCTGCCTACTGCTTGGGTGCCTCAGGGAGTTTGCTCAGCCTTCTTGGGCAGTGGCTGCCATTTCTGATGCAACTTAGAGTCCCTGTTCCCACAACCAGTGGCTCTGCTGTCCCTTCCAGTAGCAAGCTGCCCAGGAAGCAAGTGACCCCTGTGAGAATAACAATGTGAGCCCTGTTTCATGTTTTCTTTCCTCCTACTCTCTTTCCATTAGCAGAGAAAATGAAGTTTTGGCACTGTCTCCACTGCATAATCCTTTACTTCATACATCAGTGCCAAAGAGAATAAAATAGGAAAGGACTTAGAAGTCGGCCAATTTCTGAAGCTCTTTGTACTGGCCTGGATTTTACTGTCTGGACAATAGGAAACGCTACCTGAGAATGGTGAGCACGGCTGTGCCAGGGTGGATCGAGGCGCTCACACCTTGCCAGGGGGCAATGGGTCACATTACCTGCATCAGCCTGTGAAGCGGACGTAAAGAATGTTACTAATGGGCTAGGAGGTCATTAGCAACCCTTCCTGCAATACCTATTTGAACTTGGAAACTGGCTTCCAGAGAAGTGAGAGGTACTTGAGTGGTAGATGTACTATTATTCTACGCTAATTCTCCCTGAGAGGAGGCCTGACTTTCTGGTGAGGAGTATGTGGTAGATCCTGAATTTATGGTCAATTTAAATCATTAATTTTCACACGTGACAGGAACAAAAATTTTTGAAGTATAATTCATCAGCCCCCCACCCCTTAGTCCTCTACAACATTACCCCTTCTCTCACCCCAAACTCTTGAGGACAAGTCTTGGTTTATGTGAACTGGAAACCCAGTACAGACTATGGCGTGGGGGAGAGTGGAGAGAGGCCACCACAGGCTGCCGCCCTGGAGATCTAGTTCGAGGCTGGAGAACTTGCTGTCTTTCAGGCCATATGGACAATGTTAGTCCTTCCTCAACTTACGTCTCTGAGGAGGTTTAGTAAAGGCTTTGTTGACCTCAGAGATATTTAATAAAGGTTTTGTTACTTTCAAGGCTGTCTAGAGTCATCTTCTTTTTTTTTTTAAATAAGCTTTTTTTTTTTTTTTTTTGGCCATACTCCACGCCATGCAGGATCTTAGTTCCCTGACCAGGGATCGAACCTGTGCCCCCTGCAGTGGAAGCGCAGAATCAACCACTGGACCGCATGGGAAGTCCCTTGGGTTTCTTTTGACCAGGATGTGGCGCTAAGGTAGGACTTGAGGAAGGAAACAGAGGCTCAAATGTATCTGGGTCATACTCACGTGCCTCCCTTTATCTGCACCAGCAGATCCTCTACACAAACAACATGCATTCTTCTGGTATGGCTGGACAGGATGTAAAATTCTTGGAAGCTGGGACCCATGGGCCCCCCTGGACTTCCTCACAGGCACAGCCAGAAGTCTGCTCCAGCTCTGAAACCTGCAGCTGCCCTGCTGGCACCCATGTTGCAGAAACGATTAGACCTGTGGGTCCCCCATACACATGTGAATTGTTTCTGAAACCTTAGGACAGAACTTTACATTGAGCCTTATCAGATTCAGTCCATCGTTCCACCCAATGAGGTCTGTTTTAGGTTGTTTTTTCTCAGAAGCCACCCCTGAGATGAGAATTTGAGTGCAAGTACTTTATTTAGGAAGTATCCTGGGAAGCACAAGTGGGCGCTAGAGGAAGGGTGGGCCCAGCTGCTGCCCCTCACCAGTGAGGCTCAGCGATGGCGGGTGTGCGCCCAGCGGCACCCAGAGCCCTAAACCGACCTCCAGAGCATCTTGGCCACTGCTTCTCTTCTGCCTTCCAAATCTCTTGCAATTTTTCTGTCATGGCCAAGCCTAACGTGAACAATACAGGGGAGGGAATTCTGGAAAATGTAGCTCCAGCAGAGCTATGTTGACAGGGTACAAAACCCTCCACAGTTCTCCCAGTGACTGCAAAGAGGATACGGTTCTGAGTCCACAAATTCTGACTTGAAGAACAGCATTTTCTTTGTTTTCCACATCAATTGAGTTTCCGCCTCTGAGCCCCATTCTGACAGACAGGCAAAATACAGTCGTCCCTCGGTATCCTCGGGGGATTGGTTCCAGGACCCCCCACGGAACCAAAATTCTGTGGATGCTCAAGTCCCTTTTATAAAACGGCCAGTACAGTCAGCCCTCAGCATCCACAGGTTCCACACGAGGTGAAGATTCCATGATCTGCCCCAATTCCAGTCAGTGACAGTTGAAGGTTAACACGGAGACAGACACCGTGCCTTTCCCAGGACCCTTCGGATCTGGTGACAGCTTTGTTCCCATGACCCACTTAGGACATAGGACTTGTTTGCACGGCTAAGGGCCCCAGTGCCTTTCCTCTCTGGGGCTTTGCCACCTCCCTGGGGGCCCTACCAGGAAGCCAGGACTAAAGGGCATCAGTTCCCTTCAACTTTCTTGTTAAAGACATTCCACTGTAAAACGAAAGACTCTACCTTCTGCCCTTTCATACACCTTCTCTGAGGTAATAAAGCATAAAGCTCCCTGCTTGATGGGAAAGAGAATACCCAGGGAGAAAAAGTTCATCTTTTAAAATGCTATCAAAGCACCTGGGGTTGCGGTGGCTCTTCCTCTGTGTCCGGACAAGGACACTTAAGTGGTAACAGCAGCTGGAGCTGGGAGCCAGCGTTCCCCTTGGCTGTCACCACCCTCTCTGCCTGGCCCCCAGCTCAGGACGCTTCTCCTGGCTGTGCTGAGGCAATGCGCTGGGAAGGGAGTGGCATCAGAGTGAGGCCTGGAGTGGGTAGGCGACTCCTGGATACCCTGACCCTGAGGGACTGAGAGACACATGCTGTTGAGGAAACGATGCATCTTGCTGCCAGCGGCACTGCTCCTGGTTGCTATGGGCCTGGCAAGCCTGCCTGTTCCCGTGACCCCGCCGTGAGAACTGCTGATCACTTTGTTTTATCTTCCCCCCCGCAAAGAAAATGCTGCCACTCAGTCAGCCACCATCGCAGGGCTTGAAAGAAGCAAGATCTGCTAAATGAAACGCACTTTCATACAATAACTGACAGAAGCATAGAGATTTTAAAAAATGAATTAAAGGAAAAAGCCCATCTCACTGGATCTCATAAGTGTGGCTACCTGGGTGCCTGACCCACACAGGCCAAGCCCTGGGAACCATCACAGCAGCTGGATATAAGTCTAGGCAGACCTGTGGGTCTCAGTTAAAGCTGCAGAATTAAAGTTAGTGCAGGGAAGCCTCCAGGGGAAAAAAAGCAGCAAGTTTCAAGCATTCCAATGATGCTGATATGCAGTGAGCTGGGCCTTATGTTGTTCTTTACAGTAAGAAGTGATGCATTGTATGTATATACATACATACATACGTGGTATAAGGAGATTGTGTGTGCACTGGGGACCTCTGTAGCATTGCATGCACCACAGAGCACAGAGAACAGAGTTTGGTGATTCCATCACCTATTGAAACATCTGTCACTAAAGAGCTACTTAATGAGAGTTTCTTCTGGCTGAGCCTTAAACTATAAAATTCTTGTTTTAATTAATTAACTAATTAATTTGGCTGCACCAGGTCTTACTTGCAGCACTCAGGATCTTCGCTGCAGCTTGTGGGCTCTTAGTTGCAGCATGTGGGCTCTTAGTTGCGGCATGTGGGGTCTATTCCCTGACCACGGATCGAACCTGTGCCCCCTGCATTGGGAGCGTGGAGTCCCAATCACTGGACCACCAGGGAAGTCCCTAAAATTCTTAATAATTTACTCAGAGCAATATAACTTCCAACACGCAAAAATGCTTACATCTTCCTTCATATGTTCATCTACCCACTTTGACTACGTAGCCGTCGTTCAGCTGTTTCTCAGGGCGATGCTCAGCAGTCTGCTGCTTAGCCATCCTTTTCCAGCTAGTTTCCGAAAATAGTTGCTTAACTGAACGTTCTCTCCGAGAGAAATTTCATACCACTGTCAAGGATTTGGCTGCACACTGTGTTTTAGACGAGTTACACTTGACACCCCTTTCAGTTTAATTCCTGATTTTATTATACATACCTCTTCCCCCTGCCCTTCCCTAGGTGCATCCTCCACACCCCCCATGCCCCGCACATGTGCTCAGTGGCGTTGTGCTGTCAGAAGATACTATTGTAGTGTTGGTTTAATGATTTTGTGTTCAGGTTGATGAACTCCACTAAAGGATGTTTGTTTCTAACGATGTTTTTATTAGTGATATCAGAAAAAAATGGAGAATGGCTGTAGTTGTGAAGGGATAACTGATTAAAAACCTGAGTATGCTGCTCAGGTGACACGGTGCTATTCACGTGCACACCAGTGAGCATCTCCTGGTTCCAGTACAGCACCACTTGGAGCATAAAGACACCTAACTGGTACTATAAATACAGTCTTTAGCTATTTGTATTTCTATATAATCTGTACATCTCTACATCTTTTATGACACTGTCTCTTGCCATGATAAACGCTGAAGCAGCTGTTGATTGCCTCACCACTGACTCTGGTTCTGATGAGAATACATGCTGAGGTGTGGATTGGCCGCTCTTAATCCACCAGCTCTTGCCCACTATAGCTGGGCAGTCCTCTCCAGAGTATCAGAAGTTCTATGAGAGGAGCCTCACAGGATTGGTGGAGCAGCTGGGGGAGAAACGAGAACTATTTAAAAGAAGTGTTTGACAAATGAACTTATCTATGAAACAGAAACAGATTCACAGACATAGAGCACAGACTTGTGGTTGCCAAGTTGGGGGGTGGGGTGGGGGAGGGATGGAGTGGGAGTTTGCGATTATCAGGTGCAAACTATTATATATAGAATGGATTAAAAAACAAGGTCCTACTGTATGACACAGGGAACTATATTCAATATCCTGTGATAAACCGTAATGGAAAAAAATATGAAGAAGAATGTATATGCATATGTGTGTGTGTGTGTGTGTGTGTGTGTGTGTGTGTATAACTGAATCACTTTTTGCTGTACAGTAGAAATTACCACAACATTGTAAATCAACTATACTTCAATAAAATAAATTAAAATAAAAAAAGAAATGTTTGAGGCTAAATGATGCTGGGCTTCCTCTTCTCCTGGATTCTCACATATCGAATGTGGAAGAGGAAAAAGGAAAAAGCAAAACGACAGCATTTAAAGATATTCCTGTGGCACATGCTTTTTCTCTGAAGTTCTCTCCTCTAAGCAATAATTCAGCCAAACTCTTGTTTTAAGATTCTTGTGAAATGACAAGATCACAGTGAGGATGTTATTACTGCAATAATGTATGCTTCATTTTTCCGTTACTGAAGGAGAAAACTCTCTGGGGAGTGAAATTCAACACTCAATTTAACTATAGCATCTCATAATAATTCACGTTGGAATGTGAAACCAATCCAGTTAAGAAAACGTCCAGATAAAATGAAATGGGCCATGATAATGGTATGGTCTCTCAGTTATGGGTCTCATGTTGTGAGGATTACAAATTCTGTCCTAAATGTTAAGTAAGGTTCTCAGTATCCCTGGTGGTAAATATAAAGGCAGTCACTTCACAGATGAGAAAATTAAGACAAGGGTCTCTGTGACTGGTTCAGGATGAATGAGAAGTCGCAGAAAGGATGCAGATACTGAATTCCTGGTTTCAGCGCCTAGCCTCAGCTGCTTATCTAATGCTGCAAATTCTGACCACAGAGTTAGGAGGTTTGACTGAGACACTGTACACAAATTGAATTGGGAAAAGAGCCCCTAGACTTTCTGCTAAATCATAAATATATGTTGTGCTCTCACTCTTTACATATGTCAAAGATTGTGCTAGCCACTGGGCTTCTAAAAATGAATAAGATACAATTCTTAGGTTCAAGAAACTCAAGTCTAGTAGTGGGAGAAACATGCAAATAATCGTTACTACACCCATCTGCTCACCCTACCCCCACTCCTGGCCTAATTTGGCCTAAGGTCTTTCCGATTTCAGTTGAGATAGCCCTTCCTCCAGGAGGTCTTTCTAGATCCGTCCCCCCAACCCAAGTCAAGGATAGGTTGTCCTCCTATATACTCCCATAACATCCTGTACTTCCCCTATATATGTAGTCCTGACAACGCAGTGCTGTATCTGCCTGATTACTTGTCCTAGTCCCTTCTAGACTAAGCTTGGTAAAGGGAAAATTTGTGCTGGTCTTTTTCACCATGTATACCGCAACACCTGCATGTAATGGACAATAAAGAAGTATTTGCTCAATGAATGAATGAATGAAGCATTTATCACCAATCTCACTCCTTTTGATACTTACCACATACTGCATATACTGTTACTTCCCTGTCTTCCAAACTGGATTTTATATATATATATATATATTTTTTTTTTTTTTTTTTTTGCGGGACGCGGGCCTCTCACTGTTGTGGCCTCTCCCGCTGCGGAGCACAGGTTCCGGATGCGCAGGCTCAGCGGCCATGGCTCACGGGCCCAGGGAAGCCCCCCAAACTGGATTATAAACTTGCTGTGTCAGGAACTCTCACTTACATATGATATATCACTTAGCACCTACTATGGTGTTAAACACACAATAGGCATCCATTCACTCGCTTTTTAATTTGACAAGTGCATATAGTGTGTTTACAATGAGGAAGATCAATGCGGAGTTTGGGAGAAGGGAGGTTGGAGAGGAGGAAGCTGGAAATGAGTCTGATTGAAACCCCCTAACTACTTAATTTTTTTTTATCATACAGTGGGTGTAGATGTGGCCATAATCACAGAGAAAAAAACTTATATATTACCTGCTTAGTAAAAGATGTTTGTTATATTTCCAGTTGCTAAGGGAGCAAAGAATCAACGTTTAAAAATAGATTTTTGGGGCTTCCCTGGTGGCGCAGTGGTTGAGAGTCCGCCTGCCGATGCAGGGGACACGGGTTCGTGCCCCGGTCCAGGAAGATCCCACATGCCGCGGAGCTGCTGGGCCCGTGAGCCATGGCCGCTGAGCCTGCGTGTCCGGAGCCTGTGCTCCGCCACGGGAGAGGCCACAACAGTGAGAGGCCCGCGTACCGCAAAAAAAAAAAAAAAAAGATTTTTGAAAAGCATCTAACGTGGAGGAGCAAAATGAAGAGAGCAGGAGAGAAATAATATGACCAAATAATTACAAGGGACCAGTGTCTTAGCAAGGGAGGAGCTGCCTCATGTATTCTGTAATATGTGTGGTTTGGCAGAGATGAGATGAAAGCGTCCTCTTCCCTCCTGTTAAAGGATAACTATTTTTAAAGAGTAAAATCATGACTCATACAAATGGAAAATTAGCGTGTGTCCAAGATTTATTTAACTCATTAATTAATGAGGGTACCAGTAAGATACTACAGCTGATTCAAAAGATAATCTGGAGAGTAGACACATATATATTTCAGCAACGCTGAAATTAATTTGCTTAATAGACACAGCACTGGTTTCTTAGGTTAGTGGGAGAGAGATCAACGGTACTCCAGGAACAACTTGCATTTATATTTCTATGGGCAAGGATCATTTTCACTGCTATCAGTTTCTTTGCAACACAGAGTTGTAAATTAGCTCAAGGACAATGAAAGGCGGAGATATTCTGCTAGACTGAGCACCTAGTAATCTTTCCCACCGAGTTCCAAGTCTTTCACAATTTTTCCCGACACTAATAAAGCCTGCAACTTGTCCTCCAACATAAGGCTTCACTGTGTGAAGGCTTAGTGCTCCTCTGAAAAGATTTCAAAAAAATAAAGGGTTTTTAAAGATTAACCATAGGAAGCTAAAATCTCTGGGCTACAACGGATAAAACCATTGAGTGGAATAAAAATCTCAGCTCTATATAGATGCTTGTGTGTTCCAAAAGCCGACCTGATCTTTTTTGGGGGGAATGTAGCTCTCATGTCCTCCTAAAATAATATATCTGGCATTTAACTTTTCTGTTATCATGAAATATTTTATGAATACAAAAAGTTTATAGGATAATATAAGAAACGTCCAGGGAATTCACTGGTGGTCCAGTGGTTAGGACTCCGAGTTCTCACTGCTGAGGGCCTGGGTCTGGGAGGTAAGATCTGGCAAGCTGCGAGGGGCGGCCAAAAAAAAAAAGAAAAGAAAAGAAAAAGAAACATCCAGATACCACTCAGTTTGAGAAATACAGTTGTATTTTCCCACTTCCTGGATCTTATTTCTCTCCCTTCAGAAGTAACCATTCTCAATGTGGATTGGCAGTTTATCATTCCCTTGCATGTTTTTATGCTTTTACAACAGAAGTTGTACCCATAAACAACATACAGTATTGTTTTGCATGTTTTAAAACTTTATATAAATGGAATCATACTGTTGTTTCCTTCTGTAACTTGTTTTTTCTGTTCAACATTATGTTTCTGAGATTTCAGATTTGATATTATTTTTGTTAAAAATGATGGCTTAGAAACGAGTGCTTGGTTGGGAACAGGAATGGGAACCAGGTATAATTTTGATCCATTATTCATTATTATAAAAGTCCTTGTCATATAGGCATAGAAACAGTACATGGAAAAGACGGAGGTGATCAACTGATGGCAGTATTTTAAAGAATTTCGAAAAAATGTTCTAGGAAAGGTAACTTTATACACTATTATTTAAATAAATGGTAGCTTAATTTACTACTATTTTAAAAACTAACCAAGATATTTGATCTTGGGAAAATCATATAGTTTTTCTTCTTCTTCTGTACAATGAAGGAGCTGAGTTAGATCAGAGTTCCTTAAAAGGTTTTTTGTTTTTTGTTTTCCCCATGCCTCTTTTGATGCACACAAAAATCTCAAGTCCTTCTCTAAAATTATTTGGAACTAAAAAATAAACTAAATACACTTCCAGTAATGGCCAAGTAAGGAGACTGGCAAATCCACTCCCCCCAAAACCAAACTATAAAGAGGGACAATAAACAACCATTTTACACTCTGGAAATTGACCAAAGGCACATAACAACCTGAGAAGCATTTATGCTTGACATGAACTGCTGAATTTCTGGTAAAAACAAAGGGAATTTGAGATGTTTTGGCCTG
>NW_020172456.1:5677597-5792978 GCF_003031525.2 Neophocaena asiaeorientalis asiaeorientalis | reverse complement strand
CTTTTCTGCTGTCGCCAAAGGGAGATGGTTTTTTTTTGTTTGTTTGTTTTAAATTTTATTTATTTATTTTTGGCTACGTTGGGTCTTCGATGCTGCGCTCGGGCTTTCTCTAGTTGCGTCGAGCAGGGGCTACTCTTCATGGCGGTGCACGGGCTTCTCATTGCTGTGGCTTCTTTTGTTGCGGAGCACGGGCTCTAGGCGCGCGGGCTTCAGTAGTTGTGGCTCGCGGGCTCTAGAGTGCAGGCTCAGTAGCTGTGGCGCACAGGCTTAGTTGCTCCGCGGCATGTGGGATCTTCCTGGACCAGGGCTCGAACCCTTGTCCCCTGTATTGGCAGGGGGATTCTTAACCACTGCGCCATCAGGGAAGCCCAGGGAGACGTTTTATCTGGAGCTTTATCTGGTCCACACTCAGAGGTACTGCCAGTGGAAGTGACATCTCCAGTGCAGGTGAGCAGGAGAAGGTCAACAGCTTGGCCCCACTAGCCTGAGGCTGCAGCTGTGGTTGGAGCAAAGCATAGTCCTAATTGAGGCTGCATACACGCAGAGTGGAGACCAAATTTAGCTCAGGCAGGAAGAAAGTCAGTGAGCAAGAAGGAAGGAAAGGAGGCAGGAAAAAAAAGGAAAAACGGAAGAGAAAGAAGAAAAAGAGAAGGGATGAAACAAAGAAATAAAAACAGCAGAAACAACAGCCCCAGGGCGGTAAATTTCAGAATCCATGTTTGTTACAATATATTCTCTAACATGTCAAATTTTCAACAGAAAATTATGGGATCTGCAAAGAAACAGGAAAGTGTAACCCATACTTAAGGGAAAAAAGCAGTTAATAGAAATGGCCTCTCAGTGTTCCCATAGGTTGAAGTTAGCAGACAAAGACTTTAAATCAGCTTTTATAAACATGTGCAAAGAACTACAGAAAAGCTTATTTAAAGAGCATGACAACAATGCATCAACAAATACAGGTTCTCCATAAGGATACAGAAAAATTTAAAAACAGAACCAAATGAGAATTCTGAAACGGAAGAGTACAATAACTGAAAAATTCACTAGAGGGGCTCAACAGCAGGTTTGAGGTGGCAGAAATGAACTGGAAGATAGATCAATAGAAATAACTCAATCTGAAAACAGAGAGAAAAAAAGACTGAAGAAAAATGAACAGAACTTCAGAGACCTGTAAGATACTAACATACATGTAATGGTGATTCCAGAAGGAGAAGGGAGAGAGAAAGGGGCAGAAAAAATTTTTGAAGAAATAATGGCTGAAAACTTCTTAAATTTGATGAATGACATTAATCCACAAAGCTCACTAAGGGAATATTAAGATCTTTCAGATTTTTCTACTGTATAATCACTGAGGCAGGAGATAGATGGGCCCCAATCTGAACAGCTGGTGTTTCTCCCCTGTGGACAGGTACTCAAAAGTAGCAGGAGCTAGAGAGGAGCTGAGCCCTGCCCAGATAAGAGATAAAAGACCACATATTTCTCATTCTCAGAGTCAAGGAGACCTTCCCGACCACACACACACACACACACACACACACACACACACACACACACGCAGAAAGGCTCCTTGAAGGTCAAAAAGGGAGGGGGCGCCACCGCATAATAGGTGATGTAGAGGCCTACCCATAGGCCTCTTTACTAGAATCCATCTTGGCTAAGAGATGCACACGCACACATAGGAGGACCCTGAGATATACCAAATATGGACTCAGAACAAGATGACTGGCTAAAGGAAAGCCAGAAGAAATGCCCCATAATAGTGATTCAAACGACCACGAGGGCACGACTCTCTCTCTAAGTCCGCCCATGTGTCTATCCACACGTACCCTTTTTCCTCCTAATAAATATTTTACTTGTTTCATTACTTTCCATCTCTATGTGTAAATTCATTTCTACACAGCTCATGGGCCAGAGCCTTGTCACTGGCCACTGGTCCCTTGTGGTCTAGTGGCTAGGATTCAGCACTCTCACTGCCACAGCCCAACCTCAGTCTGGCTGGGAACCGAAATCCTGCTTCAAGCCACTGCAGGCTGAGGCCACGTGAGATCATCACCACTTTTTTTCCTCACTTGCACTTTATTTCAGTGCAAGTATCCTGCTCCTCAACACAATATCCTTGTTATATTGTGATTTATAGTAACAAATACCTATTTGGTCTTTACCCATTTCTGGCACTAAGTTCCTTTTTAAAACCCTTGGAACTTCAAAAGTGATGAGGGAATCAAGGTATCTTTTGTTATGTTCATGAGGTGACTTTTGGAAAGCCCACTGGTAGCCTAAAGATGGGAGCTGGTTGCCAGGGTAACCAACCAAGTGATTAGACGGTTGGAACTTTCAGTTTTCCTACCCTCCCATCTCCAGAGAGGGGAGAGGGGCTGGAGACTGAGTTCAGTCACAATAGGCAATGACTTAAATCAATCGTGCCTATATAATGAAGCCTCCATAAAAATCCAAAAGGACAGGGTTTGGAGAGCTTCCAGGTTAGTGAACACGTGGGGAAGCAGGGAGACTGTCCAGCTTGGAGAGGGCATGGAAGCTCTGCACCCTTTCCCCATACTTGCCCTATGCATCACTCTTATCTGACTGTTCCTGAGTTATAGCCTTTTATAATAACTGGTAATCTATTAAGTAAAATGTTTCTCTGAATTCTGTGAGCTGCTCTAGAAAACTGATTGAATCCAAGCAGAGGATCATTGGGACTTCCAATCTATAGCCTGTTTCTCAGAAGCACAGGTGGACTTTCGATTGGCATCTGAATGTGTGTGTGTGTGTGGGGGGGGGCAATTTTATAGGACTGACCACGTAACCTGTGGGATCTGATATTATCTCCAGGTAGATAGTATCAGAATTGAGTTGAATTGTAAGTCACCCAAGCTGGTGTCTGTGCATTGCTTGGTGGTGTGTGGGAAACTCCCCTAACTGGAATTGGGTGCAGAATCCAAATTGGGTGCAGAATCTTAGTCCCCCTAGATTTAGCATCCACTGATAATTCTCGTCTGATCCAATCTTTACTATGAAAGCTGTACAATACTCTAATATTTTACATTTAGTATTTATGATACTCTAGTACTTCCTCTACATTTATCAGCTAGCTCTCAGCATCCTACTGTAAGGAAGAACACTCCATTCTCTCTGTTTGCTTATTACTGGTTTAGATTCATAAATTTCTATGTTTATGATGTTTGTAAAGCATTATTGTAATTAATTATTTTGGTGCTCAAGTGTCCCAGATTTGGCCAGTAGGATCCCCTTCAAGCTGGCTTCTGTGTCCCTGTGACATACTTCATCATTTTTGGTGGCAAAAAGATGTTCACTAGACTTCCCTCGCCATTCAGTGGTTAAGACTCTGTGCTTCCACCGCAGGGGGCATGGGTTTGCTCCCTGGTTGGGGAACTAAGATTCCACATGCCATGCAGTGCAGCCAAAAAAATGTTCAGGCTCATCTGATTCGGGCTTACCCTGACCCAGCCTTGGAGTCTACCATTTCTCTCCTTTTTTTTTTGGCCACACCATGCAGCTTGATCTCAGTTCCCCAACCAGGGATCGAACCCGGGGCACAGCAGTAAAAGCCTGGAATCCCAACCACTAGGCCACCAGGGAACTCCCTTAGTGGACATATTAGGTTATCTACTGCTGCATAACCAAATACCCCCAAACTTAGCAGCTTAAAACAACGAACAATTATTATCTAACACAGTTTTTGAGGTTTAGGATTTGGGGAGAGGTTTAACTAGGTAGTACTGGAAAAATTTCTCTCCTCTCATGAGGACACAATTAATACACTCATTTCTTGAATTTTTGGAAATAGGAACTCATTCTGGGGAGAAAAATCACACTTGTTACAAGGAGTTCACAGACCCTCTATCAAGAGAGTCAAAACTAATTTAATATTGCAGGGTTTCTTTTCTACTTTGAGAGAGTCTTTTAAAATCAAGTTCTAGACTATATTTTATGCTATTATTTTTAGTCTGTTAGAGTATTTTCTTTTCCATTAGTTAGTTCAATTTATTACAACAAAACGTTATCGAAGGTCTACCTGTACAAGATAGATAAAAGAAGTAAGTTTCTCCTCCTGCATGAAGAAGTTTGCACAGTAGTATAATCCTTCTAGTTCTTTCCTGAAGCTTTTCTGAAGAAGTAAAAATTTCAGAGGTGAAGCTACCAGGAGCTCCAGGCTGTTTAATGATTCTTGCCCACTTGCTCACAATCCCAGTCGTCTTTCAGCTACTGAATACTATGACTTATGCTGAGCTATTAGCTCTGACATGAATATAATATAAATAGCAATTATTTCACCTGCCTAATTCAGAAGGGTCTCCCTTAGGGTTTGAAGTCCCTGGGGAATCCCAGCTATCCTAGGAATTAACCTTGCTCAACCTAGTTCAACACAGAAGGAGGCAATTAACAATTATGAAATTGAGATGCCAGGTCACACTGGGTAATCCATCTTTGAGGAAGTTGGGATTCTTTGCAAAAGAAAAGAGCCCTGTTGTAAGGGAAGGAGTCCTGGGCCAGCAGTCTGGAGAGACTATGTAACCCCAGCACTTCTCCTAACCAGCTGAAAGGTAGATGGTCCAATCACAGCAGTTCTCCAAGCCTCAGTTTCCTCGGCTATAAAACGAAGGGTAGGCTTGTCGGGCCCCTAACTAACTGTAATTTTCCAACCTGAGGTTCAGGGAGAAATCCATAAAACAAAATTCCTTCAAAGTACTGCTAAAGGGCTTCCCTGGTGGCGCAGTGGTTGAGAGTCCACCTGCCGATGCAGGGGACACGGGTTCGTGCCCCGGTCCGGGAAGATCCCACATGCCGCGGAGGGGCTGGGCCTGTGATCCATGGCCGCTGAGCCTGCGCGTCCGGACCCTGTGCTCCGCAATGGGAGAGGCCACAACAGTGAGAGGCCTGCGTACCGCAAAAAAATCCCTGTGACATACTTCATCATTTTTGGTGGCAAAAAGATGTTCACTAGACTTCCCTCGCCATTCAGTGGTTAAGACTCTGTGCTTCCACCGCAGGGGGCATGGGTTTGCTCCCTGGTTGGGGAACTAAGATTCCACATGCCATGCAGTGCAGCCAAAAAAATGTTCAGGCTCATCTGATTCGGGCTTACCCTGACCCAGCCTTGGAGTCTACCATTTCTCTCCTTTTTTTTTTGGCCACACCATGCAGCTTGATCTCAGTTCCCCAACCAGGGATCGAACCCGGGGCACAGCAGTAAAAGCCTGGAATCCCAACCACTAGGCCACCAGGGAACTCCCTTAGTGGACATATTAGGTTATCTACTGCTGCATAACCAAATACCCCCAAACTTAGCAGCTTAAAACAACGAACAATTATTATCTAACACAGTTTTTGAGGTTTAGGATTTGGGGAGAGGTTTAACTAGGTAGTACTGGAAAAATTTCTCTCCTCTCATGAGGACACAATTAATACACTCATTTCTTGAATTTTTGGAAATAGGAACTCATTCTGGGGAGAAAAATCACACTTGTTACAAGGAGTTCACAGACCCTCTATCAAGAGAGTCAAAACTAATTTAATATTGCAGGGTTTCTTTTCTACTTTGAGAGAGTCTTTTAAAATCAAGTTCTAGACTATATTTTATGCTATTATTTTTAGTCTGTTAGAGTATTTTCTTTTCCATTAGTTAGTTCAATTTATTACAACAAAACGTTATCGAAGGTCTACCTGTACAAGATAGATAAAAGAAGTAAGTTTCTCCTCCTGCATGAAGAAGTTTGCACAGTAGTATAATCCTTCTAGTTCTTTCCTGAAGCTTTTCTGAAGAAGTAAAAATTTCAGAGGTGAAGCTACCAGGAGCTCCAGGCTGTTTAATGATTCTTGCCCACTTGCTCACAATCCCAGTCGTCTTTCAGCTACTGAATACTATGACTTATGCTGAGCTATTAGCTCTGACATGAATATAATATAAATAGCAATTATTTCACCTGCCTAATTCAGAAGGGTCTCCCTTAGGGTTTGAAGTCCCTGGGGAATCCCAGCTATCCTAGGAATTAACCTTGCTCAACCTAGTTCAACACAGAAGGAGGCAATTAACAATTATGAAATTGAGATGCCAGGTCACACTGGGTAATCCATCTTTGAGGAAGTTGGGATTCTTTGCAAAAGAAAAGAGCCCTGTTGTAAGGGAAGGAGTCCTGGGCCAGCAGTCTGGAGAGACTATGTAACCCCAGCACTTCTCCTAACCAGCTGAAAGGTAGATGGTCCAATCACAGCAGTTCTCCAAGCCTCAGTTTCCTCGGCTATAAAACGAAGGGTAGGCTTGTCGGGCCCCTAACTAACTGTAATTTTCCAACCTGAGGTTCAGGGAGAAATCCATAAAACAAAATTCCTTCAAAGTACTGCTAAAGGGCTTCCCTGGTGGCGCAGTGGTTGAGAGTCCACCTGCCGATGCAGGGGACACGGGTTCGTGCCCCGGTCCGGGAAGATCCCACATGCCGCGGAGGGGCTGGGCCTGTGATCCATGGCCGTCCAAAAAAAAAAAAAAAAAAAAAGTACTGCTAGAAGTGAACTCACTGGTCAAGGTTGAACGATTTGTTCTTTGGGTCCAGGTAGTAGGGGCTGCCATAGGCCACCAATCCCGGTTAATTTATTAATACACTTTGCCCATACATGTGACTAGTCTTTAAACCTCCGCACCTTCCCAACCTTCCACGGAAACGCTGTGACCCAGGCAGGTCTGTAGCCTAAACTTCAAAAGCCCGCCCCTGGGAGGGGAGGGGGTGAGGAGCCGAGGTCTAATCGTGCGCCTGCGTACTGAGGTCGGAGGGCCGAGGTCGCGCGGCGAACCCCTCGCCAGCTCTGCAAACCGCGCGAGATTTCCTCCCGAGCTCCTTGGCGGTGAGTGAAGCGCGGGGCTCCGCCGGCCGGGCCTGTTAGGGCTGGGGAACCCGAGGCTGCGTCGGGCCCTTCAGGTGAGGGAGGATCAAGGAACCAGGGTGACCTCCCGGCTTCCTCCCGGAGGTGCTGGCGACGCTAGCATTATTGCCTACGTCACTGGGATAGGGAATGCTCGAGAAGCAGAAGCAGAGTTTTTTTTTTAGAATTGTTGGTAGTAAGCAACCTCAAGTTTGGACATAATTGTGTTTAAGGTGTCCTTGGGATGTTCATTTAACACATATTTAATGGGCACCTACCATGTGCAAGCCATAGGGGGTGAACATAAATCACTGAACTAAACAGGCACGATTCCCTGTCTTGGTGTTTACATTCTGGGAAGTCAGTCTGAAATTCTGGGTTGTAGACGCAGATTTTTAGTAATTTACGTATGAGTGGTTGGTAGTAGGAGCCATAGAAGGTGAAGCCACTGAGAAATGGAAGAGCCATGCAGGAATCTCCACATACTAGGGGAAAGGAAGGAAAAAAACAAGTCTCAAAGGAAAGGAGAGCGACCGTCCAGAAAAAGTGGAGGAAATCCCAGAGATTTACACGTTTTGTAATAAGGCCGTGGGCAACAGTCATTTGTGGCAGAATAATTGAGCAAGATCAGGGTAGAGAAGTTTGTTTTTTTTTTTTTCTTAAAGGTGTTAGGAATCTCATGTTATGGCAGTGGTGTGTGTTGTGTTTGCCTGTGGGTTCTAGTGCAGTCATTACCAGTTGTGCGACCATGGGCAAGTTATTCAACCTCTCTGTGCCTCGTTTTCCTCCTCTATAAAATGGGAACAGTGACAGTACCATCCTCAGAGTGTTGTTGGATGGAGGGGTTAAAGGAGACAATGGCTATTAAGTCTTTAGCCCAGTTCCTGGCACTTAGGTACATTCAGGAAACAGGCTGAGAGAAGGAACTTTCCCAAGATCCCGCGTGATTAGAAGCAGGATATGTACTCTGCTTTGCCTAGTTGGGTGCCCTACCCCTTATAATAGGCTGCAAGGTAGACATTAAGATAACACACTCTTTTTGACTGGCACTAGAATTTTTCAGTTGATCATTGATCTGGTATTATTTTGGAATATTGTTTACCACCAGTTAGGAACCTACGGGCAAATATGGTCTGCTTGATGTCAGTCAATAAGGACTAGAGTTTTTTTTCCCTCCCATTTGGGATGAATAACACCACCACCACCACACCTCCTTTCAGATCTAGAGCTGGTGTATCATATTGTATATTTTAATTTTGTGACTAAATTTCTTTATGTTTTTTTTTTTTTTTTTTGCGGTACACAGGCCTCTCACCGCTGTGGCTTCGCCCGTTGCGGAGCACAGGCTCCGGACGCGCAGGCTCAGCGGCCATGGCTCACGGGCCCAGCCACTCCGCGGCACGTGGGATCTTCCCGTACCGGGGCACGAACCCGTGTCCCCTGCATCGGCAGGCGGACTCTCAACCACTGCGCCACCAGGGAAGCCCTCTTTATGTTTTAAATGTGTTGTGCTATGGAGGGATATTGCACGATTATCCTACATTAGTTAATTGTAGTGTTTGATACTTGAAAACTTTCTAATTTAATACAGAGGGAGAAAACTTTAATAGTGTGCTTTTCATGCTGATAAGCAGTATTTGGACAAATCTACAGTGTGCATAATTTCAAGTAATAAAACATACATTGAAAGTAATTAGGGAAAAGGGTGGCAAATATGAAACTTCATTTGGAAAGACTCCTTTGAAAATTTAGCCATCTTGGTGCTGTTAATCACCACTTAAGGTCAGTTATCTTTGGATCCAGTATCAATTTGGAAAACTTTGCCTTTTAACCCTATGTAATTTACACACATGGTGATTCAATAGGAGATTTTCTTTAAAAAAATACATTTAGCCCTGCAAGACATTATGGACTTCTCGCTGTGATGAAATAGGATGCACACAGCACCACCTTTAAAGATTCTTGCCTAAAAAGTCTGAACCTGCATCTAATCAAACCTCTAGATCTAACTACCTGTCAAGGATAAGAGGGGAGATAGAATAATGAAGTAAATGACATTATGAGAAAAAAAATAAAAATAGGGACTTCTCTGGCAGTCCAGTGGTTAAGACTCCGCGCTTCCACTGCCGGGGCCACGGATTCCATCCCTGGTCAGGGAACTAAGATCCTGCATGCTGCTCAGCCAAAAAAAAAAAAGACACTATGAGGATGCAATCAAAGGTCATTCAACAGACAAAGGAATGAAGAAACATGTTTTTTCAACAATCAGTGACATGAAATAAAAAAGGGGAGACTCAAAAATACAGTATATGGACCTTGATTCTAACGAACCAACTGTAAAAAGATGGAATTTGAATGTGCACTAGGTATTAGATAATGTCAAGGAATTACCTGGACTATTAATTCTGTTATGTTAATGGCATAGTGTTTATGTTTAAAACAACCTGTTGTTAGAGATGCATAACTGAGGGATTTTTGAATAGGATGATGTCTGGGATTTTGTTTTAATGGGAAGCTGGGGAACGCAGTCCTTAGCTGGCAACATTGCGTCCGAAAGGAGAGAGTGTATATTGAGAGCAACCAGCCATTAAGGTCACAACCAGTGAGATTATAAATATATACATTATAAAAAGTAAGGAAGCAAATAAGATGAATATCCATGTTCTTCATTCTATTTTATGGAATGCCACTAACATCAGACATTTAGTTCTTAATTAGGAGCAGAATTCCTCTCCTCTTGTAAAGGGTACCTACAGAAGAGTTGAACATTATTATGTGGCTATATACGTGAAAACCGTGTTTGGAGGTGATTGGCGGGCAATAGTGGAAAGAGTGAGGACAAGTGAGATCTGGGATGAGGAGATTTATGTTTCAGTCCTAACTCCTCTGCTTAACGGCTATGTGATCTTGGGTACAAACTGTACCTCAATTTCCATTGTAAAATAAGGATATTACCTATATACTTTGTTTTAAGAAAAAAATAAATCTGTGTGAAAGTTCTCCATAAGTTATCTCCATATAAATACTATGTTACGCAAGATTTGAAAAATACCCCGTGATGATTATTTAACATTTTTCTGAGAAGTATACATAAATCTCAGGTCTATATAAGAAACTCAGGTACTATATGGGATTAGAGAAATATGAAGAAATTCAAGAGTCCTGCAAATTTAGAAACTAGATTAGGAGTAGAGTCATGAGTAAATGAAATTACCCAGTGATACAAGGTAAGCATTATTAAATATCAAATGGATCTACAGATGGTTGTCAAATGTCTAAGTGTGCTGCTGTATAAACTTGGAAATGATGCTAAGAGCTAAATATATTGCAACTGTTGATAAGCAACAAGGATATATTGTATAGCATGGGGAATTATAGCCACTATCTTGTAATAACTTTTAGTGGAGTATAAGCTGTAAAAATGTTGAATCACTATGCTCTACACCTGAAACTAATATAATAATGTAAATCAACTATAATTTAATAAAAACTATGTTGCAATTGTAAAAACATGTCATTGATATAATTGTTGTTCTTGGGCTTCTCAACATTATTAGGTACTAAAGAGGATGAAATAAAATATCTAATGAGAGAAGACAACTAGTAAATAATTTTAAAAAGGATAATATTTGCTTAGTAACTTAAAAATCAAACAACTTAGACATATAGGATGGAAATTTTTATGTAGTAGTTAAGTGATTGGAATGTCAGACAGCTTGGGTTTGGATCTCAACTCCACCACCTTAGGAAAGTGCTTGAACACTTTAAGGCACATTTCCTCATCTATAAATTGGGGATAATAATAAAATATTTAATAGGATTGTTAGATTAAATGAAATATATATTAAATATTATTAAATACTACATGAATATATATGTGCATATATATATATGTATATATGTTTCATAGCACAACAGTCCTTGGTACAGAATAACACTAATGGTCTGTTCTCATTTTTAGTGATGGATAAAGTAAGCATGCCCAAGTCAGATACTGCTAGCATTGGAACTTCATTTTGCTTCTTTCATTAGCTCAGATTGTAAACCCAGAATAAACTGATCCTTTTTTATTCACTTGGCCATTCTATATTACATAATTTCCTAGAAGGTGAGGATTTAAAAATGCTTTTGATGTATTACTTTTATAATCAGCAGAACTATTAAGAAATTTCCATTTTGATAAATGAATAAAAGAATTTTTGAAAATTTGGTTACATCTCAGTTAAACGGCTAGTGTTTTATTTGCTACTAGACTAACTGGCTAACTCTGGAGGAATATATCATATTGTTTTCTTTTAATCAAGCTACAGTAGGAGCCTTAATCATGATGGCTTGAAGATGAATATGCCTGAATTATGAGGCCAAAAACATTTTGTTCCACTCAATCTTCAGTGAATTTGTTCTTATTAGTCAAATATTCTAATTAGATTTAGTCTTTCTTCATATATTTGCTTTAGGAGGCAAACTCTAACAGGAGACTACATCTTTTTTGGATCCTAAATATGATTTTTCCTTTCCTTGTTCAGAAACACAAATGTACATTTTTTTAAACTTTTAAATTGTTGAATATTTCATAACTTACTTGTGATTTAAAACTTTTCTGTTTATAGGAGTTATTTTATACAGAAGTCTTGTGAGACAACTGTGCAAACAAGGTGATGATTGTACAAAGAGTGGTATTGAATTCCCGACCTGGTATGTATTTGTCTGTGATGAATAAACAACTGTGGTCTTTAATAATTATTAATGCAAATGGAGGAACAAAAAGTAATAATATGATGTAAATGTGGTAAATGAGGTAGGAAGATATTAACACTAGTAGAGATATTAGAAGAAACTCTTTAAATAATATAATATTCATTTAAAATTTTTATTTATTTATTTATTTATTCATTCATTCTTGGCTGCGTTGGGTCTTCGTTGCTGTGCGCAAGCTTTCTCTAGTTGAGGTGAGGGGGGGCTACTCTTTGTTGCGGTGTGCGGGCTTCTTATTGCTGTGGCTTCTCTTGTTGCGGAGCACGGGCCCTAGGTGTGCAGGCTTCAGTAGTTGTGGTGCATGGGCTTAGTCGCTCCGTGGGATCTTCCCGGACCAGGGCTCTAATCTGTGTTTCCTGCATTGGCAGGCGGATTCTTGACCACTGCACCACCAGGGAAGTCCCAATATTCATTTTTTTAAATGATAAGTTATCAAGGCCACTTGTTGGGGAAATAAGGTATTTTAAAATATTATAATTTTTAGAAGGTTATATTACAAATATATGTGGCTTTTGTTTTTTCTTTGTAATGTGTATCATTGATTCTTAAGATGTGCTTTTCTGTTTTATGTGAAAAGCACTGACCTATGTCATCCTAGGTCATCTAACCTGACATCTAACCTGAATCATAGAAGCGTAGGCATGGAAGTAACCTGAGAGGTTTGGGCCCATGCTGCCTTGATTTTGGTGCTTACCTAGCATGTGGCCTGGGAAAGACACTTACCTTTTCTCAGTTTTAGTAAAGTGAGCAATTAGATTAAAATGTCTACATTCTATTTTCACCTTATAAATTTGATGATTCAATGAATATGAAGTTTTAATTATATTCATTTAAGTTTCTGTTTTCATCTTAAAATGAGGAAGGATAGTTTACCTCTTTACTTTGGCTAATGTGGTATTTCTGCTACCTTGTAAATTTTAATTTTCATAGTTAAAAAAAAAAGCTGGCTGTGCTTTTTTACTTTTTGAAATCCTTCTATAATTTCATAACAGATGAGGTGATTTACCTGTAATCACCTTAAAAAATAGGAGTTATTTTATACAGAAGTCTTGTGAGACAACTGTGCAAACAAGGTGATGATTGTACAAAGAGTGGTATTGAATTCCCGACCTGGTATGTATTTGTCTGTGATGAATAAACAACTGTGGTCTTTAATAATTATTAATGCAAATGGAGGAACAAAAAGTAATAATATGATGTAAATGTGGTAAATGAGGTAGGAAGATATTAACACTAGTAGAGATATTAGAAGAAACTCTTTAAATAATATAATATTCATTTAAAATTTTTATTTATTTATTTATTTATTCATTCATTCTTGGCTGCGTTGGGTCTTCGTTGCTGTGCGCAAGCTTTCTCTAGTTGAGGTGAGGGGGGGCTACTCTTTGTTGCGGTGTGCGGGCTTCTTATTGCTGTGGCTTCTCTTGTTGCGGAGCACGGGCCCTAGGTGTGCAGGCTTCAGTAGTTGTGGTGCATGGGCTTAGTCGCTCCGTGGGATCTTCCCGGACCAGGGCTCTAATCTGTGTTTCCTGCATTGGCAGGCGGATTCTTGACCACTGCACCACCAGGGAAGTCCCAATATTCATTTTTTTAAATGATAAGTTATCAAGGCCACTTGTTGGGGAAATAAGGTATTTTAAAATATTATAATTTTTAGAAGGTTATATTACAAATATATGTGGCTTTTGTTTTTTCTTTGTAATGTGTATCATTGATTCTTAAGATGTGCTTTTCTGTTTTATGTGAAAAGCACTGACCTATGTCATCCTAGGTCATCTAACCTGACATCTAACCTGAATCATAGAAGCGTAGGCATGGAAGTAACCTGAGAGGTTTGGGCCCATGCTGCCTTGATTTTGGTGCTTACCTAGCATGTGGCCTGGGAAAGACACTTACCTTTTCTCAGTTTTAGTAAAGTGAGCAATTAGATTAAAATGTCTACATTCTATTTTCACCTTATAAATTTGATGATTCAATGAATATGAAGTTTTAATTATATTCATTTAAGTTTCTGTTTTCATCTTAAAATGAGGAAGGATAGTTTACCTCTTTACTTTGGCTAATGTGGTATTTCTGCTACCTTGTAAATTTTAATTTTCATAGTTAAAAAAAAAAGCTGGCTGTGCTTTTTTACTTTTTGAAATCCTTCTATAATTTCATAACAGATGAGGTGATTTACCTGTAATCACCTTAAAAAAGAAATTTTTACATTGACAGCAATATGCCAAAGGAAATTCTTGGAGAAAACCAAGAGCAAGTGAAACTATTTGAAGAATTTATGCTGAGTTACAGAAAAATTACAAAACAATATGGATTTATTTATGTGTGTATTCCAGGAGTGCTCTAAATCTTAGAGTGACCTTTTAAAAATAATAAATAATTCTATGGGAAAGTGACTTTTTGATTTTATATTTTTGCTTAATATTCTAGGAAAAAATGGTAATCCAGTGGCAGAAAATTTCCGAGTAGAAGAAGTAAACTTGCCAGATAATATCAATGAAGGACAAGTACAAGTCAGAACTCTTTACCTTTCTGTGGATCCTTACATGGTAAGAATCAGGATTTTGTGACTTAGTGAAAATAATTTTATTTTCATATTTTTTCATGTTGCATCTGAATTTCATTGTGTAAGCCTCATGATTAATAAATATTTGAGGGACTTCCCTGGTGGCGCAGTGGTTAAGAATTCGCCTGCCAGAGCAGGGGACATGGGCTTGAGCCCTGGTCCGGGAAGATCCCACATGCTGCAGAGCAACTAAGCCTGTGGATCACAACTACTGAGCCTGCCCTCTAGAGCCCGCAAGCCACAACTACCGAGCCCGCGCGCCTAGAGCCCGTGCTCCGCAACAAGAGAAGCCACCGCAATGAGAAGCCTGCGCACTGACACAAAGAGTAGCCCCCAATCGCCACAACTAGAGAAAGCCCGCATGCAGCAACGAAGACCCAACGCAGCCAAAAATACGTAAATGAATAAATTTATATTAAAAAAAATCACTCTGAACCCTCAGACTAGTCCTTTCTGTTATACTTTCTCAAAACAGTACCTTGACCTCCAGCCTATATCCCAGTTGTAATTAATAATTTTTTGTGTTGTTATTAGATATTTATTTTCTCTAATAAAAACTTATTATGACAAAGATCTTATTTATCACTGTATCTCCAGTGACAAGCGTAAGTGCTTATTAAGTATTAAAGGAAGGAAGGAAGAAAATTACTTTGGTTGCTTTCACTTGACACTGTTCTAAAAAAAAAAAGGACATAAGCATCTTTAAAGGGGAAAAAAGAAATCTGATGAACATTAACTTATTGAAATTTTATATCATTCCAAATTCACAATTTTAATCACTATGTACTATATTTTACATGTTTATATTTAATATGTATATACTATTTTGATTTCATATTTGTGATTTTTATATTCATACCTTCATATGAAAAACTAGTCCAGATATTATTATTATTTTGGTGGTTGTATAATGTTTTATTCTGTTGACATCATTCGCTTACCTATGGGGAATTACTCGTTCCCACTTTTTCTATTAGCCTTAAGAATCAGGTTCTTGGTGTGGCCAGTATCCAATGGCTGCTGCACTTGCTTTTCAAGAATATATGGGAGGGGCACACAAGCAGAAGTGTAGTGTATTCCCATAGAAGCTTCTGCCTCAATTCCCTATGTGGTCTTTTCCCCTGGTGAACTGAACCAGACCATGGGGGGGGCCCTTGATCAAGCAGCCTTCCATCTATTCCATCTCCTGGACCACACTGTAAGCTTGTACATCTTGGCCTTCATGACAGAGGCAAGAGTGAGCCACAGAGAGGAAGAAAGCCTTGATTACCTCTGGGAGAAGTCTTTAGCCCTAGTCCTATGGAAAGGTGTGGTGCTATTGTGACATGATGTCTTTGAGGAATAAAGAGAACATCCAGCTGAGGTTAGGGGGAATGTTGTAGTGCTTGGTCTGAAGTTGTGATGAATAACTGTATAAAAATTGTTTCATTTCTCTTTTGGGTTCTTTCCATTGAGGAAGCAGTATTGCTTGGCTGAAGAAATGAGCAGTATTATGGTCTATATGTTACTAGTTTGTTTTCTATAAAAAAATGGACAGTTTTATAATATTATCAGCAACAGTAAGTGTACCTAATTTGCAACAATCCACTGAAACCATTGACACAGTATCTTGTATTATTTTTGCTAGCATAATGTATGTAATATTACATAAATTTCTTTAAGTAATTAAGAATTTTAACAGCTTTATTGAACTATAATCCACATATCATACAGTTTACACGTTTAAAGTGTACAATTCAGTGGTTTTTAGTCTATTCACAAAGTTGTGGAACTATCACCACAATCTAATTTTAGAACATACATAAATTCCTTTTAAATTTCACTCTTTACTTGTTATAGAGGGGATACTTTTTTTTCAGGATAAAAAATAACTGAAAGGAAGAGAGAAATTAAGGTAAATTTTGTTTGGCTAACACTGTACTTAACATTACTTGTTACATACTTTCTTTTAGTCACTGGGTAAATTAGTAAACTCTTTCAGTATTATCAGAGAGAATTATCCTAATCTATGTTTTCTTTTCTTAGCGTTGTAGAATGAATGAAGACACTGGCAGTGACTATATATCACCTTGGCAGCTGTCTCAGGTGGTTGATGGTGGAGGTATTGGGATTATAGAAGAAAGCAAACACACAAATTTTACTAAAGGCGATTTTATGACTTCTTTCTATTGGCCCTGGCAAACCAAGGTTATTCTAGATGGAAATATCCTTGAAAAGGTGATGTATAATATAAAGTATCTGATTTTTTCCCCCCCCTGTAATTCCTTCTTTATGCATTTGGTGCTCAGTTCTTTTTGTTATCAGGGAAAAAATAAAAGCACATGTTTTCTTTTTAGATAGCTGTCAGAATATGGAAAGCCTTTTATTCCTCTTCCACTGTTGGTTGTAACTATGTATGGCAGTTCTTAGATTGCCAATGAGTGATGTTGTTTTCCATATTTAATTTCTCAAAATTTACATAAATGTTTTATACTAAGAACTAGAAGACCCCTTATAGTTGTATGCTTTAAAGTTTCCTGAAAAATTTCCACTTGACTTACGAAATTCATTTGGTTTGTGCTTGAAATTCCATCTTGTGTCAGAAATCTTGAGTTTGGTTTCTACTGTTAGGCTGAACCATGTGGAATTACCAATATTTGTCTGTTTTGACCTACAAAAACTGGCAGCCTCATGTAATTCAGCCTAATATTTGTCATCAAGGAAGTTACCTTATATCTCTGAACCTCAGTTTCCTCATGTGCAAAATGAAAACAATCTATACCTCTCAAATGAATGTGAAAATTAAATTAAATTTAGCTATGATAAATGTGATTAAGGCTTTGTAAAAAGCTTTATAAAGTTTTAGTATTTTTTATGATTACCAATTATTATAATCAGTTAAAGATGGCTGTTAAGATAAAATGAGATGCGGGAGACATTACACAATCATTTGCCAACCTAATGGTTCTAGTAAAATATATTTAACTAGAAATTTCATAGCAGGAAGTGAAAGAGAAACATTAAGCACTTTCTAGTTTTCCCTGTCATTGTGCTATAGTGGGAAATTGAGCAACTGGAGAGAGCTTAAAAATGTTTGGGGAGTTGCTATTAGAAATGAGGAAGAGGAATTCAGAAGGGATAGAAAAATGATCTTTGCTAAAAGCAAACTTATCTCACAATGTTTTTATACTGGCTTTACTAATAAATGACTATTAACTACAGGATACATTTCTGTGTAGTGTACGGTAGACCTTTCTGTATATTATAGACTTTAATATCTCCATTACCTTTATTCACACACCAGACTTAACTGATAGCCATTTAAAACTGCTGATTACAAACTGCCATTTTCTTTTTTTGTGGCAGACCAAGGTGGCGAATCTTGATTACTTTTGGTGGTTTATTGAGTTTTTACCAAAATTATTCAATTCCTTAAAAACTATTATAAAACCTTTATGGTAGGAAGTCTTTCTATATAATTTTTTTTCAATTCTCCCTAATGTTACAGATAAGAAAACAGGCACAGAAAATGTCAGAGAAGTATAATTAACTATTGATTGGGCCTGGTAAACATATAAACGTAAAATGCTAAAAAGCTGACAGAGACCTCATTTTATTCTGTAATTAAGCTAGAAGAAATTGTATCTCACCTTCCTTACATTTCCATGGACCATTTTAAGCATCAGTAATGAGAACTGTTAGAGTTTGAGCTCATTTTTATATAGATAAATGTTTACTCTGGAATTGCTCAGAGATTTTTAAACTTTCCAGTTTTGCCTAGTGTTTTCCTGTTAAGTGTTTCCTCTCTTTTGAAATATTTGGGACATTGACAAGAAAGAATGTTTGGTATCTCTTATGTGGCAATTCTTTTTTAAAGGTTTTGTAGGTTTTTTTTACTATAAAGAGAAGTAATATTCTTTTTTTTTTTTTACTTTGTACAAGTAAATTATAGAATTTTAACAAGACTGAAGAATGGTTTACTGTTCTTGAAACTATGTTGGGTTGTTTATTAGTCCACTTGAACTGCCATTACAAAATACCATAGACTGAAATTTATTTTCTCACAGTTCTGGAGTCTAGAAGTCTGAGGTCAAGGTGCTGGAACATTTGGTTTCAGGTGAAGCCTCTCTTCCTGGCTTAAAGATGGCTGCCTTCTCACTGTGTCCTCACACAGCATCCAGCCTTTCCTATTCTCACCTGCATAGAAAGAGATCTCTGGTGCTGGTGCCACTTCCTCTTTTAAGGACATAAGTCCTATCAGATTAGGGCCCCACCTTTATGACCTCACTTAACCTTATCTCCTTAAGGGCCCTATCTCCAAATATACTCACACTAAGAGTTAGGTCTTCAATATATGAATTTGGGGGGGACACAATACAGTACTTAACAGGTTGTCTCTACCCTGTTGACTTAAAACGGAAATTCCTAGTATTATTTTTAAAAGGTATGTATATATTTTTTAGGTAGACCCACAGCTTGTGGATGGACACCTTTCATACTTTCTTGGAGCTATAGGGATGCCTGGTTTGACTTCCTTGATTGGGATACAGGAAAAAGGTCATATAACTGCTGAATCTAATCAGACAATGGTTGTTAGTGGAGCTGCTGGTGCTTGTGGATCCTTAGCTGGGCAGGTAAACTTTTGGAGAATAATCTGATTTTCTAAAAAAATAGTCATAACTGAATCTCTGGATATGTGTATATAATTTAAGATATAAAATTGAACAAATTTATAATATTATTTTACACATTTTTGGTAGAAGTGATGTTATAGCATGCTTAGACTCTCTTTTTAACAATATGAAAAATGTTATAGATTTTTGTATTTTGTTCTTTTTAAAAAATTTTTATTATTTATTTATTTTTGCGGTATGCGGGCTTCTCACTGTTGTGGCCTCTCCCGTTGCGGAGCTCCGGACACGCAGGCTCAGCGGCCATGGCCCACGGGCCCATACACTCCGCGGCATGTGGGATCCTCCCAGACCAGGGCACGAACCTGTGTCCCCTGCATCGGCAGGCGGACTCTCAACCGTTGCACCACCAGGGAAGCCCTGTATTTTGTTCTCTTTTAACCAAAAATGACATGGTAAATGCTAGAGCATTGCTGTAATCAATATGAAGAAGAAAATCACAGAGTACCTGTCTGGAATTACATGAATTAAAAAACAAATTTATATTTTAAAAAAATCATCTTCAAATAAGAAAGCACTTATTGGGTTCTAGAAGTATAGTAAATATTATGATGGAAATTTTTAAAGTACATTGTTTTATGAATAATAGCCTTTATAGTGTGAAACCATTGAAACAAAACATTTTATCTTAATAGTGATTTTAGTTGCTCACAGGCCTGAAAAATATTGAATTGCAAGATAGAGATGTTTTGGGTCTGACTATTCCTTTTATGACATCATCTTTAAATTGCGAGATTTTAACATTCAAACTAACTCTAATTTTATTCAATCTTAATTTTTTAAAGAATGCCATTATATCTGTTCTCAGTTCTTTTGGTTTCAAATTACTTTCAGCTAAAGGCCTTAGAATCTAACCTCAGTTGTGACGAACACTTTCATATATGTACTTGTATTAACTTTCATACTTTCACATTTTTACATTTAAATTGTGACAGTTGAAAGTTGTTTAATTTTCAAAAATTTTCCCCCTAGATTGGCCATTTGATGGGCTGTTCCAGAGTTGTGGGAATTTGTGGAACACCTGAGAAGTGCCTCCTTTTGACCTCAGAACTGGGCTTTGATGCTGCAATTAATTATAAAGAGGGGAGTGTGGCAGAACAACTCCGTGAATTATGCCCCTCTGGAGTGGATGTTTACTTTGACAATGTTGGAGGTGACATCAGTGATACAGTGATAAGTCAGGTTGTTTTCTGATTTGTTTGTTATAAATTTGAATACTACGGTTTATTTGATGTGATATCTTTTTACCTGATACTGAGAGAGAAAAAAAAACTTTATAAAATTGTAGGGTTTATGGTGAAAAACATGATGGTCAGTATTGTAATTAAGTGATACAGAAGAGCTTGCTGAAGCTACTTCCATTTGTTTGTGGATTTGCACTGTGAGCATCAACTTCAGTTCTTTGCTAGCAATGTTATATTTTCACCTGTAATTTATTTTTGTGAAAAAATACAGTTGTATTATTCAAATGAAATTCTAACCTTTAACTCACTTCTGACCATCAACCAACTTAAATCAACCAACTTACAGCCATGACTTTGGGTAAGGAAAGGATTTTCATAGATTGCAGGTATTTACATATTTTAACTGACAGTGTTACAATTTATCAACATTAGCTTTTAACACTGCATTGTCCTTTACTCTATGTAAAATTGTTTTCAATTGAGGTTAAATTATTTAAATTCTAAGAAATACTCTACCAATAATAACAAAAGTAGCAACAGTGATGACAATGAGAACTAATGCAATTCTTTTGCTGATTACCAAACTTTTATTTACTGCTGTGTTCCTTTGCAGTAGACTTATTTTCTAGCTAATTAAAGCTCTCTAATACATATAATGGGTAAGTCTTCAAAACAAAATCAATTACTTGGCATTATAATTATATAATACTAACTATATAATGCCAATTATAACTGGCATTATAGTATTGAATACTATAGGGAATTCCCTGGAGGTGAGGTGGTCCAGTTGTTAGGACTGTGTGCTTTCACTGCCCAGGGCGCAGGTTCAATCCCTGGTCAGGGAACTAAGATACCACAAACCGAGTGGTGTGGCCATTTGGAAAAAAAAAAAAAAAAAAGATTAAATATTACAGTCAAGGAGGCTTTCATTGAGGCAGCCATAAAATTAGTAAACATAGGGAAGGTGTATATCTTAGGTTATAATCATCAATTTTCTCTGAACAGATGAATCAGAACAGCCACATCATCCTATGTGGTCAAATTTCTCAGTACAACAAAGATGTGCCTTATCCTCCTCCACTACCCTCTGCTGTAGAAGCAATCCGGAAAGAAAGAAACATCACAAGGTGTGTTCTACGCTTTCCCCTTATTACCAGATTCAAGGGTTTAAAGATCATGGATGAATACGGTCATTTAGGTTTTGGTTAACTAGGTCCCTGGCAGAAAACTTTTTGAAAAATGCATCTGTTCAATCAATCTTTCGCAAATCTTTTTTGCGAGTGTTAGAAATTCAACTCATATTGGCTTAAGTGCAAAGGAAATTTATTGGCTCATGTATCTAAGAAGTTCAGTATTAGTACTGGCTTAGATTTGGCTGGATAAAAGGTTTGCATAGTGGTGTCATGTCTCAAGTTTTTTTTTTTTTTTAATTAATTAATTCTTACTTTTGGCTGTGTTGGGTCTTCGTTGCTGCGTGCAGGCTTTCTTTAGTTGTGGCGAGTGGGGGCTACTCTTCGTTGTGGTGCACGGGCCTCTCATTGCGGTGGCTTCTCTTGTTATGGAACACGGGCTCTAGGCGCACAGGCTTCAGTAGTTGTGGCGCATGGGCTTAGTTGCCCCACGGCATGTGGGATCCTCCCGGACCAGGGCTCGAATCCGTGTCCCCTGCACTGGCAGGTGGAGTCTTAACCACTGCGCCACCAGGGAGGTCCATGACTCAGTTTTTCTTCACCCCTGGGCTGTGCTTTCTTCTGGATTGTCTTGGCTCCCTCACAGGCTCTCCTCTTGCAGCAGCAGGAGGATGACTGTTATCTTTACTCTTACATTTTACCAGATTAGCAATCCAAGCAAAAAAGAGAACAGCTCTCTTCTTGCAGTTTTATCACATCTTCAAGCTGATACTTAATGGCTCAGACTGGCCTGGCTTTCGTCACATGAGGGTGGGGAAAGGATGTCACCCACAAAGTAAAATCACAGTGTTACTACCAAATGGGATTATAGATGCTGGGCAGAGAATACAATAGAAGTCCATTATACTTAACGCTTGTAACTACACCTAAAGCTATATCTGACCAGACTCTGTGTGATTAAGTCCTAATGTTTGAAAGATTAACAAATTTTAGTGTTCTGGAATGATTTGATTTGGGCTTTCTCACTCCCTCCCTAGTCTCTGATCATTATCCTTTTCTTCCCCACTACAGAGAAAGATTTCTGGTGTTAAATTTTAAGGACAAATTTGCGTCTGGTATTCTCCAGCTGAGTCAGTGGTTTAAAGAAGGAAAGCTAAAGGTAGAACTTGCTTCTGTTCTTTATCAGTATTATTCTTCCTGCTACTTGATATACTTTTATATTATTTGAATTTAATATTAGTTTTGTAATAAATATTTCTACAGAAGAAAAGTATACTGAATATTATAAATTAACTTTACCTCCTGAGTGAGGCTAACTCTTCTGATTGAGAAATCCTCTCATTATTCCCTTTATCTAAAATTTTATTAATGTTGACTTTTCTTAGACTATATTACAAGATAATAGGTTTTTGTTTTTTCCAAATTGTAATATTCATTAACAAATATTTATGGAATGCTACTATGAGTTAGAAGCTGTGCTTTCTCGAAAACCTTATAAGCACCTCCTAGTACCTGTCCACCACCATACATCTTTCCTGCCCTCCCTGGACATTCTGATAGATCTCTTGGCTGTGGCTGAAAATCAGGAATTATCGATCTGGGGTCCAGAGACCCTGACCTAGGATGTTCTTGAAATGTGAAAATAATAGGCAAAGTTGTATGTGTGTGTGCTTATATACTTTGTTTTTTGAAAAGAAGGTGTATAGCATGTGATATTACAAACTGAAGATTAGACAATGGGAAAATAGGATTGTACTTAAAAAATGAATTGATAGGAAACTTTTCTGGATTACCTACACAAAATGAAGATCTCTTTTTAGACAGAAAATGCTAAATAGTATTGCTGCCTTTTGTAAAACTGAAAACTGTTAAATAGAAACACTTAAGTCTAAAGAATATAAAATATACCTATTTTGATTTACAGATCAAAGAGACTATGATAAATGGATTGGAAAACATGGGAGGTAAGATGAATGTAGATTTATTTATTATACACATGAGTTCAGCACAGATACTCTTTTTTTTCTTTTAATTCTACTCCTCTGTTGTTTTTTTCTTTTTAAATCATTTCTTTCCTGTAAAGTCTTGATCAAACTTCATGAAGTTCAACTTAGTGGTATTTAAGAGCCATTGTTTTCTCATTTCAAATTGTAAAGTTTCTTTGGTTTTGTAAATAACTTATGAAAAAAAAATGTAAGAATTGTGAAAGTCATTTAGCCTCTAGGTAACTTTTTCTGATTGAATGGTTCTAAGCCATCATAAGATTACATGAAGCAAATTTTCAATATTGGGTTTTTTTTTTTACTAACATACACAGATTTCAACACTCTCTTTTGTTTCAAATAAAGAGGATTGAATAAAACTGATAATTTTTCCTTTTTGAGAAAAAAATTTAATACATTTGGAGATGTATATTTCACTTAGTAAAACTTTATGATTAAATTTCTAATATTTTAAAGTTATTTAAAAATTGTTATTGCTGACATTTATCCTCATATTTATTTGCCTGTAGTCTTCAGACTCTGTAACAGTGAACATGGATGTAGACACCAATTAATCATTTCTAGTTGGATAAAAACACATTTTAAACATGTTAATTGGGTTAGTTTCTCCTATAACTTTGCCAGTGTTTTACTTGAGGTTTCTTTTCATGACAGTTTCCTTCTGTACTTAAAATCATTGAAGAAATTATTCAAATTAATTGTATGTGTCTGACCTACTGATAAACATGTATGATGGTGACATTTATGTTTTCAGATAACCTAGTTTTTTTTTCTTTCCAGCTGCATTCCAGTCCATGATGACAGGAGGTAACATCGGAAAGCAGATAGTTTGCATTTCAGAAGAAACCTCTTTGTTATCTCTGTAAACATCTTCATTAAGGAAATACACGGATTGCTTTCCGTTTTGCACAAAGATTTCAAGATACATTAAAAAAACCCTTAAGAGTACAGATACCTTTTGATTTAAATGTGATCATAGGTGATATTTTCTTAGCTGCATAACATAATTCTTTCCTGTGTCTTCAATATCATATATGTATTCTTCATCCAATATGATTATTTACAATAATAGATTGAAGTCAACATGACCTATTTTTCCTTCTTTTGCTAAAACTAATATTACATGAAATTTATATCAGATATTCTGAAACCACTGGAGATTTGATGTAACTGTTTAATAGATCATACAAAAGATTTTTTAAATTAATAACTTTTATTAACTTCATAAGTTGTATTTAAAATAGAATACTTGAGAAGCCACTTAGTAAATATTGAACTGGACATGCTTTACGTAATTCTTGAACTGAAGCTTGGTGAAGAATAAATTGGGATGGTCTTTCCATATTATAGATGGAAGAGGGACTTAATTGCAGGGTCTGTGTGTGTGTAGGGGTTTGGGGGAATTCAGAGCTTGTGGAACAGTTTTTGGGATAGGAGAGCAGAGGCTTTGTGTTGGGAGTAGTATGAGAAATTAAATAACTGAGGTTGGTTAGGTTGATGGAGGGACTAGATTTACTACAGAAGATATGTGTTTTGCCAAGTAGTTCACAGTATAGCCTAAAAACTCAAATATATATTGATAAAAGCCTATGTTTATTTTAGGTTAGCAGGCACATACTGTCAAATAGTTACAAAGATTTCGAGGGCAAATATAGACATCAATTCAAGTTTTAAGTGATGAAAAAGATTTAAACAACAAATACAGCTTCGGGCTTCCCTGGTGGCGCAGTGGTTGAGAGTTCACCTGCCGATGCAGGGGACACGGGTTTGTGCCCCGGTCCGGGAAGATCCCACATGCCTCGGAGCGGCTAGGCCCGTGAGCCATGGCCACTGAGCCTGCGCGTCCGGAGCCTGTGCTCCGCAACGGGAGAGGCCACAACAGTGAGGCCCGCGTACCACAAAAAAACAAAAACAAAAACAAATACAGCTTCAGAAAATGACAGAACTGAATGAGCAAAGTAACAAATGGTCATAAACATGGATGTTCAAGACCTATTAATGTACCTCTAAATAAGAGCATTTGTTTTATTAATTGTAATCAACGCTTTAATACAGTAAAATTGAGGATATTTTCTGAGTGTTGTGCTGGCTTATGGTCAGCTGTTTACAAACTGCAATATACTTTTGTGTAGATTCGAACTGTGTTAGTAATCAGTCACTCCAGTTGACCTCAGTGGACTTTGCTTCTTTCTTGTTTTATATACTTTTCCAGAGAGAGCTGCATCTCTTGTCTGTGTGTTGATAACTCCCAAATCTGTATCTTATTTCTGACCTTTTGAGATAGGTTAGGGACCTTTACCTCCAAGTAAATATCCCATAGGCACCTGGAATAGATAAACTCGGCTTATCTAAAGAGGAATTATCTTCCTCTGAAACATGTTGCTTCTTTGTTTTCAAATCACCATCGTTGGTGTGCTAAACTACTCCCCTGGTTTCTTCAACCTTGTCTCTGTCCTTGAAAATGCCCTTCTTAGAAAACACCTTTAATTTCCACTGCCACTATCTTAGCTCAGTCCCTCCTTCATCCTTTGGCACGCAGCACGTATTCAAAAATTAGTAATTTCACAAAGTCAGTCAAACACATAAAGCTCTAACAAGTTGCGGCATCTGGCCTGAAACTCAAGTGTTCTAGCACCGGTGTGGACATCGGAGAGCTCTTTACATCCTACTGTACTGACGGAACGCAGACTCCGGGGACTTCACCTTCCAAAAAAAAGTTCTACACCGGAGTCTCAATTCTTACCCCACCTGGTATGCAATGCAGAACTAGATTCTGCAAGTTCCCTTCTCGGGCAGTGAAGCTTCGAGGTCCTCTTCACTAAGAACTTTGATAAATGTTTTAAGTAGTGATCTTTTCTTTCTCGCTTGCCTGCATTGCAACATGTACTGATCTCAGCTGACAGGAGATAACTACCCCATCCGCTGCAGTAGGGAAGCAGTGACGTCACGCCTAGAATTGACTGACCCCGTTTTTCGGGCTTCGCAGACCACGGAGCTACAAAGGCCGAGAGGGAATGAGTGGGAGGCAGGAGACCGCAGTGCCTTCCCTCTCCGAGCCAAGCCTTCCTGGCCCGCGCAGGCCAACGGCCCCCGGGGTGGAACCTCCTGCGGGACTGCAACAGCCCGGCTCGGAGGCGAGCAAGTGGGTGTGTGTGTGTGGGGGGCGGCCAAACTTCCTGTCCCGCGCTCGAGCTGCTTCCGGCGGGAGCCGGAAGACGCTCTGTGTGGACAGAATTCGGGACCAACTGACGGACGGACGGCTGCCCGGGACGGAAAGGTGAGCTCCGGGGTGGGCCTGATCGACCCGCTCGGCTAGGTGGTCCCCGAGAGGGAGGGAGCCAATGCTGGCTCCTCAGGGGCTTGGGCCGAGTTTGCCCCCGGAGAGGACAGGGAAACCGCCCCGGGGCACCCCACCCGGATGTGGAGCGGCCGGTCTGAAGCCCTACGGCTTCGGCTCTTCTCGCGGGCTTTTGGGGCATATGTTTCGGCTCCTTCGCTTGGTTTCGGGGGAAGGGGCATGGGGACAAGACCAACCTGGAGAAAGAGTCAGCGAGTCCCCGCGGCGGGAGCTCCTGGACTGCACCGTCCGCGAGGCCTGCCTGCGGACTTTGGGGCCCTTCACTAGGCTGTTGTAATGGGGGAACGAGGATGTCAAGGCGACTCTGCCCTGGACATTTCAGCCCAGACCTACCCTCTTCTTTCGTACGTCCGCTTACTTTCTCGGTCTAGAAGAAGGAAGGCTGCCGACTCGGAGGGTCTGGGCCACTGGTTTCTCCTTTGCGTGTCATTTCAAGGCGAGGGTGTGGGCTGTGAGAGTCTACAGCCTTACACATTTCGCAGGTTGAAGTTTCTTCAGAGAAAAGAATTCAGTTAGTTTATTAAAGTTTATCTCACTTGCTCATGAGGCTCTGAAATGCATTTAGGAACCACTTGAAAGTTAAATATTATTAACTTGGAACTTAAGAATTTGTATTTCTTCCTCACTTTGGCACAAGGACCAACACAGCGTATTTGCAAAGAGAATAAAAGAAACATTTTAAAATAAAGCCAGGGGCATTTTGTTATTTTTAGGGAGTGAGAAATTCCACTTTGTGTTATCTTCGTGTGAGACAAGGTCAACTAAACTCGCAGTCAAAAGATTTAGGTTCTAGTTTTTTAAGTTTTACATCTAAGTAGAGGTCTAATTTTTGGCAAGTTAATCTCTAGCTTTGGACTTTTTTTTCCCTCTGTAAATGAAGGGGGTTACCTATTCATTCAGAAAATATTTCCTGAATGCTTAGTTTGTGCAAAGCATCAGTGGAGAAGGGAGAAGGATGGGAGAAGGATGATAAATTCAATGAACCTTAACCAGTGAGAAAAATATGCAACTAACTCCCAAGGCAGGCTGAAATAATTGCTAAAGAGAGGTTAAACTGTGTTGTGAGAACACCAAGGGAAGGACAGATTTGTTCTCACTGGAGGGAAAGGGGTCTTCATGGAGGATGGCGTATGAGTTGGATTTTAAAGACTGGAAAGGATTTCAAAAGATCACAGCTGGATTGGAGCGTTTTATTACTGGAGGGTCTTATTACTGAAGAACTATCACAAGGGAAAGGGACCTTGAGCACTAAAATAGGTTGGAGTGTTCATTTAGTAGCCGGTCCAGTGTGTACTGGAGAAAAGGGTTCATTGAGGAATATAGTGGATGCTGCAGTTGGAACAGTATTTGAGGACATATTGTTGAATATTTAAAATGCCATGCTTAGGGATTTGACTGTTAATTCTGAAGCCCTGAACTTTGGGTAAGGGAAGTGACGAAAGCATTTCTGTGTTTTGGAAAGATAACTCGAGTGGCTGCATAAAAGATGGAATGGAGGGCTTCCTTGGTGGCGCAGTGGTTGAGAGTCCGCCTGCCAATGCAGGGGACACGGGTTCGTGCCTCGGTCCGGGAAGATCCCACATGCCGCGGAGCGGCTCGGCCCGTGAGCCATGGCCGCTGAGCCTGCGCGTCCAGAGCCTGTGCTCCGCAACGGGAGAGGCCACAACAGTGAGAGGCCCGCGTACCGCAAAAAAAAAAAAAAAAAAAAAAAAAAAAAAAAAAAAAAAAATGGAATGGAAAGGGGAATTTTAAGGGCAAGGTGGCCAGTTAGAAGCCTATTTTCATAGTGTAGTTGAAAGATAATGAAAAACCTAAACAGGGCATTATGGTGGGAGTAAATTTGGAGGAATCAGAACCACTGGGATTATTTAAATATGGAGGATGAGAGAGATTGTTCAAGACCTAGAATTTGTAGCTGAGTGGGAGAACAATTGGGCAATAACTGAAATGGATAATACAGGAAGAAGAACAGGTTTGGTGAGGAAGGTGACAGTCTGGATTTTGGACATTGTTAAAATTGAGGTAGATAGCCACATGGGGTTACCTAGCAAGCAGTTAGAAATGAAAGTTTGGAGTACAGAGAGAGGTCAGAAGTAGAGACAAAAATTTGGGTATGATTCACGGAGTCATTCGTTCGTTATACAAATATTTGTTCAGTACCTACTAGCTGCTTACAGGAAGTTTGTATAAAAGCCCTTTAAACTCATAGTAAAGACAATCTCAGAGCTTCACAGTATCAGAAATGACTCTTGGAGACCTAAATTCCTTATGAATTACCTACAATACTTTGCCGGGCACTAGGTGATGGGTTCTGGGTTCTGGGAGATATAGTAGTGAACAAGACAGTCTAGTTCTTGCCTTTGTTTATGGAGCTTACAATTTAGGGGGTAGCCAGACAAAAAGTGAATACTGTATCAAAACAAAAGAATTAGAAATTGTGGTAAGTGCTGTAATGGAGACAGCAGAGATAGAAAATAAAAGTGGGGGTATGAGGAACCTTCCTTGGATAAGGTTATCAGGCAGTGTTTCTGCATGAGTTGATAGTTAAGTAGAGCCCTGAAGAATGAAAAAGAGCAATGGAAGAGAAAGCATTCCTAAGTAGAGGAAATGATGTGTGCAAATCCCTAACATAGGAAAGAGCTTAATATGTTCAAGGAACTAAGGGAGAGTCATCTGGCTGGAGGTTGAATGGATGCAGGAATGGATCACATAGGTCCTTATAGGCCAGGATAAGGAGTTTGGATTTTTTCTAGATGCATTGGGAAGCCACGTGAAAAAAAAAATGTGAAAATTCGCATTTTAAGATGATATTAAGTGATGTGAAGAGAATGGAGGGAGGCAAAGTATAGAAGCAGGGAGACCAGTTAGGAGACAGTAACAGTACTTTAAGGCAAGGTTGATGGTGGCCTGGAGTAGAGTAGTGGCAGTAGAGATAGAAGTAGGTGGATTTGCGATCTCTTTTGGAGACAGAATCAAGTCCAGACTTGCAGCTGGACTGGATACTGGGAACAAAGGAAATAAAGTAATAAAAGTGACTTCTAAATGGGGTGAATGGTGATCCTCCCTTGAACGGAGGGTTGTGGTCAGAGGGGCTGGCAGGGGAGGATGGGAAATAGTCTTGGGAGAGAATTCATTTTGAACATGTTAAATTTGAGATATCAAAACATGAGGTAGAGATGTCAAATAAGCAATCCTTCCTATGTACAAGTTTGCAGCTCAGAGGAGATATCTGGGCTATAGATAAAAATTTTGGAGACCGTATCATTTAAAGCCATGAGTTCACACTAGGAAGAGAGTCTAGCAAGAGAAGAGGGCCTGGCCTGCAAATTATCCTGAAGAACATTAATATTTAGAGGATGAGTGGAGGAGGAATATAGGAGTTATCGAAGGAAACTGGAGGAATGGCCAATGAGGTAGGATTAAAATAAGGAAGAAGTATCTTAGAAGCAAAAGAGTAAGTAAAGTGTTTGAGGAAGGAGGCAGTACTTCTAAGGGAAAATATCAGTTATGGCTCTGGTTGCAAATGACCAATTTACTTGAGGAGAAGAGGAATTTATGACAAGGATGTGGGCAGCTGACAGGATCAAAGGAAATGCTGAAGGCCCTGGCTTTGAAAAGGACCGGAATCTGAGCAGCCCCAAGGGGAGGCTGCTAATTGCAGTACTGGAGTGAATGGGCTGCTACAGCAGTTTTCACCTTAGTTACTTCTTTTAGAATTCACGTTCTGAGGAAAAGTATCTGATTTGTTCATCATGGGTTGAGTATCCAACAGTTGGTCAGGATAGAAAAGAACACCTTAATCTATAATCGCACTCAGAATGTATCCAGTGGGGGAGGGATAGATCCCCCAATAAAATGTGGATGCTGTCACCCAAACGGGGGAATGAATGTGGAACAGTCAAAAATAATAGCTGTCCCTTGCAAAGGTCAAGTAAGATTAGGGCAGCAAAGTATCCATTAAATTTGGCAGCATGAAGATCATTGGCTTAAATTTGTCTCTGAAGGATTGCAGAGAAATGGGGAGGTGACCGGAATAAAAATCAGGGCTGTAGGAATGGAGCACCCCAGAAGATCCTGTGAAGAGAAGAGGGAAGGCGCGCGCAGGGTGAATGCTACAGTTTCTGAGATTCATTCTGGCTTCACAGTTCTATATTCCAAATGTCTTTTATCAGTACCCGTTACCACTTTATCATTAGAATTTAATTAACTCTCATGCTATATCATATACTAGATATGATATTAAAAAGTTACTTGGGGGGCTTCCCTGGTGGCGCAGTGATTGAGAGTGACCCAAAAAAAAAAAAAAAAAAAAAAAAAAAGTTACTTGGTTTTTCTGTTCCTTTCACTACCATTTTATGCCAAAACTTAAACTGCTCTTTTTTAAATTTTAATTTTTGGTCTTTGGAATTCACTAACATTAGTAGAATTTTGTTTTCGTTTTTTAAGTATTAACTGAGTTTTGTTCCTGTCTGTATCTGTGGTCAGCCACAGGTTTCAGGGGAGCTGAGAAGCAGATTGGCCCATGGTAAGAGAGACTAGTCCTCTTGGTTGAAATTATGTGCTTTATTTTAACCTTTATGAATAGTGACCAATTGAGGGAGCACAGTGTTTCTCAGTTTCTTCCCTCTTTTTTCTCAAGCCTCCCTCAGTCTTCCCCTTCTTTCCAAAACCAGCTCAAGGTCAAGGCATTTTCTACCTCCCTCAAGAGGATAAGAGCAATACTGGTATTCTGGGCTTTGTATTCTAGGGTGGAATCACATTGCTTTTTGGAGGTTGACACAATGCTGTTCTGTTTCTTTCATGATGCAGAGTATTAAAGCCCCTGGTCATCTTTCTGTTTGGAATACACTCCCTTCTGTATGGCAGTCAGGACTAAGGCAAGAGACCTGTATCAGCTCTGTTCCCCTGTTGCTTGCTTAGTTTACTTTGGATTGGTTTTTCCCTCCCAGTATTTCTTCATGTAGCCTTCATTGGTTTTAGGCCATACGTACTCTAGGGAAATGGTGTTACCACTAATTCCTGTCTAGTATATGAGATTTCTTCATTAGGGTGTGGGACCAAAGACTGGTTAATTAGAAAAACTACTTTGTCTTTCTTTGCCTAGTGTGTAGTATTTTCCTTTGCAGACCTCAAGGAGGTTTGAGGTTTAAATAATCTCAATTTCACCAAGACTTTTATCAATGGTAATTGCTGATTGTTTGTAATATATACTTATAGCAGGTTTATATCTATGGCTTTATATTTTAAGACTGATTCTGTGTTAAACATATGCATTTTAGACACTTGAAAATACTTTATAGTGTTTTTCTATCTGTGGGACATAACCTGTTAATAGCTGTGAGAACATTTTCGTGGATCTTATTTAAAAATAAATTCAAAGTGCATGAGATTAGTATATGTTAGTATTTTATTGTTTTATGAAAATGTTATTTGTGTGTATCTCTGTGTGTGTTTCATTCGCTGGGTTATGATGGAAAATGTATCTTACTGTGGGTTGCAGTCAAAAAAGTTTGAAAACCACTGCTCTATAGGAAATTTGGACTCAGTAAGAAAAAGCAGATTTCTTAACCTTTTATAGTATATTAAGCGTTTGATAGATTTACTTGTTTCTTAAGCACTTACGCAGAACTTCGTTTCTGAAGAATTTTGTAATTATTTCTATTGCCTGATATATAAATAATCTTAGGGTAGACCTATTTTATTTCTGTATTTCAGATAAGTTTCCGAGGGCCAAGAAGATGAATAGCTTGCCCAGGTCTCAACCAGCGAGTCAGAGGCAGAATTTAGATTCCTGCTTTAGAGACCTTGGATTTTTTTTTTTTAAACATCTCAACTTCTTTATTAAACTTGTTCAGCTCCTTAGTGTTAATGCATAATTTGCTGGATGATGTTGAGTGTACTGTAAAAAAAGAATACAGTTTATCAAACTTCAGTTCCCAGGATTTATTTGGCTAAAAACAGAAAGAGAGTTGTTTTCAGGATGGCCATAGAGATTGCTGTTGTCCTAAATCAACTTTGCTGTTGTTAGGTGTTCTCTCGTTACTTATTCCCAGAACTTTTCAGGGCTTCTTGTGTTCTTTGCTTTGGTTCATTGCAAAGGTTTGTGTTGCGTGCATTTTTTTTAACCCTTAGGCTGACTATGGGGTAATATATTCAATAATAGCAGTGGTAAGGTCAGTGGATTTTTAAAAAACATAATATGTGCTAGACCAAGATTGTTCCTTTAAGCAGTCTAATATGCTTTCATGGCCATAGGGAACCATGCACACAGTAAAATTTAGTTGTTGCCAAGGGTAGAGGGAGAAAAGGTCTTAACAGTATACTTAGACCAATCCTTCGGTTTCTGAGATCAGTTAGTTTTGTTATGAACTCTTCATCCGGAGCCAAGATTCCTTATTTATGTTATGATTTGTGGAAAATAGGATTTGATGTGCCTGGCCTTTGTTGCTGATAGTTAAATATCATTATCTCTTTTATTTTTTATGGAGCTAAATTAGTAATTTTTCTATTTAGAAGGAAATAAGAATACAAATTTTGTCTGTCTGGGTAAAGATACAAAATAAAAATGAGCAAATATTACTGTCCAGTTAAAGGACTTTGGGTGATGTAGGCGACTGCTTGGTATTGCATCTCTAATCTCTTATCTTAATTAATATAAGAAAGCCTGGGAAGAAATTTCCTCTGTGACCCATAATTATCTTGAAAATAGCTTCTCTTTGAGTAAAGCAGTGTCTTTCACTCTAGTGTCATGTAAATTGCATTTGAAGGAAAGACATTGCATTGGACACTCCCCCCCAACCCCATACTGGTACATTATTTTTCTCATAAATACTTTAAATATACTCAAACGAAAAGCTAGGTAATCGGGCTTCCCTGGTGGCACAGTGGTTGAGAGTCCGCCTGCCGATGCAGGGGACACAGGTTTGTGCCCTGGTCTGGGAGGATCCCACATGCCGCGGAGCGGCTGGGCTCGTGAGCCATGGCCGCTGGGCCTGTGCCTCCGGAGCCTGTGCTCCGCAACGGGAGAGGCCGCAACAGTGAGAGGCCCACGTACCGCAAAAAAAAAAAAAAAAAGCTAGGTAATCCTTATCCCTCCTGTGTTGAACCCCTATACCTTTTAATCAACTATAAAATCAAAACAAATTTACAAATAATTTAGTACTAGCAATGGTAGGGTCAGTGGAATTTTAAAAAATATATAATATATGCTGAAGCAAGGTTGTTTTCTTAAGCAATCTAATATGTTTTGATGGCCATAGGAACCATGTATATAGTAGAATTTAGGTTATCAGTGTTATGTCTGTTGTTACCATGGATTTATATCTTTATGAGTAAGTATATAGACGTAAACCATACCAAAACCCAAGAAAATCCAAATTAACATTCATATTATGTTGTAGAGATGTTGTTTTACTGAAATGAAATACTTAATGTTGATCTGAATAGTGGAAAGATTTAGCTTTGGATTCACTAATATATATAATCTGTTTCTATATTTTAACTTTAGTAATAGCAATGTAGAGAATATCATACAAGGTAGTATTTGTGATGTGAAGGCATTGTGAAGCAGTTTATGATAATCAGATCTTATATTCAACCAAAACTGGCCAGAAGTCCTTGAATGCCAATTTCAGTGAGGTATTGTTTGATAACTTTGTAGAGTTAGAGTTGGCTTATTCAGAAGAAGATAAGACTTGTGTTGCAAATAAAAAGATAACACAGAAAGGGAGAAAGTTTGGGCAAATCTTATATCTGGTAAGGGACTCGTATCTAGAATATATAAAGAATTCTTACAACTCAATAGTAAAAAGACAACTCAGTTTAAAAATGGGCCAACGATCTGAATAAGCATTTCTCCAAAAAAGATGTACAAATGGCATATAAGCACATGAAAAGATGCTCAACATCATTAGCCATCAGGTAATGCAACTCAAAACTACAGTGAGTTACCACTTCACACTCACTAGGATGGCTGTAATAACAAAAGGTGTATTTTAAAAGGAGAGGATAGGGAGAAATTGGATCCCTCATGCACTACTGGTGAGATTGTAAAATAGTGCAGCCACTTTGGAAAATAGCCTGGTAATTCCTCAAGAGGTTAAACACAGTTACTGTATCACCTATCATTTCCACTCCTAGATGTATACCCTAAAGAGTGAAAACATATGTCCACACAAAAATTTGTACATGGGGCTTCCCTGGTGGTGCAGTGGTTAAGAATCCTCCTGCCAGTTCAGGGGACATGGGTTCGAGCCCTGGTCCAGGAAGATCCCACGTGCTGCTGAGCATCTAAGCCCGTGAGCCACAACTCCTGAGCCTGCATGCCACAACTCCTGAAGCCCACGTGCCTAGAGCCCGTGCTCCGCAACAAGAGAAGCCGCTGCAATGAGAAGCCTGCGCACCACAACAAAAGAGTAGCCCCCACTCGCCGCAACTAGAGAAAGCCCGCGCACAGCAACAAAGACCCAACACAGCCAAAAATAAATAAATAAAATTTAAAAAATGTGTACATGAATGTTATAGCAGCATTATTCATGATAGCCAAATTGTGGAAACAACCCAAATGACCGTCAACTGATAAATGGACAAATAAAATGTATATCCATGCAATAGAATATTATTTGACAATAAAAGGAAATTAAGTACTGGTACATGCTATAACAAGGATGAACATTGGAAACAGTAAGCTACGTGAAAGCAGCCGAACACAAAATATTACATATATAATTCCATTTATATGAAATGTCCAGAATAGGGAAATCCATAGAGACAAAAAATAGATTAGTGGTTGCCTAGGCTTGGTCAGCGGAAGGTTTGGGAGGAAATGGGGAGTGATTACTAATAGGTTTCTGTTTTGGGGTGAAGAAATTGTTGTAAAATTGATTGTGATTATGGTCGCATAACTGTGAATATACTAAAAAAATTTAGTTGTACTTTTGAAGTGAGTGACCCGTATGGTATGTGAATTACCTCTTAATGAAGCTGTTAATGTAAAAAAATATTTGAATTGTAGTTTTTGAAATCTGTTAAGTGGGTAACTTGAATTGGGAATAGAAAATTTTAATTGCATATTTGCCATCACATTTCCAGCTAATGTACATAGCAATTTGCTGTGTTAAAGATGAGATCCACCTAATACACTCGATATGGTACTGAGTGCTCCAATACAGATTCTTTTGAGGTCATCCTGCCTATTCTGCTGCATCCTACTCATCTCTCTTTTGTTTATACAGCAAACATACAAACCACAAACTGGGCACCAAAATTGTGTGGTAGAACTCAGTTATAATATGGATACTGATTTGTTCCAGAAAATGCATGTGTTAATTTTTAAAAAATTATCATTGAAATGACTAAAATGAAACATCACAGATAACCATGAGCATGAGAAATGGTGATCTAGAGGTATCTATTAAACTGTAAGAGAGGTGGCAGCTCCCTTCTCTAAATTGTTATTACAGATTTGCAAAAATGTCTAAAATATAGTATATCTGATTTTTTCCCTTGTTTGGTACACATGTTCATATACTAAATTTTAAAAAATTTTCATTAGGTAAAGATATCAGAAATGGAGCCAGTGCCATCAGTTTCTAAGAAAACTAACAAATATAAAGGACAGTAAATAGTTGTCTAGTTTCTTAGAGATTTTACAGTCCTGGAATCTTCAAGTTGGAGGAACCCTAAGGTTAACCTAAGCAAACATTTGGTAATTTCTTGGCTTCTTGAAATGAGCTGGAATTGGGGAAAAGGAATTCTTAATTCTTGAATCCTGATGATTCAAGATCAGACCTAGAGAGATGTAATTACTATTCATGCCAGCCTGCTCTGTGGGTGGGAATGCTGGCTCTGCAGCTTAATAACTTGAGCAAGTAACTGTACTAAGCCTCGGTTCCTTCCTCTCTGAAAAGAGGGATGGGTAAACGACATTGAGCAGTTATAGTGCTTGAATAAGAAAAACGTATGTGAAAGGAAAAGTCAGGGATTTATGACAGCTTTATGTGGTAAACTTAAAATGAGCCTTTTCATTTACATCTGATACATTTTTTTTATGATGAAAGTGAGGATTTCTGGAAGCTAGCATTGGGGAGAGGTTTAACCAACAGGAGAATAGACATTTATTCACATACTTCTAAATGCCCTTTTTGTAGAGTAAGTCTTTCTTATTCTAACTTTCCACTCTACCTTGGTATGTATTGAAAACTCTCATCCTGGGTATATATTACACTGTATGCTTATTTTGTATATAATAGTGCTTCCAATTTAAGCAAAAATTGTGTGAAATAAAGTGGAGTTATTTGCCAAAATCCTGAAAGAAAAGCTTTAAGAAAGTAAGAATTTAGAGGATGGGAGGACAAGATGGCAGAGTAGAAGGACCTTGAGCTCACCTCCTCTCATGAGCACAGCAAAATCACAGCTAACTGCTTAACAACCATTGATGAAAAAGACTGGAACCTACCAAAAAGATAATCTACATCCAAAGACATAAAGAAGAAACCACAACGAGATGGTAGGAGGGGTACACTTGCGATATAATCAAATCCCATACTCCCCAGCTGGGTAACCCACAAACTGGAGAATAGTTATATTGCAGAAGTTCTCCCATGGGAGTGAGCGTTCTGAGCCCCATATTGGGCTCCCCAGCCTGTGGGGTCTGATGTCTGGAGGAGGAGCCCTCAGAGCATTTGGCTTTGAGGGCCATTGGGGCTTAATTACAGGAGCTCCACTCTTGGAGGGTGCACACAAGGTCTTGCACGCAATGGGACCCAGGGCAAAAGCAGTGATGACTTCATAGGAGCCTGGGCCAGACCTACCTGCTGGTCTTGGAGGGTCTCCTGGGGAGGACGGGGGTGGGGGTGGGGGTGGCTTTGGCTCCCCTTGAGGACATTGACACTGAGGGCAGAGATATCGGGGAGTATTCATCAGTGTGAACTCTTGCTGGAGGCTGACATCTTGCTTGGGTCATTATCACCAAGACCTAGCCCTACCCAACAGCCGGTAGTGCTGGGATGCCTCAGACCAAACAGCCAACAGGGCAAGAACACAACCCCACCCATCAGCAGACAGGCTGCCTAAAGACTTCCTGATCCCACAGCCACCTCTAGACATGCCCCTTGACTCGGCCTTGCCCACCAGAGGGCCAAGACCCAGCCTCACCCACCGGGGGCAGACACCAGAAGCAAGAAAACTACAGTCTCACAGCCCGTGGAACTGAGTCTGCAAACACAAGTCAGAATCTACCCTGTGACCAGATGGTCCCTGGCCCTTGCGTGATGAGAGGGGAGTGTACTGCTGGGACACCTGGACATCCCCTACAGAGGGCCACTTCTCCAAGGTTGAGAAATGTAACTAACCTACCACATACATAAAAATACAAATAGAAATTCAGACAAAATGAGATGGCAGAGGAATATGTTCTAGACAAAGGAACAAGATAAAACCCCCAAACAACAACTAAGTGAAGTGGAGATAGGCAATCTACTCAAGAAAGAGTTAAGAGTAATGATCATAAAGATGAACCAAGAACTCAGGAAAAGAATGGATGCACAGAGTGAGAAGTTACAAGAAGTTTTTAACAGAGAGTTAGAAAATACAAAGAGTGACCAAACAGTTAAAGAATACAGTAACTAAAATGAAAAATACACTGGAAGGAATCAGCAGAATAAATGAGGCAGAACGGATTGGTGAGCGGGAAGAAAGAATAGTGGAAAGCACTGCCACGGAACTGAATGAAGAAAAAAGAATGAAAAGAAAGGACATTTTAAGAGACCTCTGGGACATCAAACACACTAACATTTGCATTATAGGGGTCCCAGAAGGAGAAGAGAGAGAGAAAGGGCCTGAGAAAATATTTGAAGAGATAATAGCTGAAAACTTCCCTAATGTGGGAAAGGAAACAGTTACCCAAGTCCAGGAAGTGCAGAGAGTCCCATACAGGATTAACCCAAGGGAAAACATGCTGAGACACATAGTAACCAAATTGACAAAGATTGGACTTCTCTGGTGGTGCAGTGGTTGAGAGTCCGCCTGCCAATGCAGGGGACACAGGTTTGTGCCCCGGTTCGGGAAGAACCCACATGCCACAGAGCGGCTGGGCCCATGAGCCATGACCGCTCAGCCCACGCATCGCATCCCGGAGCCTGTGCTCCACAGCGGGAGAGGCCACAACAGTGAGAGGCCCGTGTACCGCAAAACAAAAACAAAAACAAATTGACAAAGATTAAAGATAAAGAGAAAATACTAAAAGCAACAAGGGCAAAGCAACAAATAACATACAAGGGAACTCCCATAAGGTTATCAGTTGATTTTTCAGCAGAATCTGCAGGCCAGGAGAGAGTGCCACAGTACATTTTAAGTGACAAAAGGGAAAAACCTACAACCAAGAATCCTCTACCCCGCAAGGCTCTCATTCAGATTTGATGGAGAAATCAAAACCTTTACAGACAAGCAAAAGCTAAAAGGATTCAGCACCATCAAACCAGCTTTACAACAAATGCTAAAGAAACTTCTCTAGGTGGAAAAGAAAAGGCCACAACTAGAAACAAGAAAATTACAAAATGGGAAAGCTCACTGGTAAAGGCAAACATACAGTCAAGGTAGGAAATCATCCACACACAAACTAGTAGGGAGGTTAAAAAGCAAAAGTAATAAAATCATCTCCATCCACAAGAGCAGTTGAGAGATATGCAAAACAAGTAGATGTAGAATATGATATCAAAACCAGTAATCATGAGAGGAGGAGAGTGAAAATGCAGGATATTTAAAATGCATTTGAAATTAAGAGATCAGCATCTTAAAACAACTGTGTATATATAGACTACTATACCAAAATTTCATGGTAACTGCAAACCGAAAATCTATAATAGATAAATACCAGCAAACCGAAAATCTATAATAGATAAATACACACAAAAAAGAAAAAGGAATCCAAACACAACACTAAGGATAGTCATGAAGAAAGTAAGAATTTAAAGTAAGGGGGGGGAAACAGCTTCATGAGTGTCCCGAGAATACTACTTTGAGGAAACACTGTTCAAATTTTGACTGTGTAATTTACCTTTTATAAAAAATTGGGAAATTAAGAGAAGAAAAACGTCACACCAACCTACCACCCACCCAGTACAGTGACTATCATGGCTGTGTGAATTTCCTTTTACTTTTTCCTGTGCTTATCTTAACTAGTTTTAATAACAAGTGTATAATTTTGTATTTTGTTTTGGTAATTTAATGTCTTAGCATTTTTGTTGCATTGTTTTCATAACTTTTTTTTTTTTTTTTTTTTTTTTGTGGTACGCGGGCCTCTCACTGTTGTGGCCTCTCCCGTTGCGGAGCACAGGCTCCGGACGCGCAGGCTCAGCGGCCATGGCTCTCGGGCCTAGCCGCTCCACAGCATGTGGGATCTTCCCAGATCGGGGCACGAACCCGTGTCCCCTGCATTGGCAGGTGGACTCTCAACCACTGCACCACCAGGGAAGCCCCATAACTGTACTTTTTAAGTCATACAGTGTCATACTATAATCAACCATTACCTAATTGAATATATATCTATATTTATATGTTGCTTACAGTTATTATCACAGATGATAAGGTGAAATTCTTTGGGCATATAGCTTTTTCCATACTTAAGACCTTTTCTTATTTTTTATTTTATTTATTTATTTTTAAATTTATTGAAGTATAGTTGATTTACAGTGTTGTGTTTCTGCTGTACAGCAAAATGATTCAGTCATATCATTACCTATATATGTATGTGTATACTTTTTCATTTTCTTTTCCATTGTACTTTATTACAGGATATTGACTATAGTTCCCTGTGCTATACAGTAGGACCTTGTTTATCCATTCTATATATAATAGTTTGCATCTGCTAATCCCAAACTCCCAATCCATTTCTCCCCCACCCCCTTCCCACTTGGCGACCACAAGTCTGTTCTCTATGTTCTTAGAATAGGTTGTTAGAAATTCTGCATTAAAGTACAACTTTTTATGGGTTTTGATATCTGTTGGGCTTGTTCTATTTTAAAACAAGTGTTTTGGGCTGAATTCTTTATTTGCTTGCTTGTTGTGATTTTTGGATATGTAAAGAAGTGGCTTTGTTTTTTTAGCTACATTTTCCTGCTGCTCTGAATTCTCTCTTTCTTTTTTCCTTTTTTAGGCTAAATTAATTACCCACCCAGCCCAGCATCTTACAGGAAAAGCATAGCACTTCCTAGAGGAGTATGAGCATAACAGGAAGGTGTCATTGACTCTGAATTAAAATTTTAACCTGTCCCCTGAACAGCTACAGGATTTGGAAGCTGAATCAATGTTATCAGATGAGTTAGAATCCAAACCAGAGGTGAGCCCAGGCAACTGGTTTTCTTTTCTTTTGGTGGGCTGTATTCCAGAGTTTATTCTTAGTTCAGGAGTCAGCAAACTTTTTCTGTAATGGTGCCAGGTAATAAATATTTTAGGTTTTGTGGGCCGTATGGTTTTGGTTGTAACTACTAGTTTATTATTTTTCTGTTACTAAGTACTTTCTCAAAAATTTAAAAATTCAATTCTTACCTTTTATGACTTTTTATGCTTGTTATTTAAATAAATGTAAATTATTATACATTTACATAATGACAAAATTTATGTATATGACATATATGTAATATTTACTACCACAAACCATTTTTTATTAATTTTGTATATATCTAAAAGTGTTTTCTTTTTAAATGTGATTAGGGGATTTAAACATCTAAAATTTTTATTCACTTTTCTCATTTTAATTTTAGAACATGTGTGTTGCTTAGTGGAAAGATCACTGAATTTGGAATCACGTTACCTAAGTATGAAGACTGACATTGCTCCTAACTAGTAATGTGACCTTGGACTAGTCATTTAGTGTCTTCAACTTGATTCCTTGTCTTTAAAATACATGTTTAATCTCACTAAGTTACAGTGAGGATTAAAAGAGCCTATACACAGAAGAGTGCTTTATAAAATATAATCAGTACAATGCAGTTGAATTTGTAATAGCCACCATTTAAAAATATAATTACTTTTATCATTTCTCTGTTTTATGGAAGGTGATAGAAGTTAATTATATGATTCAATTTTTATCTAGAACACTTGATAAAAATGAGTTAAAATATTATTTTGTAGTTAATCTAGTTTTTCTATGAATAAGGTTGAGACTAGTGAGCGATCAAGACTTAATTACATTATTGCCTTTTGGTAAATTCAGAGGTTTAGATCCATTCATAATAACCTGTATTATTTGTTGTCTCCACATCCCCCCCTTTCCCCTTCAGCTGCTGGTACAGTTTGTTCAGAATACGTCCATCCCACTGGGACAGGGGCTAGTAGAATCAGAAGCTAAAGACATTACTTGCTTGTCCCTCCTTCCAGTGACTGAGGCCTCAGAATGCAGTCGGCTAATGTTACCAGGTAAAAATTAAGATCACCAGAGATAAGATAAACAAGTCTTAAGAGCTTAGCCTTCTCTGTGGTACTGGTAGAATGTGATAACTGACTTTATAACTGACTGGTAGAAACTGTAAAAATTAGGACTTGTGGAGAAAAAGCAACCATGGGAGTCATAAGTGCATTGTTAGTTTATTTATTTAAAAAAAAAATTTTTTTTTGGCCAGACCGCGCAGCTTGTGGGATCTTAGTTCCCCGACCAGGTATTGAACCCGGGCCCTTGGCACTGAGAGTGTGGAGTCCCAACCCCTGGACCGCCAGGGAATTCCCTGCATTGGTAGTTTAAGTCATAGGAATGGTTATGAACACCCATAGAGTGAGAGTGAGAAGAAAAGGAGGCCAAGGCAGAACTGCGTGGAACTCCGTATTCAAGGTATGGGGTGAGGCAGGAGAGCCTGTGAAGGAGGGAAGAAAGAAAGGCTAGAGCAATAGGGGGAATACTGGCATAGAGTGCAGGCATGGAACCCAAGGGAATAGTCAAGTGTGACAAATGCTTCTAAGAGGCCCAGTGAGACAGGGGCTGTCCCAATGAGATAGGGTCAGTGAGGTCATTGTTGACCTAGGCAGGACCTGCTCCTTGGAGAGGGAGTGGAAAGCCAGGCTGCAGTGGGTTGAGGTATCAGTGCAAGTTGAGGAAGTAACTATACTTTCTAAAGGCTGTCTTGCTATGGGAAGGAAAAAGAGAAGGACATAAAGTACATTGAAGAGTTCTTTTTTAAGATCCGAAATATTAGAGGGTGGTTTTATACTAAGAGGAAAGAGTCCATTAGAGAAGCTGCAAACACAAAGAGTAGATAATTGGTGAGGAGGCTCCAGGAGAGGTAGAAGGAAGTAGAATGCTGAGCATGGGTAGTGAGATTAGCTTTGGATGAGAAGAAGGAGATCTTATCACTTGACTATTAGGAAGGAAAACATTATTTTTGGATGCAATAGATTCTTTATTTTCTAGAAATTGAAATATTTAAAATTTGGAATATTAATGTTAAATCAGGGGAGGGTCGACAACTTATTTGTTATAAAGTCTTCTGGTTACTATCCTCTAGTGGTGTTCTTTTTTGATTTTTGAAGTGACTTAAGGGCAGATACATTCAACCAACCAGTGTTGATTTAAGGTTTCTCTATCTAGCTCCTGTCTTTCCCACATCTTTGATCTCTCAAGTCCCATTTTTCTACTGGTGTGTTGGGAGTGTTTCCAAATCCATGGAATTTCAATATGTGAAAATTTCCATGTGCTAATAAAATTTGATCTTCATTAGGCTTTTTTTCCTGAATTTTCTCTCCCAATTTTAATTTATTGAATAAATATTTTGACAATAATAAAGGAAATGAAAACAGGAACAAAAGCATCCATCTTCTTTTCTACATTACCTTCTTTTAGTTTTAATTTTGATTTAAAATATTTTAGACAACCAGTTATAGATAATAGTAAATGAAAACCCATGTACTCACTTCCCAGCCCATGAAACGTAGTGTTACAAACACAAATGTATCTTGTACATACCTCCCTAATCTCATTCCCCTTCCTCCCAAATATGTGTGAATCATTCCATGCATGACCTACATGTTTTCTTTTTAGTTGGGATATGTGATAGACACAGAAAAGCACAAAACTATATGGATATACCTTTTGAAGAATTATTATAAAGGAGATAGCACCACCCAATCAAGAAGTAGAACGTTGCCAGCTTCCAGGCCCTCCATGGGTTCCTTCATGATTAAAGCAACCTCTGTTCTTCCATAGGTCACCACTGCCCTCAATTTTTTTTTTTTGCCCTCAATTTTTTGAAAATTCGTTCTTTGTTTTCCAAGTTTAATCACCCAAGTCTAATTTTAGCTGATTTTGGACTTTAAATAAATGGAATCATATGAGTGTATCTTGTTGCACCTTTTATGTTTGTGCGATTCATCCTTGTGTGTAGCTCTGGTTTGTTTGGTTTCATTGCTATATAGTATTCTGTTATATGAGTATACCACAACTTCTTTTTCCATGCCACAGCTGATGAATATGTAGTTATTTTCCAGAGTTGTATTATGACAAACAGTGCTGCTATGAACTTTAAGAACAGTTTTTTTGTGGTAAAGTGTATATAAAATTTACCGTTTTAACCAGTTAAATTTACCATTTAACCAGTTGTGTGGCATTAAATTCATTCACTTTGTTGTACAACTTCGTTAGGCTTTGGAATGGCAGTGCTGTCCCTAGGCTTCCACTTTATTTCTATAACCTTACCTGTTATCTCCTTGAAAGAAGAAAATAATGTAACCTGCCTTCTATAAAGATGAATGAAACCCCTGAAAACATCGGATGCTTTAGCACTTTTGGCAGTTCTTCATTATATTGCAACTAAAACCTTTGGAAATTCATCCCCTCCCTTAGAATAAAGTTCTAGAAGCAAGTCTTCTGAATTATTTCTTTACATCTGGTATAAACCCAGAACCATAATGAAACATACTCATGATTCTATACAATTTCAGTTATATCCCAGGTTGTGATTTTTCCCCTAATGACTCACCCGAACTGTCACATACATGTTATAAAAATTAGAGAGAGGTATCTTTTCCCAAGAAAAATAGTTTAAAATTTAGATCCTGTTCTTGAGTTTGTATTCATTGTGTAACTATATTTTTCAAGGGAAATATACTGATTTGGGGCCTCAAAAGGACAAAGGTCTGTAATGTCCAAATGTGGATGGTTTGTATTAGTTACCACCGACCATCAGAGGAGTCCGCCCCTCAACATTTGGTTGACAGCCTTTAGCTGCCTTTCACTCTCTCTTCTTTTCTGAGGCAGATTTTGTATTTATAAAATGAAAATGCTGTCTGCTCCTGTAAGGGTGTTAGATACTAAGGGATGTTGCAAGGGTGTTAGGTACCACTAAGGAATGTTACAAAGGTGTTAGGTACCATATATCAAAATGGCGAACTCCTTGGAGATAGGTGCTACATAAAGCTGTGGTATTTTCCCTTTACTAGATGATACTCCAAATCATACTAACTCCTCCAAGGAGGTTCCTTCCTCGGCTGTGTTGAGAAGCCTTCAGGTGAATGTGGGTCCAGACGGAGAAGAGACGAGGGCTCAGACCGTACAGAAGTCTCCGGAGTTTTTGTCCACTCCAGAGTCTCCTAGCTTGTTGCAAGATCTACAGCCAAGTGATAGCACTTCTTTTATTCTTCTTAACCTAACAAGAGCAGGTATTCTTTACCCTTTTCTGACTTCTGCTCATGCTTAAGAAAAAAAACTGGGGAACAGGGAATAGTTAACTTAGTCATATTTAAAGTGGAAAGAAACTATTCTTTAATTATTTTGGAGAATTGGTGTCGTTTGGTGATCAATTGGGTATGTAGAGGGAGAAGGCAGACTCTAAGGTGACTCAAAAATTTTTTGTTTGGGAAATTAAGTGGTGTCATTCACCAGGATAGTGCACACAGGAAGAATAGGGCTGCGGGAGAATGATTAGTTCCAATTTGTGCCTGTTGATATTGAGATTTCACAGGGACATTTAGGAGGAGGTGTCCTTTAGAGAGTTAGAAACAGGAATCCAGAGTTCTAGAGAGGTCTGTTGTGAAATAAGTAGTTTTAGTGCTTATCAGCATTCAGGAAGTGTATGAAACAATGAGCATGGATTCTTTGATTCAGGAGTAGTCTGGAGCATAAACAGAAAAGAAGGCAAATCTGGGACCCTGAAAAAAAATTTTAAGAGGGTAACAGAAGAATGGGAAGCAGCTTCTAGAGAGAGGGATCTCAAGAAAACAAAATGAGAATGATGTGGGGGGAGCCAAGGAAGGAAACGTTTTAAAGAAGAAAAGGTACAGAATCATGCCAAATACCACATACTGGGCCAGTGAGATGAGGACTGGGAAGTGTATGTCCGGCAAACTTAGCAAGAGCAATTGTTATTGAGGTAGTAGAGGTGGAGCTTAGGGTTAAAGAGATAGGGAATGGACAGCAGGTGAGAAAGTAGATACACAAGTTAGAAGTTAAGAAACTTCAAGAAACATGACTTTGAAGGAACAGGTGAGAAGGTGATATTTAGAGACATACTTGGGATTTTCTATTCTTTAAAAAAAAAGTTGGGAGAGACTTGAGCTTGGACAGATTGAAAGGCTGAAAGGGAAGCTGTAAGGTGGCCACTAAGGAGGAATGGGTTGAGGTTGGGAGAGGAGAAAACTAAAAGATAGGATTGGGATCCTAGAGGTGAGGTTTAGCCTGGTTGCTAGGAAAGACCGTTTTGCCTCTGAAATAGGAGTAGGTAAGATAAAGACCAGCCTGTCAGCTGGGAGTGGAAAGGTGATAACCTAATCTTGTATGAGAACAGAAGCTTGAGGTGAGAGGTGAAAGTCTGGAATAGCTGATCAGGACACAGAGTTTCTGAGCCAGGGCCAATCAAAGGATTACTTGATGGCTAACTTTCACATATCCTCTTTGTTTCTTCCAGGTCTGGGCTCTTCAGCCGAACACTTAGTATTTGTACAAGATGAGGCAGAGGATTCAGGGAATGATTTCCTCTCCAGTGAGAGCACAGACAGTAGCATTCCATGGTTCCTCCGGGTTCAGGAGTTGGCCCATGACAGTTTGATTGCTGCTACTCGTGCACAGCTGGCAAAGAATGCGAAAACCAGCAGCAATGGTGAGACCCCTGTGGTGTTTTCCTTTCCAGTATTCTGTGCAGAGATTTTGGTAATACAGTGGCTATATTTTGAGTTGCATATAATCCAAATTACTTTATTGGTAAGAGCAGAAGGCCAGAAATATGTAAATTGTTTTTCTTATTTTCTGAAAAATAACTCAGCCATGCCAGATTCATGTGCAGAATCAACTAAACTAGCATTCTCAATTGTCAGCTTTAAATAGTACACTGAACCCCTTTTAAAGGAAAAAAATTTTTCGCACATCTTGGTGTTATCTTGAATTGTTTTTATTGTGATGGTCCTTATACTTAGAGCTTTTACACCATTATGAAATTAAGACAGTTTTATCAATTAATAGAAATAAAACTATAAAACCAATAAAAATAAAATTAATTTTAAGGCAGTGTGACAGATGATAATGTTTTGCTGAAACTAAATCGCTGCTCATGGCGAGTTAGCAATTAGCAGCTACCATAGTGCTGCTTTTTGGGGGGTTGGGGGTGGGCAGGGCAGGGCAGGGAGGGTGGAACCAATTCACCAGAAGACCTAAATATCCAAATAGGGTATAGTGTGGTTTCTTTTGAGTTCAGCATTCCTGTACTATTTACTCTGTGCCACTTTTTTTCTATCCAGTAATTTTCAAAGTGTGGTCCCTGGATCATCAGCATCACCAGTAATTTAGAAATGCAAATTATCAGGTCTCATCTTACTGAATCAGAAACTTGGAAGTTTTTAGTAAGCCCTCATTGTGGTTATGATGCATGTTAAAGCTTGGGGACCATCGCTCTATTCACACCACTCCTAAACCACTGCAAGACCTTTGCTTGTGTAGCATGCCATAATATTTTTTGTTTTAGGTCTGTCTCTGTATTTTCTCATTAACCTGTGACAATTAAGGTAATACAAAAAATTATTGAGATAAGGTACATACTGTCATTACCACAAACATACTGTCACTTCCATCTAAGTTGAAATACAGAAATATTTTAATTTTGTGTGTGATGCTGTATATCAGGAGTCAGCAAAGGGCCAAATAACCACCTGTTTTGTAAATAAAGTTATATTGGAACACAGGCATGTCCTTTAATTACTAATTGTCTATGGCTGATACTGTGGCAAAGTTGAGTAGTTGTGACAGAGATCATATGGCCCTCAAAGCCAAAAATATCTGCTGTTTGGCCCTTTACAGGAAAAGTTTACTGACCTGCTCTATACAGTACTACTTTCTCTGGAAATTATATCCCAAATGCAAAGACCTTGCCCACATAACTGTAGGATCTTTAACGTGTTTACAGTGTTATTCAACATGTCCCATATAAGGTGTTGAGTTTCTTTGTCTCTCTTGCTCTCTCTTTTCTTGGGGGGTGAGGGAGGGGGAAACCATTTCATCAGATGACCTCTAAATATCCAAAACTATCATTGGCTGAGGTCATTTTAAGCTAATCTGTCTTCTGCAAACAGTGCTTTGTTTTCAAAAACAAAGTAATTTAGGGAGCACTTTGAGAAATTTTATAATGATTCAAAATACAAGACAGCTCACTCTTTTCTGAAGGATTTTTTTCCCCCTGTTATATGATTATATCAATGTTCTCGTTGTATTGATATCTACAAAATTGAATGCATGAAGCCCCAACTGTCACCAGTTTATACTTTTTTTTTTTTTTAATTTATTTTTTGCCTGCATTGGGTCTTGGTTGCTGTGCGCATGCTTTCTCTAGTTGCGGCGAGCGGGGGCTACTCTCCGTTGCGGTGCGCGGGCTTCTTATTACGGTGGCTTCTCTTGTTGCAGAGCATGGGCTCGAGGTGCACGGGGTTCATTAGTTGCAGGACATGGGCTCAGTAGTTGCGGCATGCGGGTCCTAGAGCGCAGGCTCATTAGTTGTGGCACACGGGCTTAGTTGTTCTGTGGCATGTGGGATCTTCCCAGACCAGGGCTCGAACTCGTGTCCCCCACACTGGCAGGCGTATTCTTAACCACTACGCCACCAGGGAAGTCCTGTCACTGGTTTAAATCTCTGGATTAGCATGGGTTTCTATAAACCTTTCATTAGAGATTAATTAGCTGGAGCTCTTGAGTTAGTGGGAAATTTTCCTTACAGTATATGCACTTCTGTGCTGTTTAAAATTTACCCATGTTTCAGTTAAACAAACAAAAAAACTATGTGGGACAATATTTAAAAAGAACAATTTAATTAATATTAACTAGCAAAAGGCATCTTAGGTTCCGCTCTGACCTTGGAGCAATTAGTTTTATGATTAGCATTTGGTGAAGTACAGCAAGGAGAATGTAGGGCAGGAAGAAAGTAAGGTTAATAGATGGGACAGAAACTGCCTTTGATCAACTGTCAGGTTCCCGGGAGTGTGATATGTATAACATATTATCCTACTCTTGGCTCTTGAGAGGGAAATTTGGAAATATGAATGTTATTCCTAATGTATATGTAGTGGAAAGATAAACTCCATATGTTTATAACAGAATTAAGTGGTTGTGAATGTTTTTCTCCATTGATGTCCAACTATGAATTGAAGAAAACGAAGGAAAGGGTGCACCACCTGCTAATCTGGAATTTATTTAAAGATTTAGTTAACTGATTTCGTTTAAATTTAAGAAAGTCACTGCACCATATGCTCCTCTCCTCCCCTCCTTTTATTCTATTGAACAAAAAACTTGAGCAGTATTATCTCTAACTTTTAAAAATGTGGTAAGAAATTTGAAAATGAGCTGAGTTTTTGCATTCTTAGATATTTTGTAACTAAGGAGGGGTGGTACAGGAAATTAGAAGGTGATTCTTATTCTCTAGAATGATAGAAACAGCCAAATTGACTTCAGAAGATAGAAATCTAAGAATGGCCATCTACAAAAGAAATTACTACTGTAAGTTCACAGCTAAGCCAGACTGGCGGCTTCTCCTTAAAATACAAGTTATTATTACCTAGAGCTTTAAGTCATCTTCTGTAGGACCCCACTTCTGGTGTTGACATACCTGCTTCCTTACCAATCTGTAATGCAAAATAGGTTGAACTCTGCTTTTTGATATGAAACCATTTTGGATATTTCTTACATTTGCCAAAGAGGCCTAGTCTTGTGGCTTTTTGTAGTTCTGTGGATTAAGTAAGGGGGTGGGGTTATAGAGCCCTCTCACTTCTGTTAAATGAATGCAAAGCAAGCTGGGGAAGATGAAGATCGATATGTGATTAATGATCACTAGGAGTGGCTTTATTGTTTGAACCAAAGTATCTGAGTGGAATCCTTCCCTAGATTATAAATATGTGACTCTGTTACAGGAGAAAATGTCCACCTTGGTTCTGGTGATGGGCAACCGAAAGATTCTGGGCCCCTTCCTCAAATGGAGAAGAAGCTCAAGTGTACAGTTGAAGGCTGTGACCGGACATTTGTGTGGCCAGCTCACTTTAAGTACCACCTCAAAACTCATCGGTGAGCAAACCTGAGATTCCATACTTGGAGCTTAAGAAAGTTGATGCTTCTGAAGGAACTTGACAGAAGTCCCCCCACTTGACAGATTAAAGGAAAGCAGGGGCTCCAGCTCACTTGTGGTTAAGATGTCTTTTGTTCTTTAATAGAAACATTTGCATTGTCTCATTTACCTTGTTCAAACATTTGGCACCTAAATATCTTAGAGCAAGAGTTCTCAAATCTCATCATAAAACATAATGTCTTGGAGAACTTAAAAATTATATATAAGCTTAAGCCCCCTCTAAACCTGTGAAATCAGTATTTCAAGAAGTAGGGCATCTGTAGTTCAGGTGATTCTGATACATCTAGATTTGGGATTTACTGTCTACCTTGAGAGTCAGTAGGAGCTTTGACTTGTCCTCTCTAGCAAAGAGCATTTTCAGGCATTGTTGCATATGTGATTTTTTTTTTTCCCCCAGAAACGACCGCTCCTTTATCTGCCCTGCAGCAGGTTGTGGGAAAAGCTTCTATGTACTGCAGAGGCTGAAGGTGCACATGAGGACCCACAATGGGGAGAAGCCCTTTATGTGTCCTGAGTCTAACTGTGGTAAGCAGTTCACTACAGCTGGAAACCTGAAGAACCACCTGCGCATCCACACAGGTGTGTGCCACCCCAGCATTCCCGCAGGCCGTCTACTGCTTGGCTCAGGGCCTGCTGGCTGTCCTTAGGAGACGAAGGTTGGGGTTGTTGCTAGAACTCTAAGGATGAAATTTCTTTTTTTCAAATGCCTCATGGCACTTTTCAGTTCTTTCAGTAACATTTATTGTCACCTCTGTGTGAGAATGGACAGTTTGATTTCTGTCTCTGATAGCCTTAAGTAGGAAGGGATATAAGACCATCACTGATACCAATGATATGATCATATATGGACAGAAATGAGCCTTTCCAAATATCTTCAAACTTAACACAGTTGTAGTTTTGGTCATTAACATTTATTGAGTTACACAAACCACACAGATTCTGGTCTAGGCACTAAATGGGGGGTAAGGTGAGGGGAAATACAAAAGCTAAGCTTAATCCCTGACTTTGAGTTTACTTTGTTGTTAGAGCCTCACAGCCTGAGAAACAGAATGGAGAAGTGACTTGTCCTGAGTCAAATAGCATGTTAATATCAACGGAGCAAAAGAAAGATATCCTGATTTCTTAATCTAAAAGCTTAAGTGTGACTTTCCAAGCCACTTGGCCCAGTTGTGCTAAGTCTCTTGCCAGAGCTTAATCACTGAACCCAGACTACTACCATAGGATGTGTAACTATTCTTCCCACTTTCTCTTTCTCTTCCTTGTTTATTCTTGCATGCTAAAATGATAGCAGGTACAAATAAATGACATTTAAAAAGTGAAACCCAAGCTGAAGCCACCTTTGTTCTGCACATGTCCCTATGATTCCCTCTAGATTGACATTACCACTGGATATATTTTAGGGCAGAATAGCTCTGTTCTCAGCTCTTTCTTTCTTTCTATTTATTTATTTATTTATTTAATTTTTGGCTGGGTTGGGTCTTTGTTGCTGCACGTGGGCTTTCTTTAGTTGTGGCGAGCGGGGGCTACTCTTAGTTGCGGTGTGCGGGCTTCTCATTGCGGTGGCTTCTCTTGTTACAGAGCATGGGCTGTAGGTACGTGGGCTTCAGTAGTTGCAGCACACAGGCTCAGTAGCTGTGGCATGCGGGCTCAGTTGCTCCTCAGCATGTGGGATCTTCCCAGACCAGGGCTCGAACCTGTGTCCCCTGCCTTGGCAGGATTCTCAACCACTGTGCCACCAGGGAAGCCCCTCAGTTCTTTCTTGAAAGAGTATTCTTGCTCCGAGAAAGCAGTTTGAATAAAAGAACAGGAAAAACATCTAGCTGAATAGTTAAGGAAAGTAGTAGAATTCACTGTGCCTTATTAAATTCAGTAACCTCTTCATCCTTGTGCCACTTGTCATCTTTGTAGCATTTGATTAAAGTGAACATATTTTAAAATGCTTTCTTTTATTCAGAGTGTGACCTGATTTTCTCTCTTCATTCTGACTCTTGCTAGCTCTGCCTTGTTAATCTAACTGTTGACCAATTTCAGAATTTTGGGTTTCTCCCATTTTACTCAGTGTGCTGTCTCATTGCAGTCTCAGGCTTCAATTTAATCATTTCTTCCTGGATGTCTCACAGATCTGAATCTCAATAATTAATATAATAATAAAAGTTAGGACTTCCCTGGTAGTGCATTGGTTGAGAATCCACCTGCCATTGCAGGGGACATGGGTTTGAGCCCTGGTCCGGGAGGATCCCACGTGCCGCGGAGCAACTAAGCCCGTGCACCACAACTACTGAGCCTGCACTCTAGAGCCTGTGAGCCACAACTACTGAAGCCCACACACCTAGAGCCCGTGCTCCAGAACAAGAGAAGCCACTGCAATGAGAAGCCCGTGCACCACAATGAAGAGTAGCCTCCACTTGCCGCAACTAGAGAAAGCCTGCATGCAGCAACAAAGACCCAACGCAGCCAAAAATAAATAAATTAAAAAAAATAATAATAAAAAGTTAGCATTTATTAAGGCAATTTAATATGTACCAAGCACATATACATTATCTCATTTAATCTTCAAGGTACCTTTATGCTTTAGATAACTGAGTTTATCGATGGAGAAACAGAAGGTTAGAGGGTTAAGTAAATTGCCCAACATTATGCAGCTAAGAAATGGTAGAACTGGCATTTGAATTCTGATCTGACTCCAAAGCTCTTGCAAGGATTTTATTTTCAAGTGCTGACAACTCATTTTATCTCAGATGTCAAAATTGACCTCAGATATTTATTAGTAGTAACGGTAGTAATTAAAGCTGCCAATTTTAGTGGCTTACTATGTGCCAGGCACTATGCTTAAATATATTTAACTTGTATCATTTCATCTAATTCTCAAAATAATCTTTTGAGGTTGTATTATGTTAATTTTATAGATAAAAAACTGATTCTCATAGGTTTTAAATATCTTCCCCATACTGGTAAGTGGTAGTGCCAAAATTTGAACTCAGGGCTAACTGGCTCACGCTCAACCATTATGCAGCATTGCCTCTTGAACCTCCTCCTCCTCCTTATCGCAGCAAAATCACCATCCTCTCAGTTTCCAAATAGGAAGGCCATCTAACTTAAGGCAGCTTGTTGAGATTCCTGCCACTAGATTCTGATGAATCTTTTTTGAAATCTTTTTCTGAGGTTCTTGAGTTCATCTTGTTAAACATTTAACCTTATTTATTAACTGCAGTTTTCTGTTTTCCTGGTGTTTATTCTGTCATATGTATGAATATATCGTTCATTCATTCGGCGACTTTTGGAGTGTCTGGCATTCTGGGGTTAGTGTGAGTATACAGATATGCTTTCCAAAAAGTTACAGACCACTGGAAAATCACAAACATTAAACCGTGTGGTACAGTCTGAAAGAACAGTATAATCTAGAGCTGTGCTCCTCCCTCCTTCAAGGCCCAGCTCCTGCATTTTCACCATGCCAGCCTTACTTGCTGAGTTTCTGTTTTTCTCCTTTACTCTCTCACACTGTCACACTCATAACAGTTCTGACACCAAACGTGTTTTCCTACACCAAGCAAGTCTCTGTGACACCAGGTGGGTGTCTATAATTTAACTGAATTCTGACACTATCTGGAAACAGCGTCAGATCCCACAGGTTAAGGGCTCAGCCCCACAAGACTGCCACCTACTTCAGATGTCTATTGCAAGTAGCAAGTCCCCAGGTTACTCACAACCTCTGTCTGACTTGGCTACCAATTGGAGTTCCCATGACCCCACCCCCCCACCCCACCCCCCATCCCGGATTCAATTATTTGCTAGAACAGCTCACAGAACTCAGGGAAACATGTCTACCAGTTTATTATATAAAGGATATGATAAAGGATACAGGTGAGCAGCCAGACAAAGAGATACACAGGGTGAAGTCTGGAATAGTCCCAAGCACGGGAGCTTCTGTCCCTGTGGAGTTGGGGTGTGCCACTCTCTTGGCACATAGACATGTTCACCAGCCCAGAGGCTCTCTGAACCCTGTACTTTTGGAATTTTTATGGAGGTTTCATCACGTAGGCATGATTGATGATTAATCCATTTCCAGGCCCTCTCTCCTCTCTGAAAATGGGGGTAGGGCTGAAAATCTCAAGCTTCTAATCATGGCTTGGTCTTTCTGGTAACTCGCCCCCATCCAGGAGCCCACCAAGAGTCACCTCATTAGAAGAGACACTGCTGTCACCCAGTAAATTCTAAGGGGTTAGGAATTCTGTGTCAGGAATCACTGTCAAAGACCAAATATTAGAACAACAGATTATCCTAGTGCTCATATCACTTAAAAAATTACAAGGGGTTCAGGAGCTCTGCATCAGGAGCTAGGATCCAAGATTAAATGTTAGAACAAAAAATTCTAGCACCCCTGTGTACAAGGGTTTTAAAGCTGTGTGTCAGGAAGCTGGGGCAAAGACCAATATATATACTTATTTCACACTTGTCGTTTTCTGAACTTGCCTTGGGCGCTCTCAGTTTCAAGGCTGTGCTCATACTAGTCCTTATGCCTGAAATTTCCTTTCATCCTTGTCATCTTTAAAGAGCAGCTTAAATTCAGCTTCTTTAAAAAGAGAAGTTACCGGGCTTCCCTGGTGGTGCAGTGGTTGAGAGTCCACCTGCTGATGCAGGGGACTCAGGTTCGTGCCCCGGTCCGGGAAGATCCCACATGCCACGGAGCGTCTGGGCCCGTGAGCCATGGCCGCTGAGCCTGCGCGTCCGGAGCCTGTGCTCCACAACGGGAGAGGCCACAACAGTGAGAGGCCCGCGTACCGCAAAAAAAAAAAAAAAAAGTTACCACAGTAAGAATTCCTCCCCTTTATAATTGCATATAGCACTTTTTTATACCAGAATTAAAGTCATTTATGAATACGTTTATCTCTCACTAGGTTGTGACCCTTGGGAGATACGGACTGCATCTCTGATTTTTTTTCACTTTTTATTTTGAAACAATTATAGACTCGTGAGAAGTCACAAAAAGAGTACAAAGAGTTCTGTATGTGCTTCACCCAGCTTCCACTCAGAAGTGACATCTTACGTAGCCATAGTACAGTATCAAAACCAGAAAGTCAACAGTACTGTCAGTCTACAGACCTCATTCAGTTTTCACCATGCATCTTTGATTTTTAAAATAACAAAGTAATGCTGTAGAAAATGAAAATTATGGAAAAGCACAAGAAGAAAAATCATAATACCACTATCAGGTTATAAGTACTGTTAACACATAGTGAGATTTTTCTGTGTACCTTTCACTAAATAGCTGTTTTTATTTGTTTGCTTTTATAAGATGGGATTATGTAATACCTATTTTATAACCTTTTTTTGAGTGTGTGTGGTATGCGGGCCTCTCACTATTGTGGCCTCTCCTGTCGCGGAGCACAGGCTCCGGACGCGAAGGCCCAGTGGCTACGGCTCATGGACCCAGCCGCTCTGCGGCATGTGGGATCCTCCCAGACCGGGGCACGAACACGTCTCCCCTGCACCGGCAGGTGGACTCCCAACCACTGCGCCACCAGGGAAGCCCCCTATTTTATAACCTTTAAAAATCTGTACTCTTAAATGGATCTAGAAACTCAATCTTAAAGAGAATTGATGTAAGGTAAAAATCCTGAGAGTGTATACACTGTTTTCCTGATATCCTCAGAAGGGATGGGATCACCAAAGAAGGTAGCTCAGTGCAGCTGGGGCTCAGCCCCTGAGGAGGGAGAAGGAAGTATGCTCAGAGGCAGCTACTCTAAAGAAAAGGGCAGGGCTGTCTGCAGGGCTGTGACTGAGAGGTGACACCTGCTGGATAGTCCGGTTGAAATTATATAGCGTGAATTCAGGAAATCAGAGTAAGTTGTTGGAAACAGGAAAAGATTGATGGGAAAATAGAATAATAGTTCATCAGAAGACTGAGTCTTTATCTTATTTTCTGTCTCTAGGAGAGAAGCCTTTCCTTTGTGAAGCCCAAGGATGTGGCCGTTCCTTTGCTGAGTATTCTAGTCTTCGAAAACATTTGGTCGTTCATTCAGGTACTAGAACCTGTGCCATTCATAGATTTCAGGGAAGATGGAGAGCCAAAAGGGTAAAAGGTTAGGGTAGTGGTATAAAGAGATCTAAAGAGAAACAAACTGTTCACCATAAAGTTTCCTCCCTATCCTGACAGAATCAGAAATCAAGGCCCTTGATGCTTGCATTCAAAGGGTCATATAATCAAGGAGAAAATATCTAATTATTATTATTTTCAGCTGAGCCATTGAACTGCTTTATAATTGAGACCTTTTTCTGAGGGAATCAACGAATTTATTTGGCACTACACTGGGTACTTTATAAGTTACATCAGATATGGTCCATGGAGTTATTCAGAGCAGACTTGCCAAGGCAGAAGTGAACTCGAAGTGGAGAGAGATTCTAAAATGGAATCTGGTAATTGTTCAAATGGCTAGCCATGGGGAGCAAAGGGAAGCCAGAATGGGAGGAGTGGGGAGAAGGAACTAGAAGTTATTTATCATGAAGACAGCAAAACCGTTCAGTGGGAGCAAGGGAGTTGGAGAGGTATAATCAGTCAGGGATGTGAATTTCAGAGCTGAGATCCTAGGGGTAGAGCAGTTTTTTAATATGATGACAGATTCTAAGCAGAGATAGCAAACTGATAGCCTATGGGTTAGGTGTGGACTTCCAGATGTGTTTTGCTTGGCTTGTGGAGTGTTTTCATTTTACTGTTCTTTATTATGTAAAATTTTGTCAAACATACATAAAAGTAGAGGAAAATACTTTTTTACATAACAATAATGCTGTTGTCATATCTATCAAAATTAACAATAACTCCTTGGTTTTATCTGAGATTCACTCCATGTTTAATTTTTTTCCAATTGTCTCAAAAATGTCTTTTAAAGTGCCTTTGTTTAAATCAGGATCCAACAAGGTCCACTCGTTGTACTTGGCTAGTAAGTCTTCTTGAATCTAGATCTATCTGTACTTTTTGTTTTTCATGCTATAGACTTATTGCACAACAGAGTCAGTTGGTCCTGTAGCTCATCCCACGTTCTGAATTTGTTGGTTTGCCTCCTTTTCTGTCATTTAACTTGTTCCCCTATATTTCCTAAAAGCTTCAAAGGTTCAAAGATTTTGGCAAGGTTATGTTATAGGTGGTTGTGTTTCATTTTGCATCACATCAGGAGGCATACAGAGCCTAGTTGTCAAAATTGATCAGTTGGTTCAGGTAGTAACACCCTGATCCCCACATTGTAATGTTCCCTAGCAGCCATATGGTTTCATCTCTGAATGATGCCTGAATTCGTTATTTCAGCAGGGTTGTAAAATGTTATTTTTCTAATTCTATTATTCATTCACATTTGTTAGCCAGAATTCTGTATAATGGGTCTCTATCAACTAGGGCTATTTGGTAATTTGTACACAAAAGGCAGGATAAATGTGTAATTCTTTAAACTGTGAGTTTTCAGAATAAGAAATTGGTACTCTGGTTACTTCTAGTAGTGTCATTTTCACTGCTTTTTTTCTCTCTCTCTCTCTCTCATTAGTATTATCTTGAATTCATGTGTTTCTACATATTCACTGTATTTCAATCCATTATAGTTATTTTTTAACAGCTTTTGGACCTATTAATGCACATACCTTAAAGTTCACCCATTGTAAGTATACACATCAGTGATTTTTAGAAATATATAGGATTGTACAATCACCACCACAATCCAGTTTTAGAACACTTGCATCATACCAAAAGTTTCTTTGTGCCCCTTTGCTGTCAGTTCCTGCTCCCACCCCCAGATCCAGGCAGTCATTGACCAGCTTTCTGTCTCTCTATATTCTGCCTCTTCTGGAAATTTTCTTGTCATTTCACTTAGTTTTGCTATCTACTAGTCCCCTGTAGGCATAAGGGTTTTTTTGGTTTTTGTTTTTGTTCTTTGGCATAAGTTTTTGAGCCCGCTCTAAGTGTGGTTGTCTGGGTAGGTGGGATAGAAGTTGAGGGTTTCAGACTTGAGGACCTAAGGGATAGTTCAGATCATTGTGTAGAAGAACCACCAGTGTGAACATTGAAGACTGGGAGTTGTGGCAGGAAACGGGATAAAGGTATATTATGAATCCAGGGTTGGAATCCTTGAGGCTAGTGCATGTCCTTGAGGTCCATGGAAGACTGTATCTGAAAAGGGAAGTAACTATTCTGTGTCTACCATGATCTTATACCAGAGAAGTTGTTTTGTGGAAGCAGCAGTACAGTGGGTCTGGAGAGTACTGGAGGCTGGGAGCAGTGAGTGTGCTAAGCCCTCCTGGTGTACTTTCCAGCTTTCCTCTGTGTACTGAAGGTTGAGAGGCTGGGGGAAGGTGCGGCATGGGAGAAGGAGTAGCCTCTTAATGTTTAGTTTAACATCGTCTGGGCTTCTCCATCTAGGGCTTGAGTCCATTCTCTTGCTGTCAGAAATGTACCCTGTCCTTTTGGCTCCCCTGTCTTAACTGGGTCTGTGTTTCAGGAGAGAAGCCACATCAGTGTCAAGTCTGTGGGAAGACCTTCTCTCAGAGTGGGAGCAGGAATGTGCACATGAGAAAGCACCACTTGCAGATGGGAGCAGCTGGGAGTCAAGAGCAGGAACAAACTGGTAAGGAGAAGAGGGTATAGTGGAGGGCTATATTTTGGGGGTTCAAAAAGCCAAATAACTGGCCTGTCTGATGTGGAAATTTTCTGATTCTATTTTGGGTAGAGAGATTGGTCTCATTTGATGGACTAGTGGTTTCCAAATGTAGCTGTACAGTAAAATCGTTTGCAAGCTTTTAAAACATACATTGTGTATTGCTTGTCCACCCCTCCCCCGCCCCAGCAAAACAAAACAACCTGATAAATGAGATTACTTGGTAGTAAAATCCTGGAGTCTATAATTTTGAAAGTTCCTCTAGTGAGTTTGATGGTAACTGGTGCTGATCCATGAACCATCATTTGAGTGTCACTGTGATGAAGATTTCTGTATGACAAGAGTTTAAGCATTTTTTACTTATCAGTCATGACTCCCTTTTTACCCTAGCTTAAATCTGATAATACGTTTTTATTATTATTCCTTTCCATGTCTTTCCTTAATCAATTATTTTATTCTAAATACTCCTTTCTAAGGATGCACCCATCCCATTTTATATGTTTGTTATCCAGATGCTGATCATAAGCAAGGGTATTTATCCATGAGGCTCAAACTCTTCCCTTCTAGGTTTATTTTCGCTTCCCAAAAGTAAGTGAAATAGAGGAGGTGGCATCCAAGATACAGGTTAACTTTTAGTTCTGAAAAAAAAGCCAGCTTCTCGTGAAGGAAAATGGGGACCAGGCACAGCCTTGACTGCTGTATGTCTCTCACATCCTATTCTCTGTGCAGCTGAGCCACTAATGGGCAGTAGTTTGCTTGAAGAGGCTTCAGTAACCAGTAAAAACCTGGTGTCTATGAATTCTCAGCCCAGCCTTGGTGGAGAGTCCTTGAACCTACCAAATACCAATTCTATCCTAGGAGTTGATGATGGTAAGACTTTCAACTCTCCTTTATTTGGGGAAAATGGGCTGCAACTAGGGACTAAGGAATGGGGTTTTCTCCAAAATGGAGGTTTTAATTAATTTCATTTCTTGTGAGTAGAAATGGTATGATTGAGTAGCATTTGTGTTGTCTCTGGAGTGGATAAGTGAATATTTTAAAAAGTTTTTTCATTGAAAAGATAATGTTACAAAAGAATAAAAAGTTTTAAGAAGAAAATTATCCATAATCCTAGCATCCTAGCCCAACTGTTTCTATCTTTCCTATTGCAGTTATGGAAGAACTTAACTTTTAAAATATTTAAACAGAACATAACCAGGTTTTACAGAGGAGAATTAAAGCAATTTCTCCATACCTTCAAAAGCCATATCTTCTGGAGAAAAGAAAGGGCTCTCTAGGAAACAGTTGCTCCTCTCTGGTATAGAAATTTCACCCAAGTTACACAGGCCAGGCCCTCTTCTCTGAAAAACTTAACAGGTGAGGTCAGCATGCATTTATTCAGTGCCTACTGTGTACCTGGCACCATGGGAAAGAAAAGTAGAAGACAGGGACCTTAAAATCTAGTTCAGAAGTCAAAACTTACATATGGGAAACAACATTGAGTGAGTAGAAGATAGTGTATAAGCAAACGTTAAGTTATGTGGTATCCTGGAAGAGCAATATAAGCTAGAAAGCCCCTAGAAGGTACTCTTAATTTATTTGAGAGCTAAGTGGTTTATGTGTAAGCAATTTCCAAAAGATTTTCGTGGTGATTCTGCTGATGAATATTTAATAAGTCTGAGATCCTTTGTTTTCGTTACTCATATCCCAGTCAGTCAGTTTTGGGTATAAAGACCATGTTTGTGTAACTTATATATGGAGCCTACAAGGCCCAGAGTGTGCTTCCACAATAAGCCTCTTCTGTTTCATAAATGATACTAAGGAGGAAAGTCTCAAGGGAGGAAGAGACAGTGAGAAGGAACTTTGGAGCCAGGTTTAAGCTCTTGACTAGCACGTATTGCACTGTTTCCATCACTGGTGACTGCTTTAAGCGTTGGCTCTGGTTCCCTGATTCATAAGCAATTTTTAATCCGGTTAATAGTGCTAAAGCCATATTACTCTAAATTGGCATACTGAAAAATGGTCAGCTGTTATATCAAGATTTCTTGCCTTTTCTTCCCATCCCCCTTTAGTAATACTTTCCAAATTCACTGATAGTGATTATCAGGCAGGAATTAATTTGGAAGAAACACAGGAATGTGGGATTCAGTTTTTCAGGGGACAGTTTTAAGCATTCTTAATGAGAGACTTGATAATGAAGGTAGGTAGGTAGATCTGTAGATTCACTTTGCATTGAAACATTTTTCTGCTGTTTCAGAGGTGCTTGCTGAAGGATCCCCACGTCCTCTGTCTTCAGTGCCTGATGTGACGCATCATTTGGTGACCATGCAGTCAGGGAGGCAGTCATATGAGGTGTCTGTCTTAACTGCCGTAAATCCACAGGAGGTAAAACTGTCTCTTGCCCTTACTTTGTTTCTGTGGAGATTAATGTGGAGAATGATTGGGAATCTATTTCAGAGGATCTGAAAAAATTCTCTAATTCCCCTTTCCTGGAGACTTAGATTAGAATATCTTACCTTAAGCTAAGCATGAGTCCAGGTTTGAAAGGAACCTGAGTATTAGGGTCTGCTGAATTGGGAGATTGGTCATTCACAGCTGGGACTCTGAGCTCTAGTTTCCTTGATACACATGCCCTAATTAATGAGATCCGCTCCTCCTGTTCTTGCCTCACTTGCGATGAAGATGCTGCTTTTATTTTATAAAGAAAATAACATCCTGGGACAAAGTAGTCCTTGAGCAAAAAAGATAGTGACAAAATCATTAGAAATAATTATCATTCATTTTGCTAGGGCCAGTTGTCTCGGAGATACCAGGCTGAACCAACTGGGCATATGGGAATGTGTCCACTTGCTTGTTGAGTGAGAACCATCATCTAAATCAAAGGGGGCTTTTAGATTGATTCTAAGCCACCCCTTACTCTGTTTTTTTGGCTCTGACCCGGAAAACAGAATGAAAACCAGTTGGGCTTCTAGAATCTTAGGATATTTTATTGGCCTTATGTCGTGGAGGTAGATGACTTCCTCATGAGCTCGTTTCATATGCATAAGCTTTTGCCAAAGCCTGTATATTCTGGCTTTGGTGTTATAGTATCTTTCACTTTTCCTTTCATTATAGCCTGTAGACCACAGTCCGCTGTTACAGCATTCAAATGACTGCCTCCTATATTGAATGGTCTCAATTTTTCTGTAATATTTCTGAGGATATCCAGGATCAGAAGGCTCTGGGCATGCATGCTAATGTTTCTTCCAGGACCTTTCCTTGTATTCATCACTGCGACCCATTGTCTCAGGCTTGCTTATGTTATATTGAAAGTTTTTGCTATTTGGTATTTGGTTCTTTCCTAAGTCACCTTCTCCTGGTAACTGCTTTGGAACATGTCTCACCTGTGGAGTCTTCCTTTATTTGTTCCCCTCTTCGTTTATCTATTTAAAATGTTTTATTATGGAAGTTTTCAAAGAGTATAAATACTGAGAACGAGAATAGTATAGTGAATCCATGTACTTGTCGCCCATCTTCAACAATTAACCCTCTACTGTTCTTATCACTTCCTTCCTACTGTTTGCTGTTGGTGTTTTATTTGTACTGCAGTATTTTAAATCAAATCATAGACATTTCATCTGTAAATATTTCTGTTATTTTTTCATATCTTTATTATACCCAACAAAATTAACAATAATTTATTGATATCCTCTGATTCTTAGCCTTCTGAATTTTTTCTCAGAAAGAATCTTTTTATGGTTGGTTGGTTTGAATTAGAATTCAAACAAAGCCTATACATTGCATTTGGTTAATAATTCTCTTTCTCTCTAATAGTCCTCCCCCTCTTTTTTTCAGTATGGCTATCTATTTAAGGAATTGGGTTGTTTGTCTTATAGCATTTCCCACATTCTGATTTTGGTTGATTGACTCCTTTTGTTGTTTGATATATTTCTCTATCCACAGACTTCCTGAAAACTGGTAATTACGTTTAGAGGCTTGATTAGATTACCGTTTGTTTTTCCTCTTGGCAAGAATATTTTATAGGTGGTACTCTTGCTTCCTACTACATCTCATCAGGAGACATGTGATATTTGGTTGTTCTCCTCTTACTGATCTCAAGATTGACCAGTGGGTTATGTAAAAGTTTTGGCAACAATTACTGATCATGGCCTAGATCTGTTTTTTCATTAGGGCTTGCAAAACAGTGATACCTTATTCTCTTTTTCCTTCTGCTTTTATTAACTGTGATTCTTCTATAAAAGAAATACTTGCATTAACTATTGGGTTGCTCTGAAATAGTTCAGGAAAGTCATCCCCTTCTTTTTGTACCTAGTACAAATTATTATCCTGATATACCAATCCACAACACTCATTTTCTTTTTTTTTTTTTTTTTTTTTTTTTTTTTGTGGTACTTGGGCCTCTCACTGTTGTGGCCTCTCCCACTACTGAGCATAGGCTCCAGACACGCAGGCTCAGAGGCCATGGCTCACGGGCCCAGCCGCTCCGCGGCACGTGGGATCTTCCCGGACCGGGGCACGAACCCATGTCCCCTGTATCAGCAGGTGGACTCTCAACCACTGCGCCACCAGGGAAGCCTCCAACGTTTTCTTTTTTTATATTTGAAACTTTGGAGTTTTTCTCTCCCATACTGCTAAATACCTTTTTTAATTGAAGCACTCCAGATTACCCCAAATAAATGCCAGATGAATAAAGATAATTCATTCAACAGATATTATGTACCTGATGTGTGCAAGGCACTCTGCTGGGTACTAGTTATACAGTAGTAAACAAAATATAATCTCTGTCTCAAAGAGCTTAGAGTCAGAGTTAGGACCTCTGCCTTTCATAACTCCATAGCTATGTAAATGGTGCCCCTGGAGTTGTGCTGTACAGAGAGTTTAGAATGGGAAGGGCAACAGGTCAGGGAACTGGCAATTTTTATACAGGGTAGTAGTGTTAGTCTTGGGGGAAGTCAGGGAGTAAGTTTTAGAGTTTAAGTTGAGACCTGAGGGATGAATAGCAATCATCTTGATGGAGAAGTGGGGGAGATTTGAAGAAATTTAACAGGCGTAAAGGCAGCAATGTGTACAAAGGAGAGGGAGCATGCCTGACTATGGAACCACAAAGGGTTGAGTGTGATGGACATGGAATGGAGAGATTGGTGTGGGATGGAAAAATGAGAGCAGGAAAGACAAGCTGGTTCTTCTCTTTAAGGGCCTTATAGGACATGATTTTATCCTGGGGGCACTGGGGAGCCACTGCATGGTTTTAAATGGGGTATGACATGGTCAGATTTGTGTATGCAGAAAGTCCAGTAATAGCACATTTGTTCTCTTGAAACTGTAGCTGGCTTCCGAGTGTCCTTGTCTGGGAGATGCTCACTCACAGCCTCAGACAGACACAGTAACACAGACTACCTAAAAAAAAAAACAAAGGAAAACTTGGCCTTCACTCCAGGAGAACACAAAGGGCCTTTAAGTCCTGTGTACCCAGTTTCAGAGTGGAAGCCTCAGACGCTTAATAGAAAAATATTAACACTGCAAGAGGAAAGTGCTACCCTTAGATGTAGTTGAAAATCCTTCACTATCACCTTTTCCTCATGGACCCTTATGTATTTACAAAAATAACTTCTGTCTGAGCCTCACTTCTTTTGTCTTTCCTTTACTATACCATTATTACCTTCCACCCATCAAGGCATTTTCATTGCTCATCCCCTCCTTTTCCTTCTGAAGGTGGGCTTATCACATCCTCCAATACCTTCATTTTTTTTCAAGCTATAAGCCCCTAAAGGCTCCAGGTTTCATCCTCTTCCTCATCCGGGGTCCAGGTACTGACTGTTCCTCCAGTGAGTGAGGAATATTGACTCCTTAGGGATTATTCTCAGATGCCAGAGAAGGAGAAGGCAATAGCAACCCTTAAAACAACACATGCCCATTCCAAATTGTTTTTTAAAGATCACCATGCATTGTAGATCAGACCTGTAAGAATCTGCTGATGCACTTCTAATTGGACTCCTGTAAATATGATCTAAAAATAAAAATAACTTAATCAAGAACAAGTGTCAGAAATTATCATGGAAAGTATATGAAAAACTACAAGTTAACTCTCACTCAGATGGTTCAAATTGGGCAATTCTGATTTTTCCTCAGTGTGGCCAGGTCTTCTGAGAATCAGACAGAGGACTCATTGTACAGACCCAGCTGAGACCCCAGGGCTTTTGACCTTCTGTGGACTAAAGGTCATCCCAACTGGGGTTCCATAGCCACACTGACGTCACATTCTTGAATTCAAGAACCAGTATAAGTGATTGCCAGTTAGCTTTGACTGTATCTTAGAACGTTTCCCAAATAAAACAAGGAGGAAAACAGAAATTACAAATTCTTTAACATTTCTCATAAAGTGCCATTGCTAGGTTACAGTGTAAACATCTGGATCTTGGTCTAGATTAAAAATATACCATTCCTAATCTCTACCACACAGTATCAAATGAAATCTGTGGTTTCTTTCTCTAAGTTTAAAATTTTTCTTTAAATTCCATACCATTGAATTCTACTATGTAAATTACCTTCATCTAAATTAAGATCACCAAATAAATATATCTCCGGCTCTAGAATTTATCTGATTAGATTTTAACAAACAATGTTTATTGTTTTCACTGTATTATTCCCATCTCATTTTCTTTTCATAATAAAATGGAACCCAGTTTCATCAATTATTATACAAAAACACCTTTCAACAGGAACCTTGAATGTAGAGTAGAATGTCCACAGTAGCTGCCACCCTATTGGAGACTCTCAGGCTTGTCTTCCCTCATCACAGGAAAGGTATTTTAAGCCCAGGAAATCCCTGGATTTTTCATGAGTGAGTTGTAGCTCTCACGTAGAACTCCATTCCTTTTACTTCTTCTTGAGCCTTCAGCCTGTACTTTGGCTAACTGACTGATGTAAGATTTTTGGTTCCACCAGTTCTGATTTCCCTGTGGTTATAGATTCCTCCATCACTGACTAGTGAGTATGTGATACACAAATAATAGTTTGGGTTATAGGATATTATAATTATTATCAGGATATTTTACTGCTATAGTAGGAATGCCAGCATCATCAAATGGTCAAAGTGCTGTCCCAAGGCCAGTATATAAATGAAATCTATCAGTCTGTGCATATCTTCTGATTTGGAACTAGCTGTCCCTGATTCACCCCTGCAATGCATTCCCCACCCCCAATTGTAAACCTTTCACTTAGTATGAATTATTTTTCCTGTTATTCACTGGTAACTATTCCAGATTTGTTTTTAATCTCTTACAGTTACTAAACCAAGGAGATTTAACTGAAGGACGGACATGAGCATGGGTGCTGACTCCTGGAAGATCAGCTCTACCTGATCCCAGAGTGCATGTAGTGGGAACAGGATGCAATGGCTCACAGTTTGCCAGAACCAAAATGAATCTGAGAAGGACAGGACCCCACTTTTGCCTCTGTTCATCTTTCCTGGCCTAGAAGATGACTGTAGGAGAGCTTCTCTTCAACTACCATCTGATTCAGACAAGAAAGAAAGCAGTGAATGTGGGCTGGGTAACTGTACCTACCTCTCTTCCCACTGCACAACTCTGGGATAGACTTCTCCCAAAAGTGAATTTGATTATTTGTTGGCTGAAGTTTCTCAGTAAGACTGTTGAGGGGAGGTTTTCCTTTGAAGAGTTTTCATCCCATACTGAGCTGTCTTTTCACATGGGTGAACTAAATCCTAAATCCTGCCACCAACCATAAAACTTCACCAAGAAGTTAAGCTTTCAAGATGCCTTGTTGCTTTCGAGAAGGGAATGATGTCAGTTCTGTTGTGACATTCTCCCTTTAGCAACCTGAGTAAGAGACTCTCTGCCACTGGTCTTCAAAAAAATAAATTACTTGAACCCCTGCTTGTCCCAGGCTGAGGTACTATCTTGTCCTGTACACCTCTACTTGGCCACTTTGCTTTCTTTGTTTATGGAACATACAGTAGCATGTTAAGAGGTTGTTTGTTTTTTGCTTTTTGTTTTTTTAAGTTAAAAATCACCTGATTCAGAGCTTCAATTGTTTTTCCTTTAAATAAACAAAACAGCCAGTCAGTTTTTTGGCTCCTTGTTTTAAACAAAATTTGTTTTCTTTTGAGAGGAGATTAAGAAAATAATTCAGTCTTTCCCTTTAAGATAGGGCACTGATTTACCCTCAGGAGTCCATGCAGGTAAAACCGAGCTCAGAAGTCTTCAGGAAGATGACATGAGCATCTTCATCTCCAACTAGCAAACCCACATGGTAGTTATCAGAGTATCATTCTTGTCATCACCAAAAGGACCATGTTTGAGTCTGGAAAAGTGGCAATAATAGCAGATATTTTTGAATATTTCCAGAAAGATACTTTTAAAAACATGAGAAAGGTTCTTCTGTCAGAGTAGGCACTCTTGCTACCATCATCCTGTCTTTAGAGTTACTGAGAGAGAATATTTCATTATTATTGGTGAGAAGAAAAGTATCCAGAGATCACCTACTAGAAAATCATGGCTGTCAGAAGTTTCAAATTTATTAAAATGAACCTCATGCTAACATAGTACACACATGCACACAGTGACACATTCTAAGCAGATAACAGCAAAGAATTAACTGCTGTTTTAAATAATTATAGTTCTTAATTTGTTAATGACATGCATAATTATCCTGTGCTAGATAGACTGAGTTCATATCAATTACTTGTATTCTTAAAATGCCAGTTTTGGCTTCCAGTAGCCTTACTTTTATACTAGAACAGTGGTTTTCAACCAAGGACATTTTGCCACCCAGGGGACTTTTCATAATATCTGGAGACATTTTTGGTTGTCATAACTGAGGAGAGGGGTGCTATTGGCATCTAGTAAATAGAGGCCAGGGGTACTGCTAACCATCCTACAATGTATAGCTCCCTCACCCAGCACAGACTCATCTGGCCCAAAATATCAATAGTGCTGAGGCTGAAAAACCCCGTATTTGGGGTTGCAAATTTGTCATCCCCCATGGGCTAATCTGATATACAAACATGTTTTGTTTTTCCCACGTATTATTTCCAAATAAATTTTTTTTTTTTGGCCGGGCTGCTCAGCTTGTGGGATCGTAGTTCCCCGATCAGGGATTGAACCGCACGCCCTTGGCAGTGAAAGCGTGGAGTCCTAACCACTGGACGGCCAGGGAATTCCCAGTAAGTTTTAAATTAGTTGCCGACATGCACATTTCTGGTTTCTGTTGAAAATGTGGTTTATCTGGCAATTCTGGGCCTGTATTCCATCAGGGTTTATATTCTCTAGTCTCTACTATCTCCTCCTAATCTGACAGCCAGCCCATTTGCCCCATGTGTTTCCTGACTAGCCTCTGTAGGCATTTGGGCTTATGCCCTTTTTTCTGTACCTGTATGCTTAAGTGTGAGGCACAAAGCAAGAACCCTTAATTAGCTCTGCTCCCTCTACCCTGAACTTCTCCACTTTGATTTACTCGGACCATTCTCTGTTATCTACTTTTCTTTCCCCCATTCTCCAAAAGTAACCACAACTCAAAACCCAAGTTTTGCCTGCCTTGACTCAACCCCCAAGGTAGCTGCTTGATATTATTCGAAAGCAGTCGTTTGAAGTATACTGATTAACCAAATGATTTGAGATTATCTGGTAATTCATAAGACAGCTCCTCTAGTTCTTTCTTGGGGCTTGTAGGCTGTTCTAGAGATTCTTCTAAATCCTGCCGTGGATTCCTGATGCCGAATTTTGTAGTTTCATGAGTGCTGCAGAATAAATTAAAGAATTATAAAATTTTAAATATCAAAGGAAGCCTCATGTAAGGCGTAAGCATGGTTTCAACATTATCATTATTTTGTATGGGGTATAAAGGCAAATTTCTAGGGGGAAAACTGAGATAGGAATTAGGGGAAGAGCTACTAGGACTTGAAACAAAATTTAGAGTAATAGAAATACTGTGCTTTTCTCCCTTTGACTTATATGATATCAATGGAGGAGGCGGTGCTAATGAGTTGCCTTTAAAAAAATGGTAGATTTGGGACTTCCCTGGTGGTGCAGTGGTACAGAATCTGCCTGCCAATGCAGGGGACACAGGTTCGAGCCCTGGTCTGGGAAGATCCCACATGCCACAGAACAACGAAGCCTGTGCTCTACAGTCCACAAGCCACAGCTACTAAAGCCCACGTGCCTAGAGCCTGTGCTCCACAACAAGAGAAGCCACCGCAGTCAGAAGCCTGTGCACAGCAATGAAGAGCAGACCCCGCTTAGCGCAACTAGAGAAAGCCCGCGCGCAGCAACGAAGAAGACCTGACGCAGCCATAAATAAATAAATAAATTTATTATTTTAAAAAAGCTAGATTTGAACAAGCCATGGTGACCAAGCTGAGGGGAAAAGAAAGGCTTTGATTGTACAGGATATTTACAGCTTTTATTGTGGCCCTATAACGGTTTTTACTTTTACTTATCCAATAAGTAAATAAATGAAGAGTGTAGTTTATCATTTTATAGGAAGTAAAAATATACATGACTTTTCTTCAGAATTGAAGTAGAAGTACTTTTGACTGATGGCATTGGACTGGGATTGGAAAAATGATCTCTTTCAAATTGAAGGAATCTAGACCTAATACACAATAGCTATATTTTATTCACAACTGCACTACTCACCAAATTTAAATGTGTTACTTGGAGCTCTCTAGATTAGTGTTCTATAAATACAGGATTGTGATCTCAAAATATGAGTGACTGTTCTAAAGCTTCCTCCCAGTGGCATTACTAGAGATGCGACTTGAGAGCTGCAGGATGACAGCAGTATCTCCGATTACCTGGGACAATCACGGACTTCTGATTGCTCCTTGCACTGTAAAGCCCGGTTGCCCTGACCCTTGTTCCTCACAAAGTCTTCATCCAGCCCAGCATGCTTCAGGGTGTCTCGATACCGTTGTTCTGCTTCCTTCCTGGCAAGGTCCTGTGGAATGGAAGTTAATCTGCTGTAGCTGAATTACCAGATACTTCTGAATTGTTTGCTTAATCTGTATGCTTATAATGCTGCTTTTCCACCCCGCCCCCCAGTAGTGCTGGAACAGATTTGTATGAAAATTACTTAGAGCCTTATTTTCAAGCTTTAAAGTACATAGGAACCTACCTGAAGATCGGGTTAAAATGTAGATTCTTATTAGGTAGTTCTCAGATGGGGCCTGCAATTCTGTATTTCTAATACTCTCAGGAGATGCCACCTGTTGTTTTGGGAACCACACCTTTGTGAGGCAAGGATTTAGATTTTTGGAAGACCAAGTGAGACCCAGATGAAAAAGATGGACTAAAAACATTTTTAATATTTAAAAGCAACCAAACCATCATCAGGAACACTGAAATATAACAAATTGAAAATAAGCTGCACTTGTAACATTCTTAACAGGATGGATGGTATGCATGTAGACCAGAAAAAGGTTATTTTTTGTTTGTTTAAGTGTTCAAGAGCAAAGTCATATAGAGTACTTTGCATTTTTCCTAGAGTGGTGAAAGATCTTTTGAGATCTGAGAGTGAGCTTGCTAGGAAAAAGCTAACATGAAGAGCAAACGTCATTATGAGAAATTTTTACTTAGCAATGCAAGTTGCTAAGTAAATCCAAGACAGTCCAGTGTGTGTGTAATATGTAGGGGATTGGGAAGGACTGGACCCAGGAAATGCCTAAATAATGCACTGGCTATAGGACAGATAATGCCCAACATTTGGAACCAGGTCACTAGGGAATGCCAACTTTTGTTTGAAACTCGGGAGAGGAGAGAGATCTACAGAGCTTGATGCAGCTCAAAGCTATCTGGGATGGTGGCCTTTCTAAGACTGTTCAAGTAGCCCCAGAGCTTCCTTAGGGAGATCTCAACTGTGTCCAACTTCCCTAGGAGTCTAGAGAACATCTTAAAGTGACTCTTCCAGCCAGAAAGCCACTTAATCTGGAAGAGGCCTTGTGGGGTGCTTGTGAGCATCTCAACCCCTGAAGATCTATAAATGTGCCACAGCTGTAGAGGCTGGGGGTGCCTATGGCACCAGCACTACAGGAGGAGAGATGACATTAGCAAGTTAAAGATACTCCAACACAGCCAAACTGTCAATTGTATGCCTAGGATCTAACCCCCACTCTGATTCAAGCTGAAGGCTAGACTATAGAGAAAACCCCAGGAAGTGAAATATCCCTTTATAGATGCCTTTGGAATCCAGTCTTGGATGAAATCAGTCCAATGTTCACCAGTGCACTACTTACTTTGGGGAAAGATGGTAGTAATAAAATGAGCCAAATTTAGAATCTGAGCCTAAAGGAAGTGTTTAATACCCAGATATTAAGCTGTTTCATAATTTCTAAGAGCCCTTTCATCTAAGACAGAAAGAAAGTGAATGACGGTTTAGATTTACCTTGGTAACTTGTTCGAAGAGATAGGGCCTTATTTGTATTCTCTTCTTCATTTCCTCCAATTCTTTCTTATACTCTTTTGCTCTTTTACGGTCATTGTTCCTGGAATTAACAAGATTTTTAGAATGAATTCCAGGTTTTTCCAATCCGGAATACCTTTAATTTCAGTTAAGTGGAATAACTCCCACAGACATGGTAAATTCCTAACTGTGCCTGTCAAAATCCTTGACTATGGTTACAGGAGCCTACTGTAATAACCCCATTTTGCCATTTTCAAGACAAATGGCTCCCAAGATAGTTATTCCTTAGACACACAGAGGACACCGACCGATTCTCTTTCAGCTTTGCTTTGAACACCTCCTCCAGGCTTTTATGGGGATCCATGGCTTTTGCACGCAAGGTCACAGATTTAGATATCGCCTGACACTTCTTTTTGTGCATCTCCGACCACTGAGTACTTTGATCTGCTTTGTCTTTTTTCTCAAGTGAACTTCTAAAGGGAAGAGGCAAAAAAAGAATACAAATGACCAACCTGGGTATACTTTAGAAGCAATCTTAGTAACCTCTCTGGAAAGTCAGTTGGTTTTTTCTATGAATGGGTGAGTAATTTACCACACTGGCATTTCAGAAAGAAGAAGATTCTGGATTAAATGCACTGGCAGATGAAGCCTTCCCAGCACTATGGACAGTGAGTTTCTACTCCAGGAGAAGTTCACTAATTGAACTGAAAAACATGAGTTAAAATATTCTTACACTCAGGTGTCCTGCCATCTGGAAACAAAATAATACTAATTGCTACCATTTGCTGAGCTACCTACACTGAACCACGTGCAGACAGGCACCAATAAGTGCTTTATAGCCATTAGCTTTTGTAAATTTTCATAGCTGCCCTGTGAGGTAAGGACTGTAAGTCTCCCTTTTTATAGGCAACAAGATTGACCCTCAGGGAGGGTAAACCCCTTGCTTGAAGCTACCCGGCATGCCAGTGGAAAAGCCAAGATTAGAACCAGGATGTCTGACTCCCAAGCCTCTGCCCTTGACAACTGTGCTGTAAATGGTGGGCTGGAAGGTGCCTGGGTTCATGGTCCTTTGGGAATACAAACCTGCATTTCCACAGAGAACTGGAAATGGGCCTCCCTCAATGCACAATTTGGGGTCAACCAGCAGCACTTAGTTTGTACAAATATCATTCTACAAGGTACTATGGAGAGTTCTACCAAAAGAAAAAACAGTCAAGACTCTTGCAGTAGGGTGTTTATATTCAAATGGACTTATTAGGAAGGAGGGCATGACAGTTTAATCTGCTAATATGTCAAACTCCCTATTGCCAGAACGCAGATATGGACATTCTCTGCAGGTGGGCCACTGTCTGGTTCATGAGACCTATCGTAGTGGGACTTCAGGATTCTGATGCATTTAGCCTTGATTCAGTAACGCTGTGAAATCTGAGGAAGGAGGGAGTATACCTTGGATTCTAAATACATTTCCAAAATCCCTGTTGTGGGTCTTAAAGAGCCAAGTAGATTCCATGTACTCCTCTGTGAGCCCCACAGGAAGGCACTGAGATGCCAGTCCTCTCCCAGAGCTAAGCCACCAGTTACAGCATGACCTCTCCTGCTGACTTCAGCTCAGAGGCCTAGTGGAGGAATTCCTGCTGGGGTGCTGGCTGGATGAGACTACCATGACAGAGTCAGGTCAGTTAAAGAGTTAAAAATAAGGAGGCTCCTGCTTCCCAACCAACTTCTAATAGTTCCCCAAGATGGAACTCAGAGAATCTCAAACCTATGCGATGGATGCCTCATCTTCTTTGTGGCAGGGTCACACACAGGTTCAGGCTTCTCTGAATTCCTGTTCCTAATGCTTCCTTCCTCTTTCACCAGTGGGTCTTTACGCTTGTTATTCTGTTTGGAAACTTGTTTCTTTCCAGCCTTTGTCTGGCTGACTTCTCATTCTTCAGGTTTCACCTCAGGCATCTATTACAAAAGACCCAGGCTGCCCAGTGCCCGCCCCCACCCCTCCCCGCCACAGTCCCCTGCATTTCCCCATCATTGTGCTACTCACAAGATGTGATAGTTGCTTCTTTGCCTTTCTGTATTTCAGACTAGATATTAAACTATAGGTTCTATAAGGTATCTCCAGCCTTAATGCTGTGCCTGGCACAAAGTAAGTCCCCCAAGAATATTGGCTGAGTGATGGTTAAGTGTTCTCCAGCACTAAGTGTGGAGAGTCACATGAATTCCTGTCCTGATCAAGACTCCCTTTCCACCCCTTTCGGTCTCTCTGATAACAGGAGAGAAGGCCCAGCAGCAGAGTGCTTTCCAGCACTGGGGCCAAGATCTGAGCACTGTGGGTCTCATGCAGCCTGACCACTCACCTGACTGCAGATTCCCTCTTCCTGGTGGCGTCTGTGATGTGCACGGGGAGGGTGTTGGCAGAGAGGGAAGCAAGGCCACTCAGAGAACGACTCCTTGGCAGGGGTGTGCCGGGTGGCTGTGGAGATTCCTAGAAGAAATGAAGGCTAATATTGGTAGGACAGCACGTGCAATTAGTTTCTATCTTAACTAGGATTCAATTTTAGCGAAGGACTAGTCAGAGAGAATCTTCAGTTCTTTCTTGGGGTTAAGGCAAGGGTAATGGGATCTTGAGTTTAGTTAAACAGGGCAAGACTGGGATATCAATCCCAAAGTTTTTAATTAAATGAGAAGAATTCTTTGGAATTGGTATTGGGACATGGCAATTGACCCCAACTCCCTGCCTTCCAGACTTGCTTGCACTTATTTCTGAAAAATCCCTCTACAGAGAGGGAAGGAAGGGAAGTATTCTTGTGGTCTTAAATTTTTAGGAACCGTGGATCTGCTTACAGCTGAGCCGCTGTTTTAAAAAAATTAAGATAGAAAAGTGTCATGAGAAGTGCCTTCCATTGAGACCTGGCCCCTCCTGTGTTTAGGGCCTCAGCCCTGACCCTCCTGCAGTGGCCTGGGCTCTCACCCTCCTCCCTTCAGAGGCGGCAGCATCACAGGGCCGAGGAGTACGACGCAGACTGGCGGTTCTCAGCAAGAAGGGCTTGTTGCGAGTCACCTCCTGGGTGTCTCTTCTCTTGGCAGCTCTTTTCTGGAAGGCCTTGTAAAGTTCTTCATAGTCAGGGACGGCAGGATTCACCCGAGGCTGGAATCCAAAGTCAGTGTGCAGAAACCCAAGCTTCTCCTCCCGGGTCCGGGTGGCTATTCGAGGCTGTGAGTCAGCCCGGCCACTGGAGGAGGCAATGGGGGAGGAGGCCATCTGGAGCATGTCCAGGGCTCTCATCTGGATGCGAATTTTCCTCAAGAGCTCAGCTTCTGTGGAGAAGTCAGGGGAGCAAGGGGTGAGAAGGGACCAAGCCTCAACCCAAAAGGTGTGGTGAGCTTTCCCTCTTAAACACTCGCAGTTAGTGTGCTGGAACTCAGCATTAACTTTTCAGGAATTTTCCGAGCTAGTTGGCATCGTGTGGAAAGCTTGAAATTGGCCAGGGTAGGAGTATTTATACCATGACAACGGCAAACACTGCAAATCAACTTCCTTTTTTTTTCCTGGAGAGTGCCTTAATGAATGTTGACTAGGACACCACTGCTGTGTGCCAATCAGGCTGCAGAAGCAGCTACCATTTACACTAACTGAGCACTTTCTACAGTTCCTTCTTCAGAGATGGAGCAGGAGGGATGGGCCAGTCACCTGCTCCTCTCCCAGGTCTCCCTTCTCAGGCAGAGGCCCCACCGTCCACCCAACTGCCCAAGCCCACTGCCCACACTGTTCTCACGTCCTCCTCGCTCATCAGTACTGCCGCCTCCTCCTCTTTAACCGCTCTCCGGTCCAGCCTCTTCTCATCCTCCCTGCTACTAGTTTCATAATTTCTCAGTTGAATCACTGAAATAGGCTCCTACAGATCAACATCCCTCTGGACTTGCCCGTCCCCCTATAATTATCTCCACAGCAGAGTGAGCTTTCTGAACTTCGTATCTGATCACGAGCCACCCTACTTAAAACCCTTCAGTGGCTCCCCCTGCCCTTGGGATGAAGTCCAAACTCCCTCCCATGGCCTACAAGGCCCCAGGTCTGGCCTGTGCCTGTCTGCCCACCCCCCACTCCTCTTCTGTCTCCCCTCTACCTTTCCATGCCTTGGGTGTGCTCAGCTTTCTTAGCTCCATGCTATTACCTTTGCCTGGTACACTCTTCTTCCCTCTTCATTGAATTCACCATGGCTCCTCCTTCAGGGTCAGTGCTCACTTTCCCTCAGGACTTTCCCTAACTGTTCCCACCACTCACCACACTCTAAGTCAGGTCCCTCTGTTGTAGGTGACATTGGACCCCTAGGCTTCCCCCTTTAACTCCTGCAAGTGACTTATCACATTTGTAATTATTGGTCTCCCTCCCATGTCCGCAAACTCCACGTCTACTTATTCACGCCTGGGACGTGGCGCATGCTACGGAATGAGCGAATAAAGCCAGAGTCCTTTAACTGAGCTATGCGTCTTGAAATGAGTACCTCACAGGATGTGGGGGGCTTTCCTCGGGGCAGCTGGCTAGTGGTGGCGCGGGCCTAGGGTGGTACTCAGATGTCTCATTGATTCTCTGCTCCGGCACCCGTGCTGCCGCAGAGGCCTTTGTATCCACTCACTGAGCCAGGTGAGGTCAACGGGATGAACCCGGGGCCTCCTACTCCTCTCCCGACTAGGGGCCCCCATTGTATGGGCAGATCCAACCCTACCCCGTGGCCTGCACTGAGCAAGGCCTCTAGCGGGTCCGCCCGAACAGCCCATCTCCGAGCCAGGGTGACCCCTGAGCCCGACTAAACCCCCACAGCACTGCTTGGTACCCCCAGGCAGGAGGCAGGCAGGAGGCAAGGATGTCTTTACCCTGGAGTTTGTCCCCGAGGGCTGGCTCCAGAATGGCTGTGGGGATCCTCCGGATGGCCTTCTGCTTGGGGACTTTGGCCTTAGCTGTGGCAACCAGGTCCCTCTGTTGAATGGCTTTCTTTCGCTGCTCGTCCTTCCCCAGGAAGCTGAAGGGCTTCAAGGAAGAGAGGAGCAGTTCCTTCCTCTTCTGGATCCCTGCCCGCCTGCGTGCCTCGTTGCGCTCCATGATCTCCTGGTAGAGGGGCAGGTAGACGTGCGCAGGCACAGGCTGTGCCCGGAACTGCCGGTGGCACTCGGCCTCCTCCTGGCCCTGCTTCTGGGCCTTCTGCCTCTCATGCTCAAAGGAGGCAGGGGAGGCCAGCCACTGGGCCTTCTTCCAGGCCTCGCGCAGCGTCATGCGGAACGGCTGAGGGACGGTGATGGATGATGCCCAGGAGCTGATGCTTCTGTGCTGGGAGGGAGGCCTGGAGCTGGAGGGTGGCTGAGGCTGAGCCTTGGGAAGATCGGAGGGCAGGTTGCTCAAGGAGCTGCAGCGCCTCATGGAGCCACACCTGTGGGAAGAGAGCAGCTCTGTGCGTGGAGGACAGGGGGGCCAGGAGGCCTGGCTCCTCCAAGATCCTCCTCCTTCCCCCTCCCCTCCAGCAGGTCACAGTTAGTTTCTCAGCCTCACATTGCAGCCCCACAGGCCTCTAGGCCTGCGCCTTTCTCAACCAGGCTTCTCTCCTTCCCACAGGCCATCCTAGCAGCCCTAGTAGAAAGTCTCTCCTTAGAATGGACCTGAGAATTGCCACTTTGCACTCTTAATACTTTCATTCAGTAGAGAGAAGAGTGCATTCGTGCACAGGAAGCCTTTAGACTCAGGCCCAGGTTCCAATCTTGCTTCAAACAATGACCAGCTGTGACCTTGAGCAAGGTTCTCTTGGAACCTCAATTTCTTCATCTGTAGAATGGCAAAAATAGTATCTACTTACAGGGTGGTTGGGAGGAGAAAGTAAATATTAAATGAGATAAAGTATATATGCATATAGCAGGGCTTGGCCAAGGGAAATGGACCTTGTTGCCATTCTCAGGGAGGTAGTATATTTGGGAAATGCATCTCTTTAATTGACCCCAAACCTTCAGGTGACTCAAGGTTACCCAAAGTGATTCAGGACTGCTGGGTAGGAATCAGAACATGTTTGGCTGATTCTGGGCTGAAGCCTGGGTAGGTGGCACTTGCAGGAGTGGTCTCTGTTTTACTAAGGAGGAAGGTGAGGCCCAGAGTCATGATGTGACTTGGCCAGAATTGTGCAGTGAGGCAGCTGTTGAACTGCACTGCCTTACCTCGGAGAGGGGGGGAGTTGCACCTGTGGCTTCCCCCTGCCTTTGTCTTGGAAGAAACTCTCCAGGTCTTCATCATCTTCAGAGAGGCTTTCATCACTGTCTGGGTCAGACAGATAAAGGGATTCCAACAGGCGCCACCTGTCTTTCTGCCTTAGTGCCTGCAGGGTCTCGTAAAAACTCGCAGTTGAGTCAGAAGTAGAATCTGTCTCCTCCTCTGGGCTGATGAACTCACCGAGTTTGCCAGCCCTGGGCAAAACCAGCCCATTCCCACACAGCTCCTCTTCTGCCTCTGTGTCTGAGGAGGATTTGGGGGGAAATATCTGAAATGAAATAGAGGAAGACTGTGGGTCAAACTGTGATTTAAAAACTACTAATTTCATTGTAAATAAGTACACATTAGGGACTGAGGCGGGGGACAAAGAAAAATGTGTTCCTTGCTTTAAAGAAATTTCACATATTGGTAAATGAGGTGTGCTTGGTTGAAGGGTGGGAAAGGGAAGCAGAGAGCCGAAGTTGGTTCATGCAGTCCGGTGAGCATTTATGGAGAACCTACCTTCACCATGCACCCCTGCTTTCCAGGAATCCTACCTGTAACTTTGGCCACACTCTGGGACCTGCCCTACTTGGGTTTTACCTACTTGTTGCCAATCTTCCTTTTCCTGCTTCCCTCGTCTATACCGCTGCTTTCCTCATATTCTAGCTAATTTCCTACCCTGTTACTAGGAATGAGTAATTAACAGGAGAGACAGTGTGGTCGAGCTGAAAGAGTCCTAGAAAGTGGGAAATCCAGCTGGGCTTAAATACTCCGTTCATTCAGAAAATATTTATTGGGTGCCTCATGTGCATTGAGTATTAGGCTGCGAACAAGACAAACAAGGTCCCTACTCTCATGAGGCTTACATCCTAGTGAAGGGAGAAAGCTAATGTAAGATGGTAATAAATCCAATAAAAGCAATGAAACTGTGAGATTATAGAGTGATGGAGTGGCTATGGGACGCTTTTCCATCAGATAAAGACCACTAGGAATGTACCTGTAATCAGAACTAGGTTTATTAATTTGCTACAGCATACCGTTGGAAAGTATAGGGAACTTGGCACGGGGTGGGGGCTTTTTCTAGGGTTGGCTTGTCCTGAATGATTCTGAGGAGGGTTAGGGGAAGCAAGGATGGATGGATGCCGTCAGAAAGAGGGCACAGTTTAGTAAGTGGGTGAATGAGCAATTTTTATTCAAAAGGTGACAAGAGCAAAGTAGGGCTGAGTAAGTAATTGATAAGTAAGCATACTCATTTAGAAGTATGGGGTATTAGTCGTTTTGCAGGTACAGTGTGGCCCTGTGAGAAATACTGATTTCTGCTGATCTTGCTGCTGGCCTCATCTGGGTCTGTTACAGTCTGAGTTTTACTTTCCCAGTCCTGGGATGATTTTTACTTTCTCACTGCGGAGGACTTGTAGACTGACACCTGATTGGTGAGAAAAACTCCAGCCTTGCTAAGATCTGGGGTAAGTGGGTTTGGGGTTCAAAGAAAAGCAAATACAAAGGTCTTGAGGCAGGGACAAAATTTTGGACTTTTGGAGAGGTAGAAAGAGGGCCAGTGTGGTTGGAGGATAGTAGCAAGAGATATCCTGAAAGAAGCAGGCTGGGGCCATGATGGGACCGCACAGGGTGACTGGTTGGTTGCAGCTGGAAACCAGTTGGGAAGGGCCTCTGCAGGCCTCCAAGTGACACTTGGTGATGGTTGAACTGGGTCCAGCTCTAATACTGAAAAGAACACTGGATTCTGAGTCAAAGGTATGTATGTGCTCTAGCCCTCGCTCTGCTACTAAAGAGCGTGTGATTTTAGGAGAATTCCTTTTTTAAAAAACGACTTTATTTGGCTTCCCCGGTGGCGCAGTGGTTGAGAGTCTGCCTGCCGATGCAGGGGACACAGGTTCGTGCCCTGGTCCGGGAAGATCCCACATGCGGCGGAGCGGCTGGGCCCGTGAGCCATGACCGCTGAGCCTGCGCGTCCGGAGCCTGTGCTCCGCAACGGGAGAGGCCCCAACAGTGAGAGGCCCACGTACCGCAAAAAAACAAACAAACAAAAAAAACGACTTTATTGATATAATTCACACCTACTATACAATTCATACAAGTGTACAATTCAGTGGGTTTCAGTATAGTCAGAGTTGGGCAACCATCACCACAATCAATTTTAATAACCCCCCAAAAGACCCCATTCCATTTAGCAGTCACTCCCTATTTTCCCTAACCCTCCTCATTCCCCAACCCCTAAGCGACCACCAATTTACTTTGTCTCTATGAATTTGGGGGCAAATTTCTTAATCTCTGCGCCTCATTTTTCTCTTCTACAAAATGGAGACAACAATCGTGCTATTAGTCCTGGGGTGGTTGAGAGGATAAGCGGAAACTGGGGGCCATTTCTATGGTTCTATAAGGAGCCTGACGTAAGGGCTCAAGGGGTTCAGGTCCCGGAGTCCGCCTCCGCATCCGTAAACACTGCCCGTTTTAATCCCACGCCCCTGTGACACGCCCTTGCCGTCTGTCTCCAAGGCAACTTCAAACAGTTTCCTCTCTTAGGGATTCCTTTCCGGGGCGCAGAAACGATAACTCCCCTTCTTTTTCTCCCCTCACCTGACGGCTCCACTGAGCGCCGCCGGAGGCTCCCGCAGACCTCCCCACGGTCATCTTCTCAGTGGGGAAGAGACAGAAGCGGCGGAGACAGCGGGGATGACAGCGGCAGTGGAGGTGCAAGCTAAGCGGGTCAGGTTCCTCCCCTTTCTAGCTTGAGCCTCTGATTGGCTCCGAGGCGGATACACGAACCAGTCCCCTTCCCAGGCAGCCTCTAATCTATCCCGCCCAAGCAGGCAAAGTTCGTTTTCTGATTGGCCTATTCTCTTTGCACGTTATACTTCCGGTTTTGAGGTGGCGGCTCAAGCGGCCTGTGACTGGAGAGCTCTGCTCCGGAAGTGCTAACCCCAGGCGAGCCCAGCGGGACGCCAATTACGGTGCAGGTCAGGACTATGGCGGCCCGGCTGGCTAGGATCCGGTGGGGGACTGCCCCTGCCGCTGCCCGGAGGGGCCCGCTGGTCTCCTGCCGGAGGTGGGCCGGCGCTTCGTCAGACACCGTGTACGATGTGGTGGTGTCCGGGGGAGGCCTGGTGGGCGCCGCTATGGCTTGTGCCTTGGGTAAGCGCATCTCCAGGCCGATAGCGGCGGGGAGCGGGGCCGTAGAGGAAGGATGAGGACCGTGTGAGCCCTGGTGTTTGCCCAAGGTCTAAGCGTTGTAGATCTTGTGGTCCATCCCCTGACCAGAGGAATCCCAGAACCCCGGGGGCAAACGTTTGTTCCTTCAGGATTCCGAAGGGTCAAAAGTGGGAGGGACTCCTTAGGAGTCCTTCCAAAGCGTGGGGAAACAGACCCGCCCAGGGTTATTTAGTTCTGGACACAGTTGGAAGTAATCTGGCATTGTCTATTGAGCTAGGCTAGGCAGTTTTTTGTTGATGTTGTTTTTTAAACAGCTTCATTGAGATATGATTTGCATACCATAAAGTTTACCCATTTAAAGCATAGAATTTAATGATTTTTAGCGTACTCACCGAGTTGTGCAGCCATTGCCACAATAAATTTTAGAACATATTTATCACCCCCAAAAGGAACCCAAACCCATTAGTAATCACTGCCCATGTCCCCCCAATCTCCTCAGCTCCTGGCAACCACTCATGTACTTTCTATCTCTATAGCTTGGCTTTTTCTGGACATTTCCATAGACATGGAATCTGCTTAATGTTTTCACAGTTCATCCAGGTTGTAGCATGTGCCAGTACCTCGTTCCTTTTTATGGCTAAGTAATATTTTGTGTGGATATAGCACATTTTGTTTATTCATCAGGTGATGGACATTTGAGTCGTTTTCACTTTGGGGCTATAACAAATAATGCTGCTATCATTTTCTGTACAAGCTTTCGTGTAAGCATATATTTTTGGTTATCTTGGATATATTCCTAGGAGTGGATTTGCAGGGTCATATGGTAAACTGTGTTTAACATTTTGAAGAATTGCCTGTGTTCCAGAGTGGCTGCACTATTTTACATTCCCACCAGCAATAAATGAGGGGTCTGATTTCTTTCTTTCTTTCTTTTTTTTAGAAAGAAAGGCATTCCTTAATTTTTTTTCATTATTCATTCATTCATTTATTTATTTTTGGCTGCGTTGGGTCTGTTGCTGCACGCGGGCTTTCTCTAGTTGCGGTGAGCAGGGGCTACTCTTCGTTGTGGTGCGCGGGCTTCTCATTGCGGTGTGCGAGCTTCTCATTGAGGTGGCTTCTCTTGTTGCGGAGCACGGGCTCTAGGCGCGCAGGCCTCAGTAGTTGTGGCTCGCAGGCTGTAGAGCGCAGGCTCAGTAGTTGTGGCACACAGGCTTAGTTGCTCCTCAGCATGTGGGATCTTCCCAGACCAGAGCTCGAAACCGTGTCCCCTGCATTGGCAAGCGGATTCTTAACCACTGCACCACCAGGGAAGTCCCGAGGGGTCTAATTTCTCCACGTCCTGGACAGCACTGTTACTGTCTTTTTCTTACTGGTTATGCTAGTGAGTGTGAGGTGATATCTTCTGGTTTTGATTTGCATTTCCCTAATGACTAATGATGTTGAATATTCTTTCATATGTTTATTGGTCATTTGTATGTCTTTGGAGAAATGTATATTCAGAACCTTTGCCCATTTTTAAACTGGGCTATTTGTCTTTTTATTATTGAGTTGTAAGAGTTTTTTATGTATTCTGGGTACAAGCCCCTTATCAGATAAATGATTTGCAAATATGTTCTCCCATTTTGTGGGTTGTTTTTTCACTTTCTTGATGGTGTCCTTTGAAGCACAGAAGTTTTTAATTTTGATGAAGTCCAGCTTATCAGTCTCTTACCACTTGTGCTATGGTGTCATATCTAAGAAATCATTATCTAACCCAAAGTCACAAAGTTTCGCTCCTGTGTTTTCTTCTAAGAGTTTTATACTTTTAGTTCTTACATTTAAGGCTATGATCCACTTTGAGTTAAACATTGTATGCAAGTTAAGGTAAGGACTTTGCTTTTACATGTGTAGTTTAGGCTGCTCTACTACCTTGTGGGGTAGATAGTTTAATCTTTTATATGAAGCAACGAGGTTAAGTAAGGACCAGAGTCTCACACCAGGCAGAGTCAGAATTTGAACCCAGGCAACCAAATTCTTTTGCTTTTAACAACTGTACGGTGACTTTCAGAAATTGGATTTGAGTTTTCTGGCTTCACAAATTAAAGGTCACTAACAGTGAGAAAGTCTTTTCTGATTTCAGTTCTGGGGGTGTTAGTCACATCTTCCCTAGGAAGTTCCTTTTCTAGGAAACTGGTGGGAAGCAGTGCTTTGTATGAGCTAATGGGCTTGAGTCTCAAAGTAATTTTGTAAAACATAGTTATCAGTTATTGAGCACTTGCTATAGATAGGCATCTTTTAAAGTATTTTGCATATACATACATACATATATATGTATGTGTGTACATACATATATATACTTTTTTTGTTTTCTGTGCCAAGTGGCTTTCAGGATCTTAGATCCCGACCAGGGATTGAACCTAGGCCCAGCAGTGAGAGTGCCGAGTCCTAACCACTGGACTGCCAGGGAATTCCCTATATTTTATTGTCATAATACTCTTGATTTTAGATTGTGAAGATAAGAAAGTTAAAGCTCAGAAAGGTTAAGTAACTTGCTCTCAAAAGTTGGTAATTAGGAAATACAAATCCTTTTTGAGACTGACAAGACTTTCTGACATATATACCCTTGCTGCCTGACAGCCATTTTGGTTTTACCTATCGGTAAATGGACTATAATGGTGCTTCTCAAGCTTGAGCATGTTTAAGAATCATCTGGGTTTTTTGGTTTGGTTTTGGTTTTGGGCTTTGAGTAACTAAGACAGGGACATAACACATAAGAATTTTGAAATACAAAAGTGCATAGGATATATAGTATAAAGAATGTATAGTAAGACTTCCATTTCTAATTGTTAGCCATCCAATTCTCCTCATAGGCAATCGTTGTTACCAGTCTGTGGAGCATATTTTTAAAATGAGGATTCCAGGTTCCACTTCCAGTGACTCTGACTCAGTTTGTCCAGGTGGGGCCCAGAAGCCTGTATTTTTAACAAATAATCTCCAGAGATGGATGCAGGAGATCTGAAGACCACACTTTGAGAATGAAAAACACTGGGAAGGCTTAATTGTCTTGTAGTGACTTCACCTCCTAACTTTTTATACAATTTTGTATGATATGTATCTGAAAAATTTTTTTAGTTTTACTAAATTTTTGTTAATTTTGTTAAAATTTGGTGTTTTGCTATCTTCTTTGTATAACTTTTTTTCCTTCCTATATTGTTCTTTTTCTCATCCCCATTTATCCACATTTCAAGGAGGGAAAGCAGCAATTCTTTTATAAACTTACAAAATTCTGTATTGTAATTGTTTATTTTTCTGTCTTTTCCTTAGAAGTGTAAATTTTTTTTTAAATTAATTTATTTTTGGCTGCGTTGGGTCTTCGTTGCTGCACACGGGCTTTCTCTAGTTGTGGCGAGTGGGGGCTACTCTTCATTGTGGTGCGCGGGCTTCTCATTGCGGTGGCTTCTCTTGTTGCAGAGCGCAGCCTCTAGCTGCGTGGGCTTCAGTAGTTGCAGCACGCGGGCTCAGTAGTTGTGGTGCACGGACTTAGTTCCTCCGCAGCATTTGGGAGGACCAGGGATCGAACCCGTGTCCCCTGCATTGGCAGGCAGATTCGTAACCACTGTGCCACCAGGGAAGTCCCAAAAGTATAAATTCTTAAAGTCAGGGCTGACTTTAAACAGACACTGACAATACAGAATGCTCTGTATAAGTTTACAGAAGAAAAAGGTCATGGGCCGAGTACACCAGGATGTAAGAATCACTGACTCTAAGTCAGTCAAAACTACCAAGCGTAGGTTTACAAAAGAAACATTCACACTCAAAAGCTCAGAGAATGGGCTTCCCTGGTGGCGCAGTGGGTGAGAGTCCGCCTGCCGATGCAGGGGACATGTACGGGAAGATCCCACATTAAAAAAAAAAAAAAAAAAAAGCTCAGAGAAGATACTGAATGTTAAAACATGAAAGTTGAACCTCTCGTGGGGCAGGGGGAAGGTTTGGAAATCTTTCATTCAATTTATTCAGTGAGCAAGCCTCTGCTTTTTTCCTATAAAATAGATGGAGCTGAACACTGTGAGGAGACTCTGTCCTTGAGCATGTGCCTGTGGAGTCAAGTAAACTACCTGCTTGGGATTTAGTGCATGCTACTCTCTCCCCTTGATCATCATGGCATGAATCCCAAAGAATATTCTTTGTCAATAGTTTGTATGCTGATCAACCTTTATAATTCAACATCCACTTAGTTTTAGACAGCCGCTTTAAAAGTGAAAAATTTCCAGCTGGCTTTTCATATTTCCGTGTAGGTCAGTTTTTATGTTTTCCTTGATTCTTTTCTTCTTCAAACTCACATTAGTTTATGTTTTATCCTTGAAATACCTATATTTCCCTCTCACATTGTTATTTGTAAGTGATATTCTCTAATATTTTTTCTCCAAGCTAGTTTCCTAAAATGTTATATTATTTTTTTATAAATTTAAAAAATGTTTATTTATTTATTTTCGCCTGTGTTGGGTCTTCATTGCTGTGTGTGGGCTTTCTCTAGTTGCGGCGAGCAGGGGATACTCGTCGTTGCGGTGCGTGGGCTTCTCATTGGGGTGGCTTCTCTTGTTGTGAAGCACAGACTCTAGGCACGCGGGCTTCAGTAGTTGTGGCTCATGGGCTCTAGAGCGCAGGCTCAGTAGTTGTGGCGAACGGGCTTAGTTGCTCTGCAGCATGTGGGATCTTCCCCGACCAGGGGTTGAAACCGTGTCCCCTGCATCGGCAGGCGGATTCTTAATCACTACATGACTAGGAAACCCCTAAAACGTTATATTAAATAGCTAAAAAATAAAATATTGAAAAATAAAATAAAATATTGGACCTGGCTATATTTTATGTGCTTGGAAATCTAATTTTAAAATTTATTTTATTTATTTATTTTTGGCTGTGTTGGGTCTTTGTTGCTGCACGTGGGCTTTCTCTAGCTGTGGCGAGCAGGAACGACTCTTCTTTGAGGTGCACGTACTTCTCATTGCAGTGGCTTCTCGTTGCAAAGCACAGGCCCTAGAGCACGTGGGCTTCAGTAGTTGTGGCTCTGTGGCATGTGGGATCTTCCTGGACCAGGGCTTGAACCTGTGTCCCCTGCATTAACAGGCAGATTCTTAACTACTGAGCCACCAGGGAAGTCCCTAATTTTTTTTGACTAAAGGAAATTTATAACATATATAATGTTATACATGCATTTGTAGGTGATGAGCTGACTGTACTATGTCATAAAGCTAGAAACAGTGAGAGCTGGGATTAAAATCCAGAGTTTCTGATTTTCTTTTTTTTTTTTTCTGTGGTGTTTTGATATAATAGCCCAGCTGGACTAGAACAGGCAGTGATCACATCATCTCAATCTACTGAAAACCCTCCAGTTGACTCCTACTGTAGTTGGGATATGGTCCAAATTTCCTGCCAGTGTCTAGAAGGCACTATTTGATCTGTATATTATCTCTCTCGCCAGATTCACCTTGATCCATTCTCTTCCGTAGTCACCGTTAGGCACCGTAGGTCACCCTTCAGTCTCTAGAGCTGCATTGTCCATTATGGTAGCTACCAGTCACACATGACTACCGACCACTTAAAATATGATACCATATTTACCACATTCTAATCTAAATGCATTTGTTCTGTAAGTGTAAAATACATACCACATTTCAAAGGCAGTATAAAAATTAATGTAAAATTTCTCAATTTTGTCATTGTTAATATTCATAATGCTATAATTTTGGATATATTAGATAAACTAAAGCAAAATTAACTAATGTAATTAACCACTTTATTTTTACTTTTTAAATGTGTCTTCTAGAAAATTTAAAATTACGTGTCACATTATTTTTATTATTTGCATATTCTATTATTTTTAGTGGACAGCATATTTCTAGAACAGACTAAACTTACTTCCATTTCAGAAACTTTTCTTTTTAGTTGTTGTCTCTTCTGAATATTCTCTCACCAAATTTTCTCCTGATTGTTTTGTTTGTTTTTATTCTTTTTTTTCGAATTTTATTTTATTTATTTTTTTATACAGCAGGTTCTTATGAGTCATCCATTTTATACACATTAGTGTATACAGGTCAATTCCAATCTCCCAGTTCATCACACCCCACCCCCACCCACCGCTGCTTTCCCCTCTTGGTGTCCATAGTGGGCTCAGACCCTTCACTCCAGTGGGTGGACTTCTGTGGTGTAAGTGTTCTCCAGTCTGTGAGTCACCCACCCAGCAGTTATGGGATTTGATTTTACTGTGATTGCACCCCTCCTACCGTCTCATTGTGGCTTCCCCTTTGTCTTTGGATGTGGGGTATCTTTTTTGGTGAGTTCCAGTGTCTTCCTGTCAATGATTGTTCAGCAGTTAGTTTTGATTCCGGTGTTCTCACAAGAGGGAGTGAGAGCACGTCCTTCTACTCCGCCATCTTGAACCAATCTCCCTCCTGATTGTTTTTCTGATTTTCTTAAATAAGAAGGAAATTTCCTTTAAAGGAAGAAGTTAAATAGTGAAGAAACAAGTGTCCATATAAGATTACATGTATTTGAATCCTTAGTCTTGTCTCCAATAGGTTCTATTTCGGTGGAATTAAATTACTCACAATTTCTGTACATTGGTTTTTCTCATCTCTAAAATTAGAGCAAAATAGCTTTTCTTTCTTCATAAAATTGTGGTATGGATTATATCAGATGATACTACAGTAAATCATATATAATTGTACCTGGCATATAGGTGTTAATAAACATTAGCAGTGATGATGATAATGATAATAGTGATTCCATGGAACTTTGCTTATAGATATACAGGAAAAAAGTAAACATTATTAATATAATAACCTACTGTTATTCATAAAAGAGTGACAGGTTATTAATTTATGGTTCTAGGTTGTTATTTGATAAATCAAAATTAACTTGGATTCTATATAGAGTGAAGTGATTTCAAGGTTAAAATTTAGATAGTCACCTACAATTTATAATTTCATTTAATTCAATCAATAGCTAAGTCATATATATGTTTGTGCCTTTAACTGTAATGGTATTATAGCCTAAAATAGATATTTTTATAATTTTTCTATTTCTACTCACCAGGGCAAATATAGGATGGAAATCTAACTGTTTTCTTATATATTTCCTGGTTTCTCATTTAACAAAAATGTCTGTTAAGACATTATTTTATGGATTGAGGAGATAACAGCAGTTTGCTGCTGGGGATGTACAGCGATAGGAAAAGAAATGATTCCTGGCCTCCAAGGAATTTAGAATCTAGCAAAGGAAAAAGATTTGTAAATAACTAACAGAAGGAAGAATGAAATGAAAGCTACCCTAGAGGAGCAAGCAACTGACCTATCCTGGGGGTGGAGGTGTGCGGGTGTGGTACTAAGAGGACTGCTGGGGAGGTGAGGCTTCAGGGAGTAGGAGCCGTAGGGAGCTGGTGGCAGGCAGCATTCGGTTGCAGTGGCTTCTGTTAGATCAAAGCCTAGAGATGTGATGGACCAGAAAGTTGTCCTATCTGCGGGCACGGCCCCTCTCCCATCTTCCATGGCAGAACTGCTGCTCAGGTGCTGCCGCACGACAGGGAGCACCATGCTGACCTGGTGGGTTCAGCGCAGTTCACTCCTTTTTGACTGGAGCCAGCCTTGATTTTCACACTTTCTTTGTTGTATGTAATAATAGTGCCTTTCTTCTCATTTAGATTCCAAAATAAAAAGAGGGGTCAGGGTCTTTGGGGTTTCTCTCACCGTTACTAAGTAAAACCTGCAGTGTTTCTTCTCTGGTAAATTCACATGCAACTCACTGCTTATCTTTTCCCTGCACCGTTCTCTGAGACACTGTGGAAGGACTTGTGTTTGTGCTGCAGTGACCCAGTGACAGAGTCTCCAAGTCCTCTTTTTACTTCACTATACAGATGTTTTAGGACCAGATTTTTAGGCACAGTTGATGTTATTTTTTGGCCCCCCTTTCTTTCACAAGCTCTTTATCTTTGACTTAATCTTGAGGCCACAATGAATTTTGTTTATTAACCCCATTTTTCTGTTGAACAGGATTTGTAATTTTTAGTGACTTAATACTTTGTAGATTATAAATATCTGGTGTCTAAATACTACAGCCTTCCTTTCTTCATTTTTCCTTTCTAGGACAGTCTATTCACTTGCTATGGGTTTTGCCATTATTTGTGTCTTTGCACATGGCAGGTGTTAGACTGTCTGGAGAGGCCTTACCACCATGGGCAGGGTGCTCTGCGTGACTGAAATGGTAGTACACATTATTGCTTAGGACGTCACATGATGTTTTCCTTTTTATGTGTGTAAGAAATTTGTATCCTGAGGGCTAAGGGATTAGTTAATATGTTGCTTCTCTTGGAAATGAGAAAGAGAATAAACTCTGATTTTCCTAAAATGATATAACATTTTGATCTTTTTTTTTTTTAGGATATGATATTCACTTTTGTGACAAGAAAATCCTGTTGCTAGAAGCAGGTCCAAAGAAAGTACTGGGGAAATTGCCAGAAACTTACAGCAACAGGGTCAGCTCCATTTCCCCTGGCTCCGCAACCCTTCTCAGTAGTGAGTAGAAGATCCTCTGTCGTAGAACCAATCTCCTGTCTCTCTTGACTTTCCAGTGTGTCCCATAGAGCAGAGTCAGCAGAGCGTCTGGCGAGGAGGGAGCTCCCTGAGATGGGTGGGAAGAGGAGGGTGGGGTTGGTAAGTCTAGTACATAGTCGAAGATGAGGACCCCTGGAATTGTTCGTGTGTCAACTCGCAGTCTGAGGAAGACATCTCTGGGACATGTGGCTCCATGTAGACATCATTTGTGATGTTGGGTCATTATGAATTGGTGGAATTGAAACTATATGAACTAATGACGATCATTCGCTTCTAGTAACAGCATACTCTTCATTTCCAGAGTCAGCCCTATAGGGGGCTGGGGAGCCTGAATGCTAAGTGCTCGTAGGGTGTAGGTGGATGTGTACACCTGGAACCAGTTAGCAAATTATCTTAAGGTCTTTGTCAAATGTTACTCCCTCAAGCCATCCTATCTAGAAACACCCCATCTAAAATTAAACTCCTGCATGACTCTCTAGCTCCTTATACTGCTTTATTTTTCTTTATAACACTACCTGACATTTTATTATGAATTTTTTTTTAATTGTCTATCTCTCCGACTAGAGTGTCAGCTGCTGAAGGGCAGAGATTTGTCTGTTTGATTTCCCGCTTTATGCTCAGTACCTAGAAGTGTATCTGGCACATAGTAAGTGCTCAATAAATATTTCCTCAATGAATGAATCGGTTTAGTGCTCTGGAATTAAGCAAAAAATAGTCTTTATCCAGGGAGTTCGTATCCTCAATAGGATGATGAAGGAAAAGAAAATACAGATTTGGTTTATTTCCCCCACTTTATTATTTCCCCCACTTTAATGTGATTTGACCTTTGATCATGAAAGCTGGGTCTTTTTCATGCTGTATATTCTGAACTGGGGAACAGAGTAGCTTAGCTCCTAGCATCAAACAGGATAGAAGTGAAGAGTATTTCCCTGTTATTGGAGAACACTGAAAACAACCTCTTACTTAAAAGGAAGGAGAGAGAAAGGGGAACCCAGGAGGGATGCCAGTCCCATCAGGTTGCTTTGGTCTATATATAACTCCTTTCTTTTGTAGGTTTTGGTGCCTGGGACCACATCTGCAACATGAGATACAGAGCCTTTCGGCGAATGCAGGTGCCTCCTTTATCACCTTTGGCTTATCTTGGTTTATCTTGAGTTAAGATATTGGAGTTCACATTCTCCAGGTTTTCTGTAAATGTGGGAGGAATTCAGACAGAGTTTACACTCAGTCAAAGGAAGTAGGAGGGAAGCATTCATGAGAGAATTTTCTTCCCACCTTATACTTCCTGCCAGAGGGACTGACAAACTGTGGTTTTCCTGCTTCAGTCAATGCTCAGTTTGACTGGAGTAATATTTCCTTTTCCTTGGGTTGTAATACAAACTTTCCCTTTGTGTTTCCAGGTGTGGGATGCCTGCTCAGAAGCCCTGATAATGTTCGATAAGGATAATTTAGATGACATGGGCTGTATAGTGGAGAACAATGTCATCATGCATGCTCTCACTAAGCAGCTGGAGGCTGTGTCAGGTGAGGTATCTATCTCTTCCATCTTCCACTGGCTTTCTGGAAGATGAACTAAGAGTTATTCTGGGACTTACTGGAAGGATCCCTTCTACAGATACTGATGTCCACCATAAAGAAGCCCTCTAACAGTTATCTCAGGAATATTCTTTCTCTCTCTCTTTTTATTTTAAACAGCTTTATTCAGGTATAACTTACATACCAATAATTCACTGATTTTAAGTGTACAGTTCAGTGCTTTTTCAATCTATTTATAGAGTTGTGCCACCATCACCACAATATGATTATAGAACATTCCTATTACTCAGAAGTAAACCTTGTACCTGTTTACAGTCATTCCCCATTCCCACTCCTAGCCCCTGGCACCACTAATCTACTTTCTGTTTTTTGAGATTTGCCTATTCTGGACATTTCATGTAGATAGAATGATACAATATGTATTTTTTAATGTCTGACTTCTCTCACTAAATGCATTTTTGAGATTCATTCATGTTGTAGTATGTATCAGTACTCCAGTCTTTTTTACTGCCCAATAGTATTTCATTGTGTGGATATATCACATTTTGTTTATCCATTCATCAGCTGATGGACATTTTGGGTTGTTTCCACTTTTTGGTGATTGTGAATAAAGCTGTGAATATTTATGGACAAGGTTTTGTGTGGACATGTTTCATTTCTGCTGGGTGGATACTTAGGAGTAGAATTGCTGGGTCATCTAATAATTCTATGTTTAACATTTTCATAAACTGCCAAACTTTAAAGAGGCTCTACCATGTCCCTTTCCCACCAACAGTATATAAGGGTTCCAATTTCTCCACCAACACTTTATTCCCCTCAACCTTTTTTTTTTAATAGCCGTCCTAGTAACTGAAGTGGTATCTCATTGTAGTTTTTTTGTTTATTTTGTTTGGCCACACCACACAGCATGCGGGATCTCAGTTCCCCGACCAGGGAGTGAACCTGTGCCCCCTCCATTGGGAGCACAGAATCTTAACCACTGTACTGCCAGGGAAGTCCCATCTCGTAGTTTTGATTGTATTTACCTGATGACTAATAATGTTGAGTGTCTTTTCATGTACTTGTTGGCTATTTGTATATCTTTTTTTTTTTTTTTTTTTTTTTTTTTTTTTTTTTTTTTGGCTGTATCGGGTCTTAGTTGTGGCATGTGGGATCTTTCGTTGCGGTGCTCAGGCTTCTCTCTAGTTGTGGTGTGTGGGCTTAGTTGCCCCGCGGCATGTGGGATCTTAGTTCCCCGACCAGAGATCGAACCTGCGTCCCCTGCATTGGAAGGTGGATTCTTAAACACTGGACCACGAGGGAAGTCCCTATTTGTATATCTTCTTTGGAGAAGTGTCTGTTTAAAATCTTTTGCTCATTTTAAAACTAGATTGTCTTTCTTTTTATTTATTTATTTGTTTTTTAAATTTTTTTGGCTGTGTTGGGTCTTCATTGCTGTGCACGGGCTTTCTCTGGTTGCAGCGAGCAGGAGCTACTGTTCATTGCAGTCCATGGGCTTCTCATTGCGGTGGCTTCTCTTGTTGCGGAGCATGGGCTCTAGGTGCGCAGGCTTCAGTAGTTGTGGCTCGCGGGCTCTAGAGCACAGGCTCAGTAGTTGTGGCGCACGGGTTTAGCTGCTCGGCGGCATGTGGGATCTTCCCGGACCAGGGATTGAACCCATGTCCCCTGCATTGGCAGGCGGATTCTTAACCACTGCGCCCCCAGGGAGGTCCAAAAGATAATTTAGATCTAATAGTCACTTAGAAACATGTCCCATAATATATTGGTGAAAAAAAGTGTGTGTCATATGATCCCACTTGTGTGTGTGAGTATGTGTGTGGGGTGTGTGTGCATATACACACATAGGAAATTGTTGGGAAAGCTATACAACAAAGCTTTAACTAGCTGTCTCTGAGTGGTATGATTAAAGGTGATTTTTTTCCCCCCTTTTAAACCTTTCTTTGTGGTTCAGACTTTTACACAAAGTAAAAGTAGTAAGCATGTACTGTTTGTGATCAGAAAAGTAAAATGACTTCCAGTGGGAAGAAAAATCTTATGAAATCTAGAACTTGTTTGAGTCTGTGGTATTCCCCACCCTATTTGCTTTGAAAACACATGTGGGTTCATGTAGGCATAGAGTGAAACTGGAGCAGGATCATGAAGATGGGAAGAGTGCCTGCCTCATGCAGGTGACAGTTCAGTGAGAGCTTACTTTTTTTTGTCCTTGTTTTCCTCACACTGATTCATCCCTGTGGCCTCTCTCATTTATTAGCTCTTAGACCATAGCATAGATCACATGAGTTATTTTTGAGATCTTTACTTTTCTTGTTTAGGAGTAAATGATAAGATAAAGATAAGCTGTCTTGGGACTTTGCTTTAGTTTTTTCCTCAGCCTGTGGGCCAACTGTCTAATGTTTTGTTTTTTCTCTTTTGACCTCCCTAGACCGAGTGACCGTTCTCTACAAGAGCAAAGCAGTCAGCTATACCTGGCCTTATCCATTTTCCATGGCAGACTCCAGCCCTTGGGTTCATATTACCCTAGGTGATGGCAGCATCCTCCAGACCAAATTGTTGGTAGTTGAAGATTCTTATTTTGCCAGGGGTCTCACATATCCACGTCTTGTTAGATTCTAGGGTCTCTAGTTTTAGATCTAAGCTATAGTTAAAGTTAATTTTAGGCAAAACTTTTGGTTATAAGGACCCATACCCACTCAAACCAGCTCCAGTTAAGATGGTTCTGTTGTAAATCCTGTACAGGAAGCAATCTCTTGGACCATCATAGGTCTTGAAATAAAGGATAGCTGGCCTTACAGGGACAGGAATCAGAGGGTCAGAAATTGAGGCTGTTCCTTCCCTCTCAGGAGTCCTGTAGTCGTTCATCTCCTTGCATCTCCCATTTTTTTCTCTTTCTGCTCATCAGCTTCCCCTTTTCCATGGCAGCCGTTCCCAACCTTACTTCAGGATTCTTCAACTCTAGCGCCTGCCTTATTGCTTTCTAGTTCAAACTTTGGCTCAGTTTAACCTACGGCTGGCACCTCTTGGATCAGATGTCCAGCTTTGGTCTGTTAATTGAAGCTGGGATCGCATATGTAGGGCTACCCCTCTAGGGGCTGGGAGTGAGGCAGGCATGATAAAGAGTTACCTGCCACAGATGGGCTTGCCACCAGTGGGAACTAGAGAAAACTTTTAGGAGGCAGAGACAAACTTCTGGAACAGTTTCGTTAATTAAAAGGTTTTAAGACTCAGCAGGCTCTTGTCTCCATGCAGATTGGTGCAGATGGCCACAACTCAGGAGTACGGCAGGCCGCTGGAATCCAAAACGTTAGCTGGAACTATGACCAGTCCGCTGTTGTGGCTACTCTGCATTTATCGGAGGTAAGATCCTGAGTCCACCATCTGGGGGCCTTGCTCGGGTTTAACTGGTACTGGGGAGATATGGGGATATATGTATATCTATAGCTGAGTCACTGTGTTATAAAGCAGAAACTAACACACCACTGTAAAGAAATTACACTCCAATAAAGATGTTAAAAAAAAAATAAATAAAATACATATAGATATCTTATGACCTAGGAAAAAAAACAATAATAATTGGTACTGGGTACTTCTCACAAGAACTCTTCTCCTCTCCGTTGTAGGCCACAGAAAACAATGTAGCTTGGCAGAGATTTCTCCCCTCCGGGCCCATTGCTCTGCTTCCGGTAAGAAGTCCTTCTGGCTAGTCTGCTTAAACATGTCAAGCCTTCCTCTTTTAGAACTTCATTTTCTCTCAGCCTTTTTCTGGTTTCAAGGGAATACGCCCAGGCTAGCTTTGTTACCCCTTCTTGTCTTCCTTCGTGCTTGAGAGCTCTTAAGAACAGAGGTTTTAGCCCTTGGTATTGATGTTCTTTTGACACAGCTCTCAGACACTTTGAGTTCCTTGGTTTGGTCCACATCCCATGAACATGCAGCAGAGCTGGTCAGCATGGATGAGGAAAAGTTTGTGGATGCCGTTAACTCTGCCTTTGTGAGTATCACCAGCTGACGATATGTTGCTGGGATAGATACAGAAAGGTGGTTTTGAGTAAGAAAAGAGGAACAACCAACCAGCTGCCCCTTTGAACCTGTAACACTTGATGTGGAGTATGTGGAGGAGGGGACTCAGGAAAATGTACAACAAAGAAATTAATTTGTGTGCTCTTCTGAGGGTTGAGGGCGGCTGCTATGCTGACTGAAACAGCTGCCTGGGTGGTAGTTACTTGGATAAGTAACTTTTTTTGAAGCTGTAATACTTTGATAATTTTTAACAGATGCCAAGTACCTGAACCATTGAAGCTGATTCATCAGAAGTGTTTCTGGGGAGGGGCTGAGCACATTTCCATAGTGAGCTTAAGAGTAAGCTTTGTAGAGAGATATGGGTTCAATATTGGTTCTACCTGTTAATCTCCTGAAAAATGGAAATAGTATCACCAACCTCTTAGGGTTTAATAGTAATAAAAGTCTAAAGACTTAGAGAGAATTTATGTAAAATGCTTGGAACATACCTAGTACATTATAGGGTACTCAACAAATGGTAATTATTACTGGAGTAGACATAGCCTTTAGATAATACAGACACCAATATTTTTGGAGTTCAAATGTCACATTATCTGAATTCACTAATGATAATGATCGATAACATTTATCCAGCACTTACTATGTGCCAGGTACAGGTGAAGAGTTTTTTTAACATGTATTTATGTATTTAATTCAGTGAACTATTGAGGTAGGTACTATTATCCTGCTCACTTAGAGATAGGTAACTTGCCTGAGGTCATACAGCTGGTGGCAAAGCTGGGTTCTGAAATCAGGCTGGCCCTTGAGCCTATCCTTTTAACCACCAAACTCTACTGCCTTGCTAATGACTTCACACTGGTCTACAGTGAAGAACTTAAGCTCCACTGCTCTGTAGTAACAACAAGAATAAAAAGAACTGAACGCACTGAAGTGGCTTCCAAGATAAATGGTGACCCTTTATGGGTCATTTAGTATATATTCCTGGCATAGGCCTTTGCAGTACATTCATTCAGCAAGAGTTATGAGTGCTTCTATATAGAAGGCTCTGGAGTTGGACAAATGAGACATAGTCCCTGATTTCAGGAAGCTCAGGCAAGTGAGGGAGAAAGATATAGAAATGACAGTTTTGATACAGTGGTAGAGTATGCATAGGATACTGTGGGAGTATGGAGGAGAAAGACACAGAAGGTTTGGAGGGAGGTTTACAAAAAGGGGTGACAGCTTCTGCATGCTCTGAGGTGTTACCTGGTGAACTAGAAGTGGGAGGACATTCTAAGTAGAGGGGTGTGTGGAGGCAAGAGCACGTTGTAGAGTGAGCTACTTTGTGGCCGGCATGTGCGTTTTGAGGGTAGGATTAGTGAAAGGTGAGGCTCAGAGGTAGGTAGGGGCGGCTCATGAGCAGTTTGGCTTGATCCTAAAGCCTGTGGGGAGTGATGAGAAGTTGCATTTTGCGTTTGTTTGAGGGACTTGTCACTTTAGTGACACAAATCAGTTTAGGTGTGTTAGGTACCACTACCCTTGGCTGTGGTTATAAAATGGTTGCCTTGTTGAATTTTTAATTCCCTGCTGGAGTCGCTGATGAAATTTCACTTTGTTTTGTGGCTGGTGCTACTCAGTGGAGTGATGCCAACCACACAGACTTCATCGACTCGGCTGGCTCCATGCTGCAGTATGCAGTTGCCTTTCTGAAGCCCACTAAGATCTCCGCTCGCCAGCTGCCCCCAAGTGTAGCCAGGGTGGATGCCAAAAGCCGAATACTGTTTCCTCTTGGGTTGGGACATGCTGCTGAGTACGTCCGGCCTCGGCTGGCACTCATTGGGTAAGATGATAACAGAGCAGGGCCACTCCTTTTCACTCTGCGCTGGAGGCTACACCTGAACTCTGCTTTATCCTTAGGGATGCAGCCCACAGAGTCCACCCACTTGCAGGACAAGGTGCCAACATGGGCTTTGGGGATATCTCCAGCTTGCTGCATCACCTCAGGACTGCAGCCTTCAATGGGCAAGACTTAGGTAAGGATTCAGGTACCTTAGAGAGGTATCCCAAGGTCCTATAATACAGGAAGATCAGGAAAATGGCCCTCAGTAGCTAGATGTAATAGACATAAATGTATCTGGTTTGCTAGGAAGGAAGACTTCACTACTGAATTAGGGATTTAACCTTTCCTTTTCCCTTCAGGCTCCATGAGTCACCTCACAGCTTATGAAACAGACAGACAGCGTCACAACACTGCTCTTCTGGCTGCTACTGACCTACTAAAACGGCTGTATTCTACCAGTGCCACCCCACTGGTGCTGCTCAGGACGTGGGGCTTGCAGGCTACAAATGCAGTGTCTCCGCTCAAAGTAAGAGAGTTCTCCCAGATCTCCGAGAGTCTTGCTCACTGAGGAATGACTTCGCCAATGACTTGGTTTCTTTAATTTTCTTGGCTGTAAAATTATCATCTTTATCTGAATACCTTCCCCCGTGGTTATGAGCAGAAATATCCCTTCCGAGGTTTTTGGTGCCAGGGCCCACATCTAAGCAGTACCTTTATATAAGGGCTTAAAATAGTGAATAGGGGCTTGTAAAGATAAAGATGCTTAAATTCCTTTTGCTGCTTGGCCAGCTTCTTTCCTGAGAAACTTGCATTAAAAGACACTTTGGAGGGACTCAGGAGGAGAATCTACCTGGGACTTTTGCCAAATTTTTGCTTTAATCACTTTAGATATTTTAAAGTATTATCTTCACCTGCCCACATACTTTACAGTGTCAGAATATCACTCACTTTGTTTCATTTTTTCCTCCAGGAACAGATTATGGCCTTTGCAAGCAAATGAATGCTCCTCTTCTGGATCTTTTCCCAAGACCACCACGTATTTTCAAGATTTAACTTAATAAATTTACATTAGAATTCTGCAGTCTCTTTTTCTTCTCTGCTTAATGGACGTGTGGAGTTCAAATAATGAGTGATAATTTTCTGTGAGGAAGGCATATCAACCAAGCCAAGAAAAAAACCCCAAAGGAAGACTATGATTTGATTGAAAAGAACTTTTTATTACTAAAAAATTGCTAAGGTGCTGTCTCATTCATTTTCACTTGTTAGCAGTCCTTTCTAAAGAGAAGATTTATATAATTTTAAAAAAATGCTGGTTATAAATTTATACAGTTTTTTGATAAAGATAAGAATTAGAAATAGTCAATTGATGCATTTTTGTTAGAATTGCTGTTTTAAAATTAATAACACTAGAATGCAAAATAAACACAAATTGCTTTAACCTTTATTATAGGTATATTAGACTTTCTGAAAAGAAAACCGAATCTTAAAATGCTAGTTATTATCTCCTCATCACAGCACCGTATTTCATTTATGGTTCCTCTGTGGGACACCACTATTCTGTTATAAAACAATAAATAATTTCATTGCACAGTTTTAAAGACCTCAGGAACCAGGTCAAAAGGAAAAATCTGATTAGCAGCAGAATTTGTTCATGTTTGGTTGCAGGCTGGTGCCAGCCTGGGTGGGGGTGGGTTGTTTTGCTGTGCACCTTAGAAGTGGTTACCTCACAGTACCAGAGATACCTGTCGAAGCGAGTTTTGCATCCATTAGATCTGTATACCACAAACAACATCTTGCCCAGAAGTCTGATTTGCAGATGAAAGGAGAAGATAACAGTCTGCTTTTGACCCAACCTAAGCTATTCTTGGGAAATATTTTTAGGGAATGGAAAATTTGTTACCACAAGGGAGCTTTTCAGGTAAATGTGGAAAATTTATAAGATACTAAAAAAGTGTGAATGTCACAAACCTTCCTGGAATCTCAGGAAAAAATGTGCCCAGAATGAAAGATGGCAGCTACTGGAAAAAGCTGTGTTGACTACTGGCAGAGTCCAGAAAGGTCACTGTAGGGAAAAAAGGTCATCTTTCATAAAAAAATGGAAAGGTAGCCCAGGTATGAAGAACATGGACTCTGCAAAAGTATGCAAACAGAATCAGGCAAGACAAGAATTTTAAGGCACACCTTGCAAGGACCTCCATAACCCAGTGTTTTTCATATGACGATGATAACACACAAAATCCACTATGTGCTAGGCCATGTCCTAATATTTGAAATATATAACACATTTACAGAAAGAAAACCTAACCATCAAGATTAGACCTTTTAGGACTCTTAATAAGAGGCCCAAAAGGTACACTAGGGGCAAAAAGGACATTACAGACAAATTGTTTTTTCTAAGAAATAAAAAGTCTCATTCCAAATTGCTCCTATAATGGATAAACTGGTTAATTCTCCAGATATTCTAATCAAGGTTATCAGAAAACATGTAGATACATTTCTGGAGTTATAAAGCACCTACCCAAGAATTCTGAGAGTATTTGGGATGACCGAACATGTCTGCTGAACAATATGTGGCCTTTATAAGAAAAGCTACAGAGACAAGCTGTGGTGATAAAGACCAGGAAATCTTACCTCTCTGAACCCATCAAGCTGGAGGAGTCTTTATTGTCTCCCCCTAATCTTGTAGAACAGCATTTCGTGTACGATGACTGGTTCTAACACCATACTCTAGACAAAGATGAGAAGGGGGTCTAGAAGTCAAGTGATAATATTAAAAAGAATGTGAAGGACTTGGGAGTTTTCTTCAGAAGACCGAAAGGCTGTGGAAGGAGGGATTAGAGCAGAACTAAGACTACTGAGAAGGAGGGATTTTTTAATATCAGTGCAATCCCAAAGTGGAATGAGTTGTCTGGAAACATGCCTACACAGAAGCTGAATGACAACCTGTTAGAAGTGTTAAGGGAGTTCTGCAATGGGTAGAAGATTGATTATATCTTTGGGCTGTTTCCAACTCTAAAGATTCTATTATTTCACTCTGTATTAGCATTTTTGGAGGAAGAGACAGTAGGTATAAAGGTGACCTTAGTATAATTAAAAATCACTGTGAAGGGCTTCCCTGGTGGCACAGTGTTTAGGAGTCCGCCTGCCAACGCAGGGGACACAGGTTCGAGCCCTGGTCCGGGAGGATCCCACATGCCGCGGAGCAACTAAGCCCATGAGCCACAACCACTGAGCCTGCGCTCTAGAGCCCACGAGCCACAACTACTGAGCCAACGCGCCTAGAGCCGGTGCACCGCAACAAGAGAAGCCACCGCAATGAGAAGCCCACGCACGGCAACAAAGAGTAGCCCCCACTCGCCACAACTAGAGGGAGCCTGCGCACAGCAATGAAGACCCAACACAGCCAAAAATAATAAAACTTAAAAAAAACAATCACTGTGAAGAAAAAAATCCACACTGAATTGAAAAACTAAAATTTGGGGGGGATGAGGGTATAGAAATTTGCCTAGTTATTTGCACATTATCAGATGTTAAATATTTATTGACTCAATGGAATACTTTTAAAAATGAGGTTCCCCAGGGACTGCTGTGAGGGCCAGGTATATTTAACATCTTTTGTGAAAAAGATGAAAGAGAGTCTACTGTGAAAAGTACAAGTCTGGGGAGATACTCTGCTGGAAAGAAGCTGGAGGTAAAGAGCCAAGGTATAGAAGCCAGACTACTGGAAGATCCAAGAGCAGTCACATGGGTAGACAAGGAAATGGTGGTCATGTGGGAAAGTACAAGATCATGAATTTTAGGGGACATAATTCACAAAATCAAGAGGTCTGAACATTCAAACTCAAAGTGAGCATCCACTGTATGGATGTGGGCCAAAATGGCCAAGTAAATCAAATGTTAGGTATCATCAAGAAGGGTTCAGAAACCTTAGAACTAGACAAATAATGTAGAGGATGCTAGCTAAAATGATCAGGGGCCAGGGCAGAAAGAGACACTGCTGTAAACAGAATAAAAGGACAAACTGAAAGGGGCTATTGCCAAAGTCTAGATCCTTGAAAAGCACAGCCACAGGCCTCTCACCACAGACCAAAAGCTAGGGTATAGATGTACTTCTTAGAAATACAAAGAAAAGTTTAGGATGACAAATTACTATAAACACATTAGCCTGAGAAAAGAGGTACTAGCACTGAAAATACACACACACACACACACACACACACACACACACACTCCTATAAGGTTGGATATGTTCATTACTCCACGGTTTACTGATAAAAAGTTGATTAAAAGAAGGTAGTCTGTAGAAGGCAGCCACACCCTCCCAAAACATGTCCCTAGAAACTGGCTGGCCTCCCTTCTGCCCAGTCGTGAGTTGCTCTCCATCCTTCTGAGATTTAGAATGGCTGTCAGCTGGCTGATTGGTACTGACACAAAGCCGGATCACATAACTTCAGATATGGTACCTTTTTTTTTTTTTGGCCACACCACGTGCACAGCTTCCAGGATCTTAGTTCTCCGACCAGGGATCGAACCCATGCCCTTGGCAGTGAAAGCTCGTAGTCCTAACCACCGGACCTCCAGGGAATTCCCCAGATACGGCTTTTTTTTTTCCTCTTTGAACTACACATGGAAAGTAAAACCAGGTATTTTTTTCTTTCTTTTTTTTTCGGTAGGTGAGTGGAGATAAAGGTGGGACAGGGCAACGTGCAGGGAAAAGAAAATACTGGTGTTGATAGGTCATGGGATTGCAATCAGTCAGCTGAGTGTAACATGTAAGAGGAAAATTAAAATGTTCAAAGGAATGAGGCACTGAAAGGGTTGAAATGAGATTCTTCTTTGGTTCCCAGGGTTCCATCCCTGGGTTCCCCAAGGTTAAGTTCCAAAGCTATTCCTTTTGGCTCTCTGTGACACACAAGGAACCTCAAAGATTTAGACTCTGGTACCAGCTGTGCAGGAAGAGTGGTTAGGAAATAGTTCACATTTGAGGTGTAAAATTAATTAAATCCAAATCTCTAGACTCAAGGGCAAGACCTGTCTACAAAAGCCCCTTCCACCAGATGAAATCAGCTGCTGGGCTTCAGTCTAGGCTGTCCCCAGACTAGCTCAGAATACAACTGAGTCCTCTCCTCTCTCGTCCTCCCTTTAACAAGGTTGTTGACAAATGCAGGCCTCAGAGGAACGGCTTGGCCTCAGTGGGAGATGCCCAGAGACTGCAGCAGGTGAAAGGTGGCCCCCAAGGCCCAGCCTGTCTCTATGTTGTTCACTTTCTTTGTGAGCTGTTGGGAAGGAGAAAAAGAAGTCTTAATATTTTCATTCAATTTTCAACTCTAGCAAGCACAACAAGCAGAGAATATCTGCAAAGATCATCCACATGGCCAGACCAAGGCAGAACTGGGAGTAGCCAGTCTCTGGAGGCTTCTCCCAACCCTCTCTGTAGGTTCCCATCCTGCCATTGCCCATTGCCCCTACACCTGCCAATCTGATCCTTGAATCTCTGGGCCCAGGAAGTGGTCTCAACCCAGGACATCTAGAGAGGACCTTTTAGACAGACAGGCTTCTGAACTCTCTCCCTAATCCTAAACTAAACATAACAGGAGTCAGCCATAGATTCAGGGGTAGGAAAGAACATACTAAGCTTCTCAATTCATACTTTGTAAGCAAGTGCATCTTCTTAAGCACTAGTTAATGACAAACCAAGGCATTTAACGCATTCCAGGCCAGGCTGTACCTCAATTAGTTCAGTGACCTTGGGCAGAAGTTTAGACTCGATTTCGTCAACTACATAACAAGTGGATTAGATTAGTCAATATATCAAATTGTTTTCTACAGAATCCTAGGGGTTCCTTGACAGTGCTTCAAAGGAGAAAGGGAGGCAAAACGGTGAAGGAGTTCCAGGTCCCCGACCTCTGATTCAACCAGATAGCTTCATTTTTATCAGTTTTACTGGAATTCTCCATAAGCTACTGTTGAATAAAGATGCCACCACCATACCCATACCCAGGTTTATAAATCAGCAAACTGGTTCTAGTCTTTCCTTCTAGTACTAATAACTTCTTATGACACAATGCCTGTGTTAACCTGATGAAATTCGGTCTATAGCCACTGTGCCAAAAACTGAGAAGAATGGCATGTGAATGATTATCTTGAGATTTAGTCTGTGACCCCTGAGTCAAACTGGGAGTGCCCTCCACGCCCCTAAAGTGTTCCTCCTCTGTCCTTAGGACCGACAGTGTAGGGATATAGATGCCAATGTGAAGTGATCTCTGGGACAGAGGGCTGTTCACCCCTGATACAAATTCTGCTGCCATTTAACTAAAGACTAAAAGGATACAGAAATGGAAACAGCAGAAAATTGTCCTTAAATGATTTGGTTATTGCCGATGCTTAAGTAGAGGCAGTTGTTAACTTGGTATGCATTAAGGGCTCAGGATGACCTCTCTTATCCACAAATCTAGCTCCAACTGGTGTGAAATACCTATACTAACAATTAAACCAATACTAATAACTTCTTATATGTCAGGCACTGTGCTTTGTCTCCATTTTTATAACAGCCCTAAGAAATAGGTACTCTAAGGATCCCTGTGTTTTGAGTGAGGAACCTAAAAGTTAGAGGGGAAGTAAATCATCTAAGGTCACAGAGCTAGTAAGCTTGCAGAATCAGAACTTGAGACCAGATCTGATGGACAACAGAGCCCATGCTTTAAACACTACACTATACTGACTCTACTGGCAAGTAACTCTTTAAATGCCAATATTCTCAGCAGGTATAACAACACATTAAATCCAAATACCTTTGTACAAATGAATTTATGAAATCTGTATAACACAAGAAATGGGGTAATATAAACTCATCTGGAAATGAGGAAACAGAAAGGGGAAGTGACACAAGAGAAGGAAGGAGCTTCATAAACAAAGTACAATCTCTACTTCCTTGACCCCGAAAGTTCAAAGTTGCCCTGTGCCACAACTATATTTTTGTCACATTTCCTCTAATAGACTATGCTATTTGAGGACAGAGATTACATCTTAATCATCTCTGTAACTATAATGTGCAATTATTCAACTATGGTATGGAAGATAAAAAAATATTATATATGGGATGGATGAAACTCATAAGATGTGTTTACAATAAATAAGTTACTACAGATAAAGTTAGGAAGACAGAGAGGGACCCGAGACTCAAGAGGCACTAAATATATGAGGCACACACAAAATACATATGACATACTACACAAGGCATTCGATACTCACGAGGTCTTAAATAAGCCACTCACTGGTGATGCTCTTTGGCAGAGGTCCCTCATGTCCTCTGCCAAACAGAACCATCAAACCATCTAATGGGCTAATGAGTGAGCTAATGCTACTGGCCAGTGCACGTGCCTCTGTGCCCCTCCAAACGGGGCAAGTTTGTGTGATGGCCCCGGCACCTTCTGTCCTTGTGCCCCCTTGATCAAACTTCAGCTACAGTACCTGTAACCACACTATCATCGGCAGAGAGAGGCAGGACATATGAACCCAGGATTCAGGAAGTACAGCACCTCCAACTTGTATGTACCCTATCCTGTGTGTTCACCTATCCCATTTCTTTCCCCTTGCTTTTCACCCTGACTTTTGTGGGATTTCTTTGTTTCTTTTTTTGCTTTTGGACACTCCACACAGCATGTGGGATCTTAGTTCCCTGACCAGGGATCAAACCCATGCCCGCTGCAGTGGAAGTACAGATTCTTAACCACTGGACTGCCATGGAAGTCCCTCACCCAGACTTTTGAAGTTGATTTAATAAACCATGTAACTTGGGCCTCTTAACCTGGGCTGCAAGCCTTTTGGCTCTGTGACCTCTGGGATAGCTTGCCTAGTAATATACAGTTGACCATTGAACAACATGGGGGTTATAGGTGCCGACCCCCGTGCAGTCAAAAATCCACATATAACTTTATAGCTGGCCCTCCATATCCACGGATTCAACCAACCACAGATTGTGTAGTACTGTAGCATTTATTATTGAAAAGAATCCATGTATAAGTGGACCCAGTTCAAACCTGTTATTCAAGGGTCAATGATACTTAGAAGCTGCCATTGTATCAAGGCAATTTCCCACATTCATGGTGCCTTGCACAGTGCCTTGTCCATAGCCTGAATAAAATTAGCTCAAAACTCCACCTATGGCCACTCTGATTACTAAACAAGTTTTTTAAAAATATTTATTTATTTGGTTGCACCAGGTCTTAGTTGTGGCAGGCGGGCTCCTTAGTTGCAGCTCCTTAGTTGTGGCATGTGAACTCTTAGCAGGCAGGCTCCTTAGTTGCAGCTCACAGGCTCCTTAGTTGCAGCATGTGAACTCTTGGCTGCAGCATGCATGTGGGATCTAGTTCCCTGACCAGGGATCAAACTTAGGCCCCCTGCACTGGGAACGTGGAGTCTTAACCACTGCGCCACCAGGGAAGTCCCCTAAACAAGTTTTTAACTTTCTTTCTAACTCCCAAATAAAAGGACTGTTATGTGATACTGGTGTCCTCTCTCTTACCTGTAAGACGGTGCTGCCTGCAAAGCCAAAGCCATCCTTCAGCAAGGCTGTGATGTAACTGAGATCCATGCACAGGAAAGGACTGCCTGAGGTGAAGTTTTCCAGGTTATCACATACTGGAGGTGACAGAAAGAGAAAAGTGGAATTCAAGTTTGCAGCCAACTGAGAGGTGTATGATTTTCTCTAAATACAGACTGAGAATAAGCAAAGCAGAATCCTCCATTCTCCTTCTCCCAGATGCCTGGGAGTCTTGGAGGCTAGAACTGTGCACTGACAGCCTCTGCAAGACCCCAGCTCCATCAAGAACCAGCACGTTTCTGATGTGACATCTAATCAACTCAAAGGTACATGGGTCCTAGTTTATTTGCTATGACATATATTCTATGACTTATTGTTGGGGCTTAATTCAACTAAGGCCCTTATATATTAAGACAGGGAAATACCAGTTAACCCTACTTCAGGGCCACTGGATAAGAGCAATTATTTGCTTTTTTTTTTTTTTTTTAATTTATTTATTTTTGGCTGTGTTGGTTCTTCGTTGCTGCGTGCAGGCTTTCCATAGTTGTGGTGAGCGGGGGCTACTCTCCATTGCAGTGCGTGGGCTTCTCATTGAGGTGGCCTCTCTTGTTGCAGAGCACGGGCTCTAGGTGCCCGGGCTTCAGTAGCTGTGGCACACGGGCTCAGTATTGTGGCTCGCGGGCTCTAGAGCGCAGGCTAAGTAGTTGTGGCGCACGGGCTTAGTTGCTCCACGGCATGCGGGATCTTCCCGGACTAGGGCTCGAACCTGTGTGCCCTGCATTGGCAGGCAGATTCTTAACCACTGCGCCACCAGGGAAGCCCCATTTGCATTTTTGATGAACTCTTTCAAGGAAGCCTCTGTGGCTATTTTCCATATATTCTGGTGCTCAGTGTTTCATTACCACTGATAAAACTTTTTCAATTTTTTTTTAAAGAAAGGAAGAAAGAAATGTGGAAAGAAGAAAAGGTTTTCACCGTTTCTCCAAAGTCTCTTGTATTCTTATATTTTTCTTTGCCACTTAATGCTTTTAACTCCTGGTAAAGACAGGAAACCAACCTTCTGAGAGGCTTTCTGCTGGCCAAAGCACATTAGGTCACTTTAAGGTCACTGGGGGTGGCAGCCTCACAGGCTCACATTCAATGGTTTCCACTGACACTTACCTTCCCTTGCTTTCCTTTCAAAATCTTCAACTTTTAAAACACCCCCCTTTTCATAATCTGAAATGAAACAGAACAGTAGTTGATGTCAAAAAACCTTCCAGGAAACATAAGGAAATTTATCCTAGGAAATTATCCTATTTATAATAATGAAAAACCAAAAATAAAATTTCCAACATTAAAGAATGGGATAAGCAAACATGATATATCCCTACAATATAATCTATACAGTTTATTTTATTTACTTATAATCTATTTTTTTTGTTTGTTCCCTGCATCGGCAGGCGGACTCTCAACCACTGCGCCACCAGGGAAGCCCTGTTATGTATATTTAACTATAGCTAAAAAATAGGCCCATTAAAAAGGGGCCATTAAACACGTCAGAAAATAAGAAATTAATTCATATCTCAGGCCATGACAGATCACATATATACATTCTCACAGCTAAACAAAATGTGTTACTATTATAAGGAAAAATGTTATAAAGGGGAAAGAGGAAACTTTTGGGGGTGAATATGTTCATTGACTTGAATTTGGTGATGGTTTCATGGGTGTATACATATGTCAAAACTTACCAAATTGTACACTTCAAATATGTGTATTTTATTTTATATCAATTATACCTCCATAAAAATACTTAAAGAAAAAAAAGACTTCATGTGTATTTGTTTAGGTCATCTTCTAGCCCCAGAAGATTCAAAATCATATTCACTCTTCCACTTGGGTGACTTGGGAGAAAAGTACGGTGACCACCTCAACAAGGCATTGCAAATACTCCTTTTGTCCCTTTCCCTTCCCCACCACAGCCCTGCCCAGTTTCCCCGCTGCACTGACACCTGGAGTGAACTTACCAATCATGTCTGTGTCAACAGCTCGGTCATAATAGTATGAGAAAGCGTAGAAGGAGCTTCTCTGGACCTCATCTGGCTGATGAAGTTTTCCTTGGACCACCCTCAGCACTTCAGCATAGCAGGGCTCAAAGCCCACCTCCCCTGATGGGGCAAAAGGTGCACAGGGGCAAGGTGAGAAAGTGAAAGGCAAGCTGCTGACGCCAGTGGAACAGCAGGAGGATCAAGGCGAGCTGAGGCTCAGGACAAAGGGCTTACAGACAAAGACGAACAAACTTTTGCAGCCTCATCCCTCTGGAGAACCAGCACCTACTTCTCCACAGCAGGTCCCCTCCCTAACCTGTGTTCACCAAAAAAGCCACAGCCGACATCGAGCTGCCCCTTAGCATTATGTTTCATGGCATTTATGAGAAGTATGCAGAGGCTCACCTGCTTCCTTCATGGGAAAAATCAAGTTTTTTCCTCGAGTTTAAGGTCTATGCCTTTTATAATACCTAAGATCAAGTATTCTTCTTATCGTCTCAATTCTATAACTGAAATAGCTAAACATTAATTGGATCTGAAACAGTTTCACCCTGCTGAGGGCAGAGACCCTCAATACATTAGACCCAGGGTAAGAAGAGGTTTCTAATGGATCTACAACACCTGGGCAGGGAAAGAGCTGAACACAGAGTGACAGCTGCCTTGTTCACTGTCATTTCACACTACTCCTTGAAGGCACACCAGCATCAATTTGGAACTAGTTCCTGCAAAAGACAAGCTTCTCCTAGCTCTGGAAAAAGTTTCCCATGGGACTTTTGCAGACTTCTACTGTAAAAGTAATTCCAACCAGTGAAAAAATATCACCTGCCTTCTTGGTTGCCACCATACTGGTATTTCACACCCCCAAAGATCCACTCTGCTTCCAACCATCTTGGTAGACAGGCACTTCGGAAAGTGTGTCCATCAATTCCTGAAAGAAACCAGACCACAAAGAGGCAAGGGTGTGAGAGAGAAAGAGAGAGGAAGGAAAGCAAGAAGTCAGTAAGGTTGAAAGGAATTATCAAGGTGGCTCGGCCTTAAAATCATATGAAATTAGTTCCACGACTGCATACTACGATGGGAATTCTTAACTCAGGGTTCACAGATGGGCTTTGTGGGGTTGGTGAACCCCCTAAAACTACAGGCAAACTTTCATGCTTATGTCCATTTGGCAGAGGGGTTGATGGCTTTCATCACATCTGAAATCTAAAACCTACAATGGAATAAGTTCCCTCCTTTCTAAAACAGGGAAAAAATACTGTTCTACTTTTCTCATTGATTGTTGTGGGCTTAAATAAAATACACTTGAAAATGTAAACTCTGAGATGCTATATACTCATCACAATAATAGCTTACTGTGAACCACACACCATAAAAATTAAAATAAATGCAAAATCTCTTTTAAGGTGAGGAAACGGGCACAAAAAGTTTAGCTAACTGGCCCGAAATTACAAGACTGGGACTGACCCTAGTTCTGCCTGACCCCAAAAGCTGAGCTCTTTACCTCTCTACTGCCTATGAAGAAAGGAATGGAGTTGTTCAGTTATTCCACCTTGTAAGTGGACTGCTGCTACCTGCACCTCCCACGTAAAACTAAGGGCTTGAGCTCCTGCCAAGTTTAACCCTTGAGTCTTGAATTTCTGCAGACACTTCAGCCCCCTGGCCACAAACCGTTCCCCCCTAAACCAAGAGACTTCATGCTAGAAATGGCTAATAATAGATACCAAAACATCTGACCTCATAAAGTAGAAAAGGAATTTGCCATTATGATGTCTATTATACAACACAGGCCTCTTACTTCAGCATAACCCTTTCTGCCATAGAATCACTGCGAAGGTAGGGAAAAGGCAAGCTGAGTACTGGTGTCACTCTCACCATACCCCAACCAGCACACCCAGACGAACCTTCTGTCTCCAGGGCTCCCAGAGTTGTTAGTCTTGCAGCTTTCAATCCAAATCCCAAGTAACTGTAAAATACAGGATTGACTAATTTCATGTGACCCTGAATTCTCTAGCCTAAAGCTCCCTCTTCCAAAAGTAACATGGTTTCTCTGTCTCACTCTGGAGGGAAGAAAACCTTGTTCTCTGTGCTCTATTCATTTCGTGTGGACAACAAGCAGTAGTTCTTGCACAGTTCAGATCAAGGCCTTGCAGGAAGAACTTCCCACTGCTATGCTTTAAAGGCCAGAGGCAGTGACACTTCCTAGGGTCCCACCCTGGGAACCATCCCCAGAAGAGATCTCATTATCTTAGCTCCCAGCCCAACTGTGATCAAATTCTAGGCTGGATTTTGAACATCTGAAGGTCAGCTTAAAAGCCGCTGACACAGAGCTTTGGCTGAACCTTCTCTGAGTGTCCTCTCTCTGCAGAAAACTTGACTCCTTATATTACTTATCTTTTACTCTTTTACATTATTTTTTTAAAATCTTACATTACTTTTTACTTTATTACTATTATGTTTTTGAGGACAAGAATGGAGAAACCTCTTGGGCTTTGGTAAGTAGCTTAGGTTTCAGTTAACAGGCCTTCAGGGACTGGCAAAGACTTTGTAAGGCTGGTCAGATGCAATAATAGATGTGAAAATGTTTTGAAAAGTTAGGAGAATCATACAATGTGAAGTATTATTCCTCCACGTCCCCCTCTTCACCTATGTGTATAGAGCTTATAAGTGCTGTTAAACATCTCAAAGGAAGTGAGGTAGCCTCTAGGGGTTTGTTCCAGGGTTTTCTGTAAAACAGAAAAAGCAAAAAGACTATTCAGGATCCCCAATTACCTGAAAATGTTATCACCACCATCCCTATCCCTCCCCCCCCAAAAAAAAGAGATGAAGGAGAAGATTAAACAACTAATCTCACAAGGCTTGAGGAATCAAAGGGACTGAACAGTAAGGGGAAGTTCGGTCAGTCATTAATTGACTTAACTCAGCCTGTTCGTGGTGGAGCTGCTGTCTGAAATGGGGCACCACTTCCTTAGCACCATGATATGCCTGCCAAGTAGGCTGGTAACCATACCTTCATATGTATCTGACTCACCTCAAACTGCGGCAGGAACGTGATTTGGGTGGAGGCACCCCCCAGGTCCAGAGTCCCCACAGTCTCCTGGCTGTGGCCATGCAGCTGACCTGTGAATGAGAGCCAGCTCTGAACATCTTCTGTTTCCTGGACAGCCCAACACTCCTCTGTCTGCAATTTCTCTCCTGCTCTTGTCATATATTGGAGGAATTCTGTAAATACTCCACTGCTTCCCAGCCCCAAAGGCTGCCCACAAATGCTAACCTAGAAGGACTCTTGCTGCAGCTGAGGCCTTGAAGGCAGGTAATAGACACTAACTTCCTGTCTTTCCTCCCCACCCTCCTTTTTATTAAACAAAAGAAAGAACCTGGAGTGAACTGAGAAAAAAGTGAACAAAGAAAAAAAAGGTATTTTTGCTCCCTGACCATGTGTGAAACCCAGTTAAGGTCTTCGATAAACTTGAGAATATATTACCTGTCAGAAAATTCACAGTAACCCAAGCTAATATGCCTAAAAAAGGAGAGAAAGACAAAGATTATATCCAGAGCATTTTTTACCCCCATTCCCTAGCCCCATCTTTGTTCTTTTTCTCTCTAAATTTCATGTCTAAAGCATACATTTCCCTCTCCCCATCTTTCCATTTCCTGCTATCCCCTTCCTCCTTGCTTATTTGTTCTCCTTATTATTCTCCTTACTTAGTTCCTTTTTTCTTCAGCACCCCCATCCCTGTTCCCAGTTCCTTTAATCAGATCTTTTATTAACCCTGGCCCTCTCCCCCTAGAACATACATCAATACCTCTCTCACCTTCATAGGATCCATCCATGATGCTAACACTGTCATCTGGTACCAGGAAAGGTGACTTCCTGAAGATCTCTTTTACCTAGAAAAAAAAGAAAGAAATCTGGATTCCCTAAGGCAATAGATTTCCGCATTTTGACTGTATCCTGTAATGCTTAGAAAACTACACTCTTCATTTTCCCTAGATAAAATTTTAGCAGAACTCACTCCTTTTCCCCAAGAAATTAGAGAAGGAACTAGGCAAGAAATTATTGGTTTCTTGTAAAAAACAAAAACTACCTCCAAGAGCAGAGCCTGGGCTTTCTTTTCTGGCAGTAAGCGCAGTCCCGCTGTTGCCCTCAGGACCACTGGCGTTCTCTTCCAGTGACTTCGAGGGATTGAGTCTTTGGCCACCTCTAGGAGTTCTTGAACAGTCTCAGCACCCTTCAAAAGAGATGATTCACGTATCCAGTGAACAGTTCATTTAGTGGAGCTTGTCTATTCCCTTAGCGTGCTCTGGGAGAGTACCAGGAATGAGGTGGCAGAGGGCTCCAACCCTTCTCTGCTCCATAGAGCAGAAACCTAAAGAAGCGGGCTTCCTTGAAGAAGGAGAAGCCATTTCATTTTGATTAAGTTATAATAAAAATGATTCTTGGGCTTCCCTGGTGGCGCAGTGGTTGAGAATCCGCCTGCCAATGCAGGGGACACGGGTTCGTGCCCCGGTCCGGGAAGATCCCACATGCCATGGAGCGGCTGGGCCCGTGAGCCATGGCCGCTGAGCCTGCACGTCCGGAGCCTGTGCTCCGCAACAGGAGAGGCCACAACAGTGAGAGGCCAGCGTACCGCAAAAAAAAAAAAAAAAAAAAAAAAGATTCTTTTACAGTGTGGTCATCTTAATTGTTATTTTATCTCAAATAAAAATTAGCTTCACAGGGGAGTTCCCTGGTGGTCTAGTGGTTAGGGTTCGGTGCTCTTACTGCTGTGGCCCAGTTTCAATCCCCTGTTGGGGAACTGAGATTTCATAAGCAGTGTGGCACAGCCAAAAAAAAAAAAGGAAAGAAAAGAAAAATGGTATCTAATATTAAAGAATTTAATATTCATTCACTAATAACATTTTTTTTTTTTTTTTTGCGTTACGCGGGCCTCTCAATGTTGTGGCCTCTCCCATTGCGGAGCACAGGCTCCGGACGCGCAGGCTCAGCGGCCATGGCTCACGGGCCTAGCCGCTCCGCGGCATGTGGGATCTTCCCGGACCGGGGCACGAACCCGTGTCCCCTGCATCGGCAGGCGGACTCTCAACCACTGCGCCACCAGGGAAGCCCCTAATAACATATTTTTAAAAATTAGCTTCAGGCCAGAAAGTTGGTATGGTGAAGGAAACAAGGCTTGGAGTTAGAAGACTTGCTCGCTAGCCCTGGGGCCTAACATAGGTCACTTGGCGCTCCTGGGGCTTGGTCTCCTCAGCTGTGAGATGGAGATACCATCATACAAAACTGTTGTATGCGTTAGATGTGGCAGACTGCGTGGAGCTGCCACAAAAATGCCAGCTGCAGCTGTTATTATGCTACCCCTTTTGTGACTTCTACAAGGACAGAACACATCAGGTTCAGTTTTGCATTACCAGCACCTACCTGCATGGCACACAGCAGATGTTCAAATTATGATATGTTAAAAACCATTATTTTAAAGCCATTGTTTCTCTGAGTAAACATCTGTTCTGACAACACGCTGCCTCTTAATCATTATAATTATTAGCAACCACAACACAAATTTACTCTCCAAATGTCAAATCAGTTTCTGATAATGTGGTTGCTTTCAACAGCTCCTAATTTTCTAGCGCATTTGCCATTTCACAACAGCAAGCTAAGGAAATAAACATCCTCTCGGCTGTTCAAGTCCCAGCCATTTTTAACATCAGGTGCTCCTTTAGCCAGTGATTGCACTTGTGACACTGAACACCACCTTTATGTATGCTACCAAAGTTCAACATTCTGCCTTATGCTATTTTATATCATTGTGGCCTCTGACATGGGGTGCTGTATGTTGTGAGAGCTCAAATGTGAAATACAGTTATGACAGAACTCTACATTCATCTTCTATTACTGAAAATTTTTGTTGTCGTGGGTTTTGCCCAATTTCTAGAATATAAGCATGGTTCTGTGCTGTATAAGGGCACTCTGAAGTGGAGTTCACTCGATCTATATTCCCTTAATTGTCGTGTGTATACCTCCTACCTTATAGAACTTCACAAGCATTTTCTGCATGTACATTAATTGATGCAGTTGATGGCTTCAAATCAAAATTTTAAACAGTAAATATGAAGAGCGCAGCTTCTTTTTCTTTTTAACATCTTTATTGGAGTATAATTGCTTTACAATGGTGTGCTAGCTTCTGCTTCATAACAAAGTGAATCAGCTATACACATACATATATCCCCATATCTCCTCCCTCTTGTGTCTCCCTCCCACCCTCCCTATCCCCCACCTCTAGGTGGTCACAAAGCACCAAGCTGATCTCCCTGTGCTATGTGGCTGCTTCCCACTAGCTATCTATTTGACATTTGGTAGTTCTTGAAAGACAGTGTTATCCCTGCATGGCCACAATCTATTTTCACACCTCCTTCTACCTAAGCCCTGGTGAGCCTGGGGTGTACAATTACTGTTATCCAGGAGATTAGCTAGGACAGAAAACTGATCTCACACATGACCTCAATATCAGTAGTGGACAGCATGAGATATTTAACAGCAGTGGTGTGGTAAAGTTATCAAGGCATTTGAGAATCGAAACATCTAATTGTAAAAAACTCACCTGCTTAGGTTGATCTACAAAAGCAGAAAGTCCTGGATTCACAGAATCAAAAATTTCCCCTTCCAGAATCGGAAGCTGTCCTATGTTGTCCATGGAGCAAAACAGAAGAGAGATGGCTGATTATCAAAAGTTAGGCTGTCTCTGGACTTCCCTGGTGGCGCAGTGGTTAAGAACCCACCTGCCAATGCAGGGGACACGGATTTGAGCCCTGGTCCAGGAAGATCCCACATGCCATGGAGCAACTAAGCCTGTGCGCCACATCTACTGAGTCTGCGCTCTACAGCCCGTGAGCCACAACTACTGAGCCTGTGCACCACAACTACTGAAGCCCGTGCACCTACAGCCCGTGCTCTGCAACAAAAGAAGCCACTGCGATGAGAAGCCCACGCACCGCAACGAAGAGTAGCCCCAGCTCGCTGCAATCGCAGAAAAAAAGACCCAAGGCAACAAAAAAAAAAAAAAAAAAGTTAGGCTGTTTCTGTTTCTGGGCTCTGTATCATATTAACCTGCTACTTCCCCCAGATATTCCAAGTCATCCCACCTGTGAGGAATGGCTTGCAGGAGTATTGGGTAGGGGGATAGAGGATGAAAAGTAATCACTGAGGGTCCCTCTGCCATTTCTCTGGTGGACACCTAGCTTCTACTCCTTTCCCTAGACTGTGTGTGTAACTTGAGGATAGAACACTGAATATTTAGAAAACGTTAACCTTCAGGGTCCCCCCATCCCCTTTTCCAAGGATGGTAGTGATCTTTCTCTCAAGACCACTCTCAATATTCTGGACTCTGGAGTAATAGTCACCTTTAGAGAAAAGGAAAGACACATTACAGCTATACTTCTTGGACACATGGGTTTCAGACTACAGGCAGTCCAGATCTCTCTTAATTTCACACTGAATTAAACCATATGTGTTCAGTTATAGTCCAAAGTGTTCTCTGAAGAAAGACATTCAGTCGCTGTAAGATTCTGTAACTGACATCACACACTCTCAGCACATTTATTTCTGGGAGGAGTTGCTAAAGTATGGATTTGTCAACTCTGGTGAGGGTACCAGTTGCACGTACCTGGTAATTTCTGCACAAAGGTGTAAACGTGAATTCGAGTTCCAGTGCTCCCTGCATCAAACATAATTCCATACAAGGTGCTGGCACTGACATTGACGGGGCACATGGAAGACAGGAAGACACCCTCAAACCAAGTCTGTTGGTCTCTGTGGAAGACAGTGCTGCAAACACAGGACACTACCAGCATGAAAAAGGCTGCCCCCTGGGAAATGGCCATTCTCTTCCAAGATGTAGTGAGTCTTCTGTTACAGAAGCAGTGCTGCTAACACACCTGCAGTGGCTTATAGGACAAAGACACGCAAGGTTAGACCAACTGGCCTCTTTGTTTACACTTGTAAAAGAAGAAACATCCGTTACAGAAATCCCACCCCTTTCCCTAAGCTGCTCCTTCTCTATTCCTAATAACCAGCACAACAAGCTAGACCAGGGTGACATAGGCTCTTAGCACCTTTTCTGAAAGGGTATCTGGTTGCAAAGGGACATTGGGATTTGAAATATATTTTCCCATGCTCTGCTTTTAATTGTAGGGTGGATCTCACATACTCAAAGGCTCTCTCTGCCACCCTGCTCCTAATGTTGAATCTAATTTTTTTCTTTCCATTTTGACAATTTTGTCTTTAGACCATATACTAACACTTCCTCTCTCTTTCCCTCTC
>NW_020172456.1:5613633-5677441 GCF_003031525.2 Neophocaena asiaeorientalis asiaeorientalis | reverse complement strand
GCCGTACTGCATGGCTTGCGGGATCTTAGTTCCCTGACCAGGGATCAAACTGGTGCCCCCAGCAGTGGAAGTGTGGAGTCCTAACCACTGGACTGCCAGGGAATTCCCTCTTTCTTCTTTTTGACTGATAAACAGAAGCTTCAGTTTCTGAATCAAAGTTATAAAGTTATAAAAAAAAGTTACAAAGTCCCTGGTATTGGGGTGTTCACAGCCTTTAAAAATCAGGCCACCTGTGACAACAATATGGCCAGTGGCTTGCATATTCAACCACATTTTAAGGAAATAAATCAACTTAATTCAAAAACACTTAACTAGACCATTATGGTTTTTAAAACATCCTTCACAGGTTAGGCCATGTTATCTCCATAAGAACTTAGAGCAGGTGGGCAAATTAAGACAGAAAGGCTCAATGACTTGATGAAAGTCATAAAGCAGATCAGTGGTGAGTTATGGCAAGTTACTGCCTGTATTTCTTAACATGTCCTTAGCAAGACAAAAAACTTATAAGTGCTCAGCACTGTTTGTTCTGGATTTGTATATCACGGTAGGTTGGGTACAAATGATGCAGAAAACCTAGAATGAGATACATGGAAAAATGTCTCCTGCATAGGCTATATTTTCTCCTGGTATTAATGAAGAATGCTGTATCTATTCTCTAAGATTTAAGGCTTCCTTAATTGCCCTTTATGTACTTTGCTCAAAACAGTTTTGGGTCTTCTGATCCAGCTTTCACCTCTGAACTTCTCCTTGTGTGAGTCATAGCTACTAGTTAAACAAGATCTAACTCCAAAGTCCCCATTCCCAGTCCGCAAATCTCTAACAGAATACTTGGTATATTTGGAGTACAGATTGAGGATCCTTAATCATTCTCAGGTTTGTTGATCTCCCAGGGTTCATTTTATCAAAATGCCTCCCTTCCCAGGTGACATATCATATAAAATAAAGCTAATTAAAGTTAGTTGCATTTGGAATGTAAAACTATTTAAAATAACTAGAGTTGTTCTGAAGTACCTCAAAGGCAGAGTTAGAATTATCAGTTTGAGCACTCTTCAAGGCTGAACTTCTGTCGTTAAGAATGAGAGCTACTGGCTAAGGAAAGGAAAACTTAGAATCTCAAACAAAGGAAGCTGATCTCAGGAAATCAACCACTGCAACAGGGCAGCTGCTTGGCCAGATTCGTACTCACATCTTAAATCACTCCCTTTGGTGGATTCTTCTTTTACAGCAACTAGGCTGGTCATGTAGATCAATCTAAAGAACTGAAAAAAACAACCTTTCAGATTCTGAGTATTAACAGATCACTGCCTTGTTCAAAGCTCAAACCATATTCCACATTCTCAGGAAGTGTATTTAGGGGCTCTCCAGTCACCAGCCTGCTTCTATCACTATGACTGATTCCACAGCAACTTCTTCAGGGCTCACTCATATTTTCTCTATTATTGTGGTTTCTGAAAAGAAACTGCTCCAGCTTCTGTTTCCATTAAGCAAACATTTGTTTTCTTCCAAAAGAAATTTCAAGGAGAAAAAAAATGCATAATAGGTATCTGTTTTCATGAAGTGAAAACTGCAGTCCTACCAGGTGTTCAGTGTAAACTAAACAGTAGATTGTAGACAAAGCAAAGGATGAACACATAAAACGTACCTTCTGCTCTCAACCCTTACCTTCTAACACCACTTCCAATCTCATTTTTAAGATTAGCTACTTTAAGGATGGTATTAGAAAGGCTTACAACTTAGAGCACATATAATGGTGCGCTATTTTACATGACACAGCCTACAAGGCTTGCTCAAATGTCCCCTTCTCAGAGAGTCCTTCCTTGTCTACTATATTTAACATCGCAACCCACCTGGTCACATGTACGTCTTCTACCTTCCTTCCCTGTTTATTTTTCTCCACAGCACTTCTCACCTTCTAATACACTACATAATTTAATACTGGCACATAGTAGGTGTTGAATATATATCCTGAAGGGATGAACAGTGATCCAGTGACTCAGGGACTGTATCTCATCCATTTAATAAGAATATAATAGCTGACTTCTTTCCAAAAGGAGATTAACTACCCATCCATGGGAAGATCATGATTCCAAACTTCATAGGATGGACTGTTTCTCCCAATGTGTTAATTATTTACAAAGTTTTATACGCTACTCAAAATAATGTACATAGACTGGAGAGTATATATCAGTATATTTAAATCGACTCCTTTCAGAATTGGTCTTCTCAATCTCTCTGGCTATCTCCTTATTCACCCCCAACAAAGCCCTCTCTTCAATTCTTTTGAGACTTTGGTGCCAGCTAGGGTTTGTCACTATGCCCATCTCCTTCTAAGGTCTTTTCAGTGCATCTTTGTCTCTGTAGTAAACACCAGTCCTTCCTCCTCAGCCTCCCCAGGGCATCACACTCTGGCTTCCCTTCTTCCATGTCACCCAGAGCTCGAGTCCACAATCCCACAGGACGCGGGCCTCACCTGTGTGCTCACCTGCTCGTGCCTGCCCGATCTCTGTGAATCCTTGCTTTCACTGTCGGTTGCCTTTTGCTCTTTGCTCCTATTTCAGCCTTTCTGAATCAAGCTAGCTTCGTGAATCACATTCACCTTTGTGCTAGTTTGCAACTAACACATGGCATTCTGCTAACTCACTCCCTTCTGTATCCTTCATTCCTCCCTTATCTACCTTTTTTCTGAGTATACATACATGATTGTCTGGTTCATGTACTTTTATAATAGTTAAGTGCCAACTGGCAGAATTACTGCCTATAGGGCTGAAGTTGCTGAGGAACTGAATTCTGTGTGGTTTCTACACAGGAGATTATAATTAATGTTTTTACAACATTATTTAATAATGCTATGTTTACAATTAAAAATATGTAACCATGTAAGAATATTATTGATTCATGTTTTTACAACATTAGCCCAATAGTAGAGAAGTGAAGAGCACTCCTCAATGGGGCACGAACCCGTGTCCCCTGCATCGGCAGGCGGACCCTCAACCACTGCGCCACCAGGGAAGCCCAAGAATATTATTGATTCATGTTTTTACAACATTAGCCCAATAGTAGAGAAGTGAAGAGCACTCCTCAATAGCTTCCATCCTTGAGATGAACTTCGAAGGCTGGCATTGAATTGTCTAATTAATAAGCATCACTGAGTTTCTAATATATACCAGACACTGTGCTAGCTTCTAGATACAAAAGAGAATTCAAATATAGGCCCAGCTCTTGAGCTCTCAGCTTACTAGAAGGAACAGACAAACCAACAGCTATAATGTACTGTGGCAAGTTCTCTGACAGAACTATGCACAGGGTATGACAGCAATGGACATAAGGGACAAGTAACTCATCTTAGGAGAAGGATGGAGGTGGAAGGGAGTGGGAGGCTTTTGAAGGGACGAGAGGCATAACCTGAGTCCTGAATCAGAGACAGGATTTACCCTGGGGAAGTGACACATGAGAACCTTGAGAACTTCAGATATTAAGAGTTCAATATGGCTGGAATGTAGAGGTGTACCAGAATAAAGAGGATAGGTGTGAGAAACCATTGGAGGCATCAAATCAGATTTCCAAATGAGTGGACTTGTTTCCCTTATACAGTTCCATGGTGACACCTGACAGTTATTTATGGCTTTCTATTCCCTCCTTAAGCAAATACCAATATTGACTGACCTAAATAAAATGACAGTATTTCCCAACAGTGTAAAATAATGGAATGAGAGAGGTGACTAGAAAGGTCTACCAAAACATCTGAAAACACTGAAATGTAAAAGCGCCCACTGCCAATTCTTCTGAGTTCCACAGCATAGCTGGCTTTAACAAAGTTAAAAATTAAACATAAAGCAAGTTTAAAGTGTAACTAGAATGAAATTTTTAAACAATAACCTGAACCATGGGAATGGATTAGCCAAAACACCCAGAGCATAAATTAGCCAAGCAAAGTAAAACCAAGGTGGGTCTAAGAAGGTAAATCTGAGATAGATTACAGCACGGTAAGCAATGCCTCATTTGAGGATGTAAGTTAGGACTTACATACCTGATACCAAGGGCCAGAGCCCTGGAACACTTTGCTATTTGAAGGGTGTATAGGTGAAGGTACATAATATCTTTTGTATTTCTAAAGCCAAGTACTGAGCGGGGAACATGTCAGACATCAGGAAATATGTCCTAAATGGACTTGGTACAATTGGGCTAATGGTATCTGCAGACAGGAGCGCTGGGGCAGGCAGCACCCTCTTTCCCAGTGTCTTACTATGGCTATGTATCACATCCACAATTCCCATTTCCCCTCCAAAGCAGCCTATAGGAGTGCTACTCTAGGAAGTCTATTTATTCACATATTCATTCATTCATTTAGCCATTCCAGAAATTATCAGTTGCCTAGTGCTACTTATAAGTATAGCAGGCAAAGATGAATCATCTTAGACCTGCCCTTTAAGAGACTACTGTAGGGCTTCCCTGGTGGCGCAGTGGTTAAGAATCCACCTGCCAATGCAGGGGACCTGCTGCGGAGCAACTAGGCCCGTGTGCCACAAATACTGAGCCTGCGCTCTAGAGCCCGTGAGCCACAACGACTGAAGCCCGTGCGCCTAGAGCCCGTGCTCCGCAACAAGAGAAGCCACCGCAGTGAGAAGCCTGCACACCGCAGCGAAGAGTAGCCCCCGCTCGTCGCAACTAAAGAAAGCCTGCGTGCAGCAACAAAGACCCAATGGGGCCAAAAATAAATAAATAAATTTTTTAAAAAAAGAGAGACTACAGTAAACAGGAAAAAAATACATGTCCATTTAATTACCTTTGTAAAGTTAAAATGTGACAAGTACCACAGTTCCATGCTCTGAGATTTCAAAGCAGGGAGCGATTACTTCCAGCTGGGATGATCAGAGAAGGCCTTGTGAGAGCGGTAGCATTTGAGGAGGGTACTGAAGAGGGGAACTAGGGACAGGAGAGGAGTGCTTTTCAGGAAAAAGAAATAATATGAATCAAGACACGGATGCAGAAAGCGGATAGGGGAACCCCAAAGAATAGTAAACAGAGCAGTTTGACTAATTGTAGTAGAAAATAAAATTGTAAAGGCAAACTGAGGTCAGATAGTACAACACACCAAATACTCAGCTAAGGAATTTAGACTTTACTTTGCAGGCGATGGGAAGCCATTGAAAATTTTGAGCAAGGGAGTGTCACAAATATGAACCTGGCAGTTACATGTAAGAAGGATTAGGGTGGGGAGCCTTGGTAGGTTCCACTCACTTGTCTAATTCTACAAGTGTTTACTGGTGCCTACGAAGTACTAGGTGCCAGAGAATTAAAGGTGAATAAACAGACTTTTTAATTGAAGATGCTCAGAGTGTGGCAGAGGTGACAGATACATATACAAATAACCACATCTTTTAAAGTTAATAACAAAAATGCGAAAGGAGCCCAAAGCACAGATGACTAACTCTACCTAGAGGATAAGGAAAGGCACTGAGATGACATCTAAACTGATTATGAAAAATGAGAAGTACCTACATAAATAATAGAGTCATGTGGACAAAGAGCAGAGGGACTATGAAAAGATGAAAACAGATAATAGCAGGGAAACTATGGGTAGTCTGACTTCATTTTTAAATTTCCTCAAGAACTTTCTGTCATATGGATTTGAGAAACAAAATGAAAACAAAAAAATAGAAGATTAGAGGGGAAGAGGTATAAGAAGGTTAGCATTTAATGCAGAGGAAAGACTTTGGCCAAAGGAAAACAATCTGAGGTAATAACAGTAATAGCAGCTATTATTTATTGAGCTCTTAATATCTGCCAAGCACTGTTAAGTATTTCACATGGATTATCTCATTTAATCTCACAATACCACCCTGTGAGGTAGTTCTATTATTAATATCCCCATTCTAGAAATAAGAAAACTGAGGCTTAAGTAACTGTAGACCACACAGTAGATAAGTGAAAAGAGCCAGAAATCAAACCCAGATGGACTAATTCCAGAGCCCACAGTTTTAACTGCTAGGTCACAGGAAAGGTCAGCCAGTGTGGGACTAGGGAAAGGTAGCTATGGGGGTGGGGAAGACAGTGCAGAGCAGAGAAAGATGGTCAAAGACTTGCATCAGATGTGAAAGTCTTACAGTAGCTTGATCTCTTTCCTGTGCATGACCAAGAGCTTTTGATCTGTTTCCTGCTGGTCTACCTTTATTACATTTCCAGAATCTGACCATTTCTGACCACTTCCGCCACCACTGCCTTGGCTGGAGCTGCCATCATCTGTCATATGATTTACTCTAATATTGTCCTAACAGATTTCTCCTTTTACCCTGACTCCCCTAGAGTCTATCTTTAACAAGCAACTAAAGTCATCCTTTAAAATATAATTTAGAGCATGTCTTTCTTCTGCAAAGTCCAACAATGACTTCCCATTTCCCTCAGAGTAGCAAGGTCCAAACAATAGCCTTCATGGATCCACCTGCTCTGCCTCCCACCCCATTACCTCTCTGACCTCTTCTACTAACAGTTTTCACCTCACTCACCCCACCCACACTCTGTGCTTAAACGTCACACATGCTCCTGCCTTATGGCCTTTGCTCTAGCTGTCCCCACTGTCTGGAACAATCTTTTCCCATATATCCACTTGATGAATTCCTGCAACTCCTTCAAATCATTGTTCAGATGCCGCTTCTGTATAGGGGCCTATCTTTACTACTCTAAGCACTCTCCCTCACTCTCCCCTACCTCCATCTGCTTTCTTAATCCCCCTTACACTGGTCTACTTTTTTTCTCCACACCACATATCAATTCTAACATACTAGAGAGATTATTTACTATGCTTACTATCTGCGTTTCTCTGATAGAATATAAGCTCCTTGAGAGCAGAAATCTTTTTCTGTTTTGATGTAGCCCAAGCACCTAGAAGAGTGTCCATCCAGTAAGGTGCTCAATGAGAAGTGACAATAGGAATAAAGTGCAAAGTGACATAAAAAGGGAGAATACTTTCATCAATAGTTAAATTTCTAAGAGAGAATGATTAATGAATACCTATTCAATTTGTTTTAGGAGAAGCTATAATTTTCTTTTTCTGAATCTATTAGTTCTATAGCTAAATTCAATCTCTCTAACCAAACACATTCAACCGTTAAAACTGTGATAAAGTGATTTTCCAAAAAAAATCTAAAAGATAGTAAACACTGTTTACATTGTCCAAATTCTCTTCTACATATCAAACCAATACATATTTTAGGATACTGTACCTTAGTTATCTATTGCTGCATAACAAATAACCCCCAAACTTAGTTGCTTAGAATGACAATAAACATTTATTATCTCATAGTTTCTAGTTCAGGAATTTGGGACTGGCTTAATTTGACAGTTCTGGCTCAGGGTCTCTCATGATACTGTAGTCAAGATGCAGGCTGGGGCTGCAGTCATCTGAAGGCTCAGATAAGGCTGAGGACCCATCTCCAAGATGGCTCACTCAATGGTTGGCAAGCTGATCTTGGCTGTTGGAAGAAAGTCTCAGTTGCCTCCCACATGGGACTCTCTATAGAGCCTTAAATGTCTTCACAATGTGCTGGCTGGCTTCCTCCAGAGTGGGCAATCCAAGAGAGAGCAATGCAGAAGCAGCAATGCTTTGTATGGCCCTTCAGGTCATACACTATCATTTTCCCCGTATTCCATTGGTCATACAGACCAATGCTGATGAAATGTGCCAAGAGGACTATACAAGGGCACAAATACTAGGAGGTGAGGATGAATGGGGCCATCTTGGAGGCTGGCCACTGCCAGTTATAACCAGTATTTGTATAGTATTTTGTATTCAGCTTTTTCTTTCCAGTTTATATATATCCCTATTAACACAACTTACATACTTCTTGCTTTAGAAACTATGTTATTCCAATGATATTAACTCTTTTTAATAAATTTATTTATTTATCTATGTTTTATTTTTGGCTGTGTTGGGTCTTCGTTGCTGTGTGCGGGCTTTCTCTAGTTGCGGTGAGCAGGGGCTACTCTTCATTGTGGTGCACGGGTTTCTCATTACGGTGGCTTCTCTTTGTTGCACAGCACAGGCTCTAGGCGTGCAGGCTTCAGGAGTTGTGGCTCACGGGTTCTAGAGTGCAGGCTCAGTAGTTGTGGCACACGGGGTTAGTTGCTCCATGGCATGTGGGATCTTCCCAGACCAGGGCTCGAACCCGTGTTCCCTGCATTGGCAGGCACAACTACTGAGCCTGTGCTCTAGAGCCTGCGAGCCACAACTACTGAGCCCGCGTGCCACAACTACTGCAGCCCACATGCCTAGAGCCCGTGCTCCACAATGAAGAGAAGCCACCACAATGAGAAGCCTGCACATCGCGACAAAGAGTAGCCCCCGCTTGCTGCAACTAAAGAAAGCCCGCACACAGCAACGAAGACCCAAAGCAGCCAATAAATAAATAAATAAAAATAATTAATACTTAGGTACTGAAGAGATATTTGGTAGCAAGGGATAAGACTGACAACTGGCACAGATTTGAAAACCACTGAAAAATTTTATAACAAGCATTTTTCAAATATTAACTAGATAAAAAAAGGTTTATTAAAAAAACCAACTTTTATTAGATTGTTGCCAAGGAGCTATAATAAGACCTGTGAGCACGGAAACTACAGGGGAGAGATAGAACAGAAAAAAGAATTTCCCAATAATATGAGTTGTCTCATGTTGGTGGGGAGAGGAGAATTCTTGCCCCAAGGGCTCAGCCCAAATCTGATCACATTGTCCAAGCGGATTCACAAATCAGAAGGGTGGTTGCATGAGATTTCTTTCAAGGTCCCTTCAACACTAAGATCAAATACTCTCTCAATAAAGGAATTGGAATTGGTAGTTACCAACAAATATAAACAGATTACTTCTTTCAGTACTTTATTCCACTTTAATAAAATCATTAAACATATGTCAAGAAGGCCCACTCTGTACAATGAACCATCTGAGTCTTATACTGAAATGAGGTCAGGCAGTGCATGATTTCATTGTTCATTGTTTCAGGCCTGACTTAGCTACAATAATCACCGCATAGGGAAGCTGTTGCTACTGCTGTCTCACTTTCCTCACAAGTCACAAGGCCTTTTCTTCCCTATTCATTAAAAGTAGAAAGTCCTTTAGGTGAAAGATACTATTAATCAGGAGGGGATTAATATTGCCCCAATGAGCAAATATAATGAAAATCTAAGGTGATAAACTATCTCTGCCTCCAAACCCATATCCACCATGGGAGGCACTTATTTGCAGAAGAGGAATTGCAAGGATCAGTGCCATGTGTCACTGTTTATACTGGAGTTTGTGGGAAGAGAAGTGAAAACATATTTTCCCTTTCTTGTTATCAACTGAAAAACAGCTACTCCTTCAAACATGTTGAATCAGTATGAAAAACTTGAGAAAGGCAAATATTACAATGATACCTCATGTATAAAGCAAGGAATAGGGGTGCCATATAAGTACATTTCCTCAAATGTGCCTTTTTAAAAAAACATTTATTTATTTATTTATTTAGGCTGCATCAGGTCTTAGTTGCGGCACGCAGGATCTTCATTGCTGCACGTGGGATCTTTTAGTTGAGGCATGCGGACTCTTAGTTGCGGCATGTATGTGGGATCTAGTTCCCCGACCAGGGATCGAACCTGGGTCCCCTGCATTGGGAGCGCCGAGTCTTACCCACTGGATCACCAGGGAAGTCCCTCAAAGATGTCTTTACAATATTTCTTCTCTAAATACTATAACATTTTTATTTTAATAGTGTTTGGTAAAAATGTTTCTAAAGTGACATATTTAATTTATGGTTCAGAGTTATGATTATGATCATCAGCTATATTTTTCTGTAAACTTGGGATGCCTTCAGGGACTATAGGTCTGTAGGACTGTTTGCCCTTCTGCCAACTAATAGTCGCAGATTGCTATGCTTTTTGAGCCAGTTTTCCTTGACATCATACTATCTATTATCGCTGATCAGTGTTGTCATGTGCCTGACTCCTTCAATAAGCTGCCATCATCTAATTTTAAAAAATCTTTTGTGGGATATGAACCAGAGAGCCATAATCATTAGACTTTTATGTCAACTTACACAAATGAGGGCCTCTCCAACATATAAGGGTTGTGGAATCTGTGACAGCTTTTACTGGCTCATTGATCCCTTTCCATTTACTATCAGCTCTCAGCTAGGAATAAGAAAGCATAAATCTGACCTATGGAAAAGTAGGGTATTACTTTATATAGGTTACTTACCAATATCTTCTTTTCCTTCTAGGCTTTCCGCTTTGTTTCCTTCAACTAATGTATCACTTTTTCAACCTATAGAAGATGGACATGGATACTCATAAGACCAAAGTTCCCTTTTTTTCTCTCTTGTCAGTATGCCTATTTTTGATTCAATTATCTCTTTTTGCATTTCTGTTTCCAATCTATTCAGGCTCTGGAAAGCAGATCACCAAGTTAATCTCCTGACTTGTAGTCTAGTACTCTTGGGCTCTTTCTCCTCTTTCACAATTTCTTTTCAAACTACAACTGCAGCCATTCTAATAAAATCACTTGTTTACAAAATCAGCAATAACAAGGGAGGCAAGGCCCACTCCCTCTGAAAGCTAGAGTACATTACTGTGTACATGTATGTGTGCACATGTATTGGGGGGCAGGGATTAAAGAGCTAATCCATAAACAAAGTACACTTTGTGAGGTCTTTTTTTGGCTGTGAAGAGCTCAAATACCAGTTGTGTGTTCCACAACGTGCTCGAGAGTGGTACTATTACATAATGAGTATGTGGTTAAAAGGGCCTAAGCCAATCCCAGTCCTAGGTACATATCCACAAGATTAAAAACAGGGACTCAAATAGATATTTCTATACCAATGTTCACTACAGCATTATTCACAACAGTCAGATGTGGAAAAAGCCCAAGTGTCCATCAACAGATGCACAGATAAACAATATAGTATACACAAATACAATGGAATATTCTTTAGCTACAAAAAAGAAGTTCTGATACATGCTACGACATTGATGAACCTTGAAAATGTTATGCTAAGACACACACAAAAAATATGATTCCACTTACATGAAATATCTAGAATAAGCAAATTCAGAGACAGAAAGTAGAGTTTACCGGGGGTTGGGATGAGGGGAGAATGGAAGTTATTGCTTAACAGGTCCACAGTTTTTGTTTGGGGTGATGAAAAAGTTTTGCAAATAGATAGTAGTGATAGTTGTACAACACTGAGTATGTAATTAATACCACTGAATTGTATACTTAGAATGGTTAAAATGACAATTTTTATGTTATATATATTTTACCACAGTTAAAACAATTTTTTCTTTAAAAGCAGAGGGAACCAAGCACTGCAAACATAAGATCATAAGAGGAAAAACTTTGGCTACTATCTCAACAGAGCAACAGTTATGACAATGTTCATCCCTGAACTACCTCATGAGCCAATTATGACTTAAATTCTGAAGGGTGGTACTGATACTCAGAAAACGTCTTTGAGCATCTGAGTTTATATAGTATCTTCTATTCTCCCAGAAAGAGAAAGTTAAATTTACCAATGCAACATAAACCTGAAAATTATACATTTAAGAGAGGATGTGAACAATGTTATAAATTCTAACTATAGGGCCTCCAAAGCAAACATTTTCAAGAAAGGTCTTCTTACATTTTGTTTACAACTTCAGTGCTTCTCCAGGTATTCCCTTGGTATTCTAGGATAGAATGAGTGGTATCTACCCCTAAGCATGCAATCTTGACAACATTTCTATTAAACTTTCCTTTTAAAAACACTTATATTGTATACATGCCAATACACTGTACTCAAAACAAGAGACACCTCAAACTGGCATCTCCAAACATCTCCCTTCCTCCATGCCCCTGCCCCATACACAGAGGGTTAAATGGATTCTCTAATTTCCTGTCTTTGTTAATGGCACCACAAACTTCCTAATTCACAGCTCAAAATCTTCATCATCTTTGAATTCTCCTCTCTCATGCCCAATCTCTTATCAAGGATTGAAGATTTTTGCTTTGCAATATCTTTCCCATCTCCTTCTTCCCTCCTAGCTTCTTGCTGATATCTAAAGTCTGGCCTTTATTACTTCAGACTTGGACTGCTATAGCCTCTTAACCGGTCTTCCAGTCACCAATGTCTCTCTTCTCAAACCCATACGCTACCGTCTTCCTAAATACTACTTTCATCGTTTTCTCACTAGACTGTAACCCATATCGTGGCAGGGATTCATTCATCTCTGAGAACATTGCATAGCCAGGCATATGCAATGGTTTGTTAATTCATCAATGTCTGTTGAGTGAATTAATGAATATATGTCACATCACTTTCCTTCTGAAAACTTTCATCAATTTCCCACCGTCCATAACAGAAGTTATGAACTCAAATACTGGAATACCTACTGGGGCCAGGCAGAAAATGTAAGTAAGTAAAGGTGTGTGTAATCAACAGGAAGTTGTGGGGACTGTGTAAACTGGAAAGCACATGTCCCATCTTGTCCCATCTAAAGGGTAAGCTGCTTGCTGTTCCCACAAATTGCTGCCATGATGAAATACAAGCTCAGTATTGCCAGGTCTTCTGATTTTTGAAAATAAGCTAAAAGCACAGATTTCTATGTAGAATCTGGTTTTTAAAATAGTGACAACTAATTCCATTAAAAAAACAAAACTCAAAAAACCACCATGCAGGCCAAACAAAACATATCTATGGGCCAAATCCAGCTCTCAAGTTTCAAGTTGGTGACTCTGCTCTGTAGGATTAAAAGACAAACTTCTTGCCTAACATTCTAAGTCCTTCTAAGGGACTTCTAAGTCCCAGGCTACCTTAACCAAAGTTTTTTGCCCACTACTTTCATACAAAAACCTTTGCTCTAAGCACACATCAGAGCCACCTGGAGGGCTTGTTAAAACATGGATTGCTGGGGGACTTCCCTGGTGGTCCAGTGGCTAAGACTCTGCACTCCCAATGCAGGGGGCCCAGGTTCAATCCCTGGTCAGGGAACTAGATCCCACATGCCGCCAAGTAAAGATTCTGCACACAGCAACGAAGATCCCACGTGCTGCAACTAAGACCCGGCACAGCCAAATAAATAAATAAATATTTAAAAACAACCAAAAAACATAGATTGCTGGGCTTCACTGTCAGCATTTCCAATTCAATAGGTCTCAAGTTGGGACTGAGAATCTGCATTTCTAACAAGTTACCAGATGATGCTGATACTACTGGTGCGTGGACCACACTTCGGGAACCGTTACTCTAGTTAAATAACTCCTTGTCTCAAGCACACGCTGATTTTGCTCATTTGTTCTACCTTCCCAGAAAGCCTTCCCTTTTACTTTCAGCCTACCTCCTCCTGTGAACTTTCTGACAGTCTTTCATGCCTCCAAATTCCTGTAGCACGTAGGGTCCATACCATCTCCGCTTTATCCATCACTGCTTGGTGAATTTTATTGTTAACTGTTTGTGCATAGCTTCCAATGAGGAAGCTATGTGTATTGTATATTCTCAGAGGTCAATGTCCAGGTCAGCACGTTATACACCTGACTGTAAGCCACTTGAAGGCAGGGCCCTGTCTTGTCTCCCACTGTACCCCTCAAGCTATCAGAGCCTGGTATTCAGTTGGTACTGTACCTACTAAACACTTCTTAAATGAATGAACATTTGACAGATCCATGAAATGAAAAGTGCAGATAAGCAGGTTTGAAATTTGGGTATATGACTTTTTTTTTTATATATAATTTATTTATTATTTATTTGGCTGCGTCAGGTCTTAGTTGCAGCACACAGGATCTTTGCTGCAGCGCAGGCTCTTCGTTGCAGCATGCGGGATTCTCTCTAGTTGCGGCACAGGGTCTCCAGAGCACGTGGGCTCAGTAGTTGTGGTGCATGGGCTTAGCTGCCTTGCAGCACGTGGGATCTTAGTTCCCTGACCAGGGATCGAACCCACATCCCCTGCATTGGAATGCAGATTCTTAACCACTGGACCACCAGGGAAGTTCCGGTATATAACTTTTCTTAAAGAACTGACTTTAAGTGGGGGGGAAAGCAGTGGGGGGTGGTGGGATGAATTGGGAGATTGGGATTGACATGTATACACTGATATGTATAAAATGGATGACTAATGAGAACCTGCTGTAGAAAAAAATAAATTAAATTCAAAAAAAAACACCTGACTTTAAGTCCTGTGTAATGGTTTTGTCAGAAAGGACAACTAATAAAAATTGAATATTTTGCAAATAAACTGCCAATAGACAATAATCTGTGGTAACAGATTCTGTATATAAATAAAACAGTGAATGTTAAACTGATTTGAAAATTTATAAGATTATATCCTTTATCTCCAGGATGCCTTATCCTCTGTAGGGATGTGAACTAGTCATTATATGGTTAGGGGAACCACTGACTGAAACCGCCCACCCTGGCCAGGCACCACAGTAACCATTTGCATGAGTTATCTTGTGACAGGAGGTCCTGGTAAGGAATGTGGAACTAACAAGCCACCACAAACTGGAAGGATTCGGGAAGAGTCAAAAGAAGAGAGGAAACATGAGTCCATATGTCCTACCAACCTCCCAGAATCCTCCTCACTGGAATCCATCTTGGCTGAGTGATGCGTGTGCCACCAGGAAGGACGCTGAGTCAGAGTGATTGGCCAGAGACAACCCAGAAACTAACCCCATTACCATAAAACCTGAGACTGCGAGCCACGTGGCACAGCAGTTTTCTTGGGTTCCCTTACCCTCCTGCTCTCCACCCGGGTGCCCCTTCCAAATAAATCTCTTGCTTTGGCAGCACGTATGTCTCCTCAGACAATTCATTTCTGAGTGTTAGACAAGAGCCCACTCTTGGGCCCTGGAAGGCGTCCCCCTTCCTGCAACAATATCACAAGATGATAGCTATTTAATAGAATTCTATATTTGTACCACATGTAATGAAAAAGTAGGATGAAAGTAACTCTCCATGATATTCAGAAATATTGATCAGTCTCCTTCAGATGACAATAAATGCATCCAAGATTCTAAAGGGTGTGTGAAAACAAAATCCAAAACTGTTCACTTGGTCTCTTCTACTTATAAAACAGCATCAGCTATCAGGCAACTTCAAGGATGATTTATGAGTAGAAACTCGGTCTCCAAGCTAAACCAGAATAAAGTCACAGATGACTTCAGAGAGTAAACCCAATTCTGGAACTACTGGAAGAAAAAATTAGAAATAATATGCATTTTGAGATATAATCCTAAGTTCTTATTTGGCTTTTTGAGCAACTCCGCACTTGATGGTATTACAGTCAATGGGACAAGAGAAAAGTTAACATCTTTTGGCAAAGGCAGAAAATCCAATTCAGGAAAACAAAACAAAACCAACCCAGGAGCAAATGAAGTACATTTACAGCTTTAGAACTACCATACGACCCAGCAATCCCACTACTGGGCATATACCCTGAGAAAACCATAATTCAAAAAGAGTCATGTACCAAAATGTTCATTGCAGCTCTATTTACAATAGTCAGGACATGGAAGCAACCTAAGTGTCCATCAACAGATGAATGAATAAAGAAGATGTGGCACATATATACAATGGAATATTACTCAGCCATAAAAAGAAATGAAATTGAGTTATTTGTAGTGAGGTGGATGGACCTAGAGTCTGTCATACAGAGTGAAGTAAGTCAGAAAGAGAAAGACAAATACTGTATGCTAACACATATATATGGAATCTAAAAAACAAACAAACAAACAAAATAGTCTTGAAGAACCTAGGGGCAAGACGGGAATAAAGACACAGACCTACTAGAGAATGGACTTGAGGACATGGGGAGGGGGAAGGGTAAGCTGGGACAAAGTGAGAGAGTGGCATGGACATATATACACTACCAAACGTAAAATAGATAGCTAGAGAGAAGCAGCCGCATAGCACAGGGAGATCAGCTCGGTGCTTTGTGACCACCTAGAAGGGTGGGATAGGGAAGGTGGGAGGGAGGGAGATGCAAGAGGGAAGAGATATGGGGACATATGTATATGCATAACTGATTCACTGTGTTATAAAGCAGAAACTAACACACCATTGTAAAGCAATTACACTCCAATAAGATGTTAAAAAAAAAAAAAAAAGATAGCAGAGGTGTAACCTCACATCCAGATACTTGCCCTACCTACCAGGACCATAATGATCTTGTCTGCATGAGGATTCAGCCGAGACACTCCACATTTCTATGCTGACCAGGAACCATGCAAACTGGGCAAAAAAAGAATTACAAAACCAAGTCAACAAAACACTAAGTGCTTATCCCAAGTTTTAAACGCATTAGCATTCTAAACAATAAAACAAAGCATGGGACTTCCCTGGTGGCACAGGGGTTAAGAATCCGCCTGCCAATGCAGGGGACACGGGTTCGAGCCCTGGTCGGGGAAGATCCCACATGCTGCAGAGTAACTAAAGCCCATGCGCCACAACTACTGAGCCTGAGCTCTAGAGCCCATGCTCTGCAATGAGAAGCCACCACAGTGAGAAGCCCATGAACCACAAGGAAGAGTAGCCCCTGCTTGCCACAACTAGAGAAAGCCCGCACACAGCAAGGAAGCCCTAACACAGCCAAAAATAAATAAAATAAAACAAATTTATTCAGCGAAATAAACTTCATAGTAAAACTACCTACAAGAAAGTATGAAAGGAAATGCTACCAGATGAATTGCTAAATAGCAACTTCCTACTCTACTATCTGTACCATTGGATGTTTTTTACAAACATATGACTGAATAATAACATCCAGTTCTTTGGCAGAGATGTGGAGGTTCAGAAGACTACAGATTCTAGACCTACATCTACTACAGTGTGAATCTGGGCATTTCTCTTAGTCGTATTCAAGTTACAACAGCTTTAACTACAAAATCAAACTTAAAGTCAATAAAAATATGCTGTATAATAAAATAACTATAATGTACATGTAAGTAAAGTATTATGCATATTTATTAAGAAATAATCTTGTTACTGTCAAATTTTCATGTTTATAAATGAGCCTACAGACAACAAAATTTTGGACTTTCATATTCACAGTAACCAATTTTTTAGAATGAATTCCAAGTGTCAAGCCTCTGACAGAAGATGCCCTACCCTCTTTTTTCTGTAAGTTATCAATAGTGTGCATGTTCAGAACCTTAGACACATAAAATCAATAACTTTATAGCTTCTATATGAGAATAAACCTCTTCAATGTTTAATTCCACCATGGGCTCATGGAAATGTGACATGCAAATAGAGGGGGGAAAAGCACCAGAAGAGGGTAAGCCACTACCATGCAAGCAGATGGTATGGCTAAAAAGATTTCCAGCGCTCATTAATATTAACACCAATCAGCATGTTCCCCCTAACCACTGAATTCAGAAACAGAAACGACGTTAAGTGGAAAAAAAAGGGGCGGGGTTTGCATCAGAAACCTCTGGAAAGGGTGTAGGGATTAAGTTCTCCTTAGCGAAATGGAGAAGGAAGATGTACAATGAAGTTTTTAAAGAAATTTAAAATTCAATTTGAAACGGAGAATAACGCACAGCAGAGCTTCAATCACAAGTTTTCTGTTGTCCCGGCACCTAGAATTCCCTGTCTTCCTCAGTAACTCCCGGACTAACTCACTGAATGAAGGCAGAAGCACAGAGCTCCTCCTCCGAAAAAGGCGAACAGTACCTTTCAGTATTTCGGAGGGGGGCAGCAAACCAAAACCAAAACGCACCAAAATGCATGAGCTTTCAACTTTACGCGACTCGCAGAAAAAAAAGAGGACTGCGAACGCAAGAGCTTATTAGCAAATGGGAATCCGGGGCTGGCCCTGGGCGGGCAGCGCCGGCCACAACAGTACAGAACGGGACCGAGGGCCTGACCCCAGCACACCCCTCTTCAAGGACTCTCCACGAGGCCCCGGGGCTCTCCCAACCCAGGGGGCAGCCCTTCTCTCCCCGCCAGGCTTTCCGACGCCAGCAGGCGCTGCCCGCCTCACCCCCAGCCCCCCTCAGAGGAGTCCTCAACTGCCTCACCAAAAAATGTTTGGCCTGGGAAGCCCGTTGGCTGCGCCATCCCTTACAGAATTAGCAAGAGTTAAAAGCCAGGAGCGGGAGAAGGAAACCCAAAGAGTCGGGGGCAGCTTCGGGAGAGGCGGAGCAGGGACAAGAGCGAGGCTGCCACGGCCACGGTGGCTGCAGCACGAGAGAAGGAGAGCACGCACAGGGGAGACGCGAAACGCTGCAAACTTTAGCGGAGCGCGCCCCCACCGTCGCGCAGCCAACCGGGGCTGGCCCCCGCCGCCCTCCCAGCCCCGGCCTCCGGCTGGCTCAGGTATGTCCGCTCTCGCACACTCACCGCGCGCGCGCGCGCCTCCACTGGGCGGCCGCCCGCTGCCCTCGGCGCGACCTCCGCCCCGCCCCCTGCGCCCGGCCAGTGGACTGGGCCCCGCGGGGCGGTGTCGGGGCTACGTCACGGGCGCTTGCGCTCTCTGAGCGCCGGCAGCGGCCCGCGCGGATAGTTACGGGCTCAGTGTGCCGGTTGTCCTTGGAGACGGGGCGGGGCCTGGGCGGCGCAGAGAGGCGCCAACGGCAGCGGGGCCCCTGGAGAAGCCAAGATGCCGTCGAAGGGAAAGGACGAAAAGAAAGGGATGGGTAAAGGTAAAGGCAAAGACAAAGGCGAAGTCAAGAAGAAGAAGTAAGGAGAAGCCACCCTGGGGTCCCTGCTCCCTGGGCCTACCCTCCCGGGATTCTCAGGGGCGGGCCAACTGGCGCCCTCCCGTCTCCCCTCCTGTACCCTCCTCTCTCCCCGCTTCTGAGGACAGCCCCCATTGTTCAGATATTACCAAAATGCACGCCAAACCATACTACTTCAACTAAGACAAGAGTGTGAGGCTTGGGACCCTGAAGTAACTTAGATACAGCCCCTGTCTATGTGCGCTAACGAACGAGGAGGAGGCAGATAAGTTCCCAAAGAACAGAAGTAACATAGGACCGAATGAAGTTAAGTGCCAGTGGAGGGAAAAAGAATAGAGAATGCGGAGGAAGGGTTAGTTCTGACCCCAGAAGTGAAGGTCAGGGTAACATGTTTTAGGATATCGAAGATCCTCTAGGCCTGTGCTGTCCAATAGGGTAGTCACCGGTCACGTGTGTCCATTAAAATTAGTTAAAATTAAATAAAATTAAAAATTCAGATCCTCATTTGTATTGGCTACATTGCATGTCCTCAGTAGGCACATGTGGCTAGTAGTGGTGACTGTATTGGACAGCCCAGATACAGAGCGTTAACACCATCACAGAACGTTCTGTTGGACGGCATTGCTCTAGACCAGTGGTTCTCTGCCTGGGGTGATTTTTGGCTACCAGGAGACGTTTGTTAATATCTGGAGACATTTTGGTTGTCACATCTGGGGACCTCTAGTGGATAAGAGACAAAGGATGCTGTTAAATATCTTACACTGCACAGGACAACCCCCAGCCCCACTCTAAACAAAGAATCGTGTAGCTCAGAATATTCGTAGTTGGGAAGCCCTGCTCAAGGCTTTAAGCTTCTCTAGAATAGGCACTGAGCATTATTCACAGTATCTCCAGCACCTAGAAGAGACCCTGGATCATAGCAGATGCTTAATATTTGTTAAATAAACAAATTAAGGTGTCTGTGTATGCTTCAACTTGGATCTCCCCCCTCCCCCCCGCTCAAGAACTATGCTCTGGTGCTCTGGGTTCATTATTTTTTGCCTGTAGCCTGATCGATCTCAGCTATGTGGTTGAGATGATCGTGGACATCCAAAGGATCTCTGGGTGATTGAAGTAGTTCCTTGGGCTTTTTTCAAGGATTCCTTTTGGTTCAAAGGAAAACAGAAAGGATTTGACCAATTCAGGTAATTATTCATGTTTCCGCAAAGTGATCAGAATTTCTGAAGTGGATAGTATTGCGCTAGCACTAAAGCTTTGCAGGCTTGGAGTTGCTGCTAGATTGCCACTAAACCTATTACATGACCCTAGTGGTTCCTAGACACATTGGAGTCATACACATTGTCCAACAACACTATATATGGGACCACAAGGAAATCCTTGCATAGTTTATAAAGTAACTTGTTTTAAGAGAGTAATGCATGCTCAATACAGAAAGTTTAGGAAACATAGAAAGTCAAACAGAAAACAAAACCACCTGTAGTCCCATCATCCAAAGATAACCACTACTATCATTTTGGAATATTCTTTTTCTTCTTTATAAAATGATAGCCCAATATACAAATTTATTTGTAGCTTTTTTCCCCCAATGTATTATAGAAGTATTCTTCTACAGTGTGATTTTTTAAAAAGTATAACTGTGTAGTTAGTCTAGCCTTTTTTAGAAGTGCCAAGGGCGTATCACATTCCTGGAACTCACTAGCATGTTTTCTATTTTTGACCATGCAGCTGCAGTGCACATATCAACAATGAGAAACACTGAGGCTAACAGACCATATGTATTTCTTATTAACTCATTTATCCAACAGTATTTGCTCATATGTGCTAGGCAAATGCCAAGCAAAACAAATAACAATAAAGAGAATGGTGTAATACTAATGTAGTAGAGAAATAGTTATATGCTGTCAATGTCCTCTTCCTGTGCAGGAAGATGATAAAAGTTGAGGAATCTGCCATGGAGAGAGCCAAGGCCAATGCCTCCCTTTGGGAGGCCAGGCTGGAAGTCACAGAACTCTCTAGGATTGAGTATCGTGATACTTCCCAGAGACTGGCAAAATGTAATGAAGAATTAAAGAAACAGCAGTATAGAATGGAGAAAGACACAATGTCTGTATTGAACTACCTGAAGAAACAGGATCAGGAGAAAGATAATCTGGTAGGTAGGTAGAAACCCTCCTGAGCCTTAGTAACTACCTCTGCGGTTATACTGGTGTGTTATATATTTCAAGGATTTTAATTCCTGGAAATCTCATCACATAGTTAAGACACTTCAATTGACTTTATCTCTCCTTGAAGCAACATGTTATTTCAGAATGGCTTTACTGTCAGAATTGACGCTTTCTTATTTTCAGCCTTGTCCCATGTTTTCTTGCCTGAAACAAAGGTTGATGATCCTAAGAGAATATTATGATCAACTTTATTTTAAAAACAAGAGCATGATATATGACCTATATATATTTTTTATGATACTGATAACTACCTAAGTAATTAATGATCTGTAAAGCAATTCAACGATAATCTGTGATCACATGATTATGAACCCAGCAAGTTGAATCTCTTCTTTTTGGCTTGTTGAATCTTGAATTTATCTTATTGAACTTTGTTGAAACGTTGGGAGTAGAGCTATCATTTTAGATCTGGGAAAAAAGGGGAAGGGAACTAATATTTTGGGGCCCCTGTTTGTGCCAGGCACTATACTAAGTACTTTACCTCTGCTATGTCATTTAGTCCTTTTAATAACCCCCTGTAGCTACAAATTGTCATTCCCACTTTACAGAAAAAGAAATTGACTCTCAGGACAGGTAACTTGCCTGAAGTCACACAGCTAGTGGGTGGAACTTAGGTGTGACTTAAATTCTTCTCTTTCCCATCTGCTTCTATGAGTCCCATGGATGCCCAAGGAAATTTACACCATGCTTCATTCCTGTGTATGTTTTTGTATTTTTACTATTTATGTATTATACATCCACAAATAATACATATTATAGTCTTGTTTTAAAATTTATATTAGTAGTGTCATATTGTACATATCTTTTGCAACTTATCTTTTTTTTTTTGCGGTACGCGGGCCTCTCACTGCTGTGGTCTCTCCCGCTGTGGAGCACAGGCTCCGGACACGGAGGCTCAGCAGCCATGGCTCACAGGCCCAGCCGCTCCGCGGCATGTGGGATCCTCCCAGACCGGGGCACAAACCCGCGTCCCCTGCATCGGCAGGCAGACTCTCAACCACTGTGGCACCAGGGAAGCCCGCAACTTATCTTTTTTATAAAACATGTTTTGTGGTATATTTACAAAAATCGCATGATTCAGTTCATTGTTAAGAAGTTGATAATGAGCATGCTTTATTTTTTCATTCATTATTAACTGCTTTATAATATTACATCAAATAAATAAATAAACCAAAATTTATTTGTTCATACCACCCTATGGGTCAGTTAGACTCCATTTTTTCATTATTACAAATAGACCTTCAGTAAACATTCTTGTGTATGTCTGCTTGTGCCCATGTGTGAGAGTTTCTCTAGAGTAGACACTTAGGATTTAAATTACTATATTATGAGGTATGAATAATTTCAACTTCACAAGGGTTTAAATTGAACTCCAAAGAGGTTATACCAATTTATACTTTCAAAAGTAATGTATTAAAGTGAGTTCCCATTTATCCACATTTTTGTGAACACTTGATATATATATTTTTTAATTTATTTTATTTTATTTTATTTATTTTTGGCTGCATTGGGTCTTCGTCACTGCATGTGGGCTTTCTCTAGTGGCAAGCAGGGGCTACTCTTTGTTGTGGTGTGCGGGCTTCTTATTGCGGTGGCTTCTCTTGTTGCAGAGCACGGGCTCTAGGCGCGCGGGCTTCAGTAGTTGTGGCACGTGGGCTCAGTAGTTGTGGCACATGGGCTTAGTTGCCCCGCGGCATGTGGGATCTTCCCGGACCAGGGCTCGAACCCATGTCCCCTGCGTTGGCAGGCGAATTCTTAACCACTGTGCCACCAGGGAAGCCCAAAACATTTGATATTATACTTAATAATTTTTGCTCAATTTTATGTGTATAAATTGGTATGTCACTTTAATTTGTATTTTTCTGATTACTAGTCGTTTGAGCATCTTTTATATGTTCCTTAACCCATTTTTTATTGTTTTTATGTGTTTGCTTCAGTATACATATTGGAGTGATGCAGATGCAAATTCTGCATCATAAGGATGACATGCAAATTCATGAATCATTCCATATGTTTTTTCAAATGCCACATTTTCAGGGAGACCCTTGCTCACTACCCTGTTTAAAATTAAAACCATCTCCCTTATTTTATTTTCTTGGTAATATGTATTACCTTTTGTCATACTATATGCATGTTACTTATGTATTTATTTGCTCTTTTCCTAATTAGAATGAAACCACACAGAAGTAAAGAATTGGGGGCCTTTTTAAATTGTCTTTGAGTGCTGTATCTCCAGCATCTAGTATGGGCCTGGCACATAGTAGGCACTCATTAAAATATTTTTGCATGTGTGAATGAATGGCTTGTGATTGCACTGATACTTTGAAAAAGTTAATAGAAATCAAAACTAAGATCAAGATGATATTGGAAGCATATCAGAGAAATCGGACAACTGAACATTTGTGTGGATTTTGTGTGTTTTTTTAAATAAAGTAATTTTTTTGTACATTACTTTTTTTAACCCTCTTTCCTAGGCGACTTCTATTTTTAAAATTACTCTTTGAATAGTATGCATTATTAAAATTGTCTGCTATAAAGTATTATTCTAAAATAAGCCTTTAGGCCAGCCATGCAAATAATTTTCAAAATTCATTATATAGAAGCTTTGTGGTCTGCGTTAGCTAATTGATATTGGTCTGCATTTATCGGTATCACTGGTATTTCCTGATTTTCATCTGCCTCCATGTATCAAAGACCAGCATCTGGCTGTAGCAAATACATAATTTTCTCACAATCATAGATACCCATTAAAACCAAAGAAACTACTTTGGGAGGAAGAAGTAGAATAGATTCAATATACCCTGGTCAATTAGCTCTCTTAGAGTTTTGTTACTCATTCTACTATATCCTAGAAATGTGTTATTTGCTTAAACTTTATTTAAACTGTTTATAGTCTTCATGTTAATTTTAGAAATATTAGAAGTGAAGTGTGTTTTGAAAACTATTATATCTTGGACAAAATTAGGAGATTTCACTTACGGGTTTTGGTATTTAAGGCTTTGTTCAATCAATACAAAATAAATCTAATTATATTTTACACCTGTCCTACATAACTGAGGACTGTCTCAATTTATTTTAACACATTTTCAGGGTTTCCTTAAACTATTCTAAGATTATTTACGACAGTATTTCACTTCAGTATCTTCTGATTCTATAACCACGTCAAGAAATTTTTAGTTTAAAAAGCTACTCAGATTTCCTACTAAAACATACCAGCATCCTTGGAGAAATGATTGATTCTAAGACTGGAGCAGGGAGAGTGAAAAATGAATTTGAACTAAAAAATGAATTTGGAATATCTTGTGACAGGAAGTCAGTAAAAAAAAATTAAAGGACATGGCAGGTAGATTGAAGGGGCTCCCACTGACCAAATCTGGGACATTCAAAATAAATAATGACAGTAATAAATTATAACTGAATAAAATGAGTCCATGAGTGCATACAACTAATAGATAAACACATACATTAATAAATAAGGGAGAGGGACTTCCCTGGTGGCGCAGTGGTTAGGAATCTTCCTGCCAATGCAGGGGACACAGGTTTGAGCCCTGGTCTGGGAAGACCCCACATGCCATGGAGCAACTAATCCCGTGTGCCACAACTACTGAACCTGCGCTCTAGAGCCCGCGAGCCACAACTACTGAGCCCGTGCACCTAGAGCCTGTGCTCTGCAACAAGAGAAGCCACCGCAATGAGAAGCCCGTGCACTGCAACGAAGAGCAGCCCCCACTCACCACAACTAGAGAAAGCCTGCTCGCAGCAACGAAGACCCAACACGGCCAAAAATAAATAAATAAATAAATTTATTTATTTAAATAAATAAGGGAGAATAGAAAGTTTTTCCTTATAGTGGAATGCAGTAAATTATTAAATTTCCATGGAATGATGGAATTAGAAAAGTCACCATTTGGCTTCAGAGTAATAATTGATTCAGTCAAGAACAACAGTGGATGCTAAAACTAGTGGGTGACATTTTGATGAGCAGAGGATATTTGCATAGTCTCAAAATATCTTCCCCCAAAATACTTAATAATTACAAAAGGAAAAATAGTAACTTTTAAGTGGAGAAACCTGGCAGACACAATCTTAACCAGTTGATTACAATTAACGTCAGTCACTTCATGACGTGATGCAGTGACAAGGATACATCATCACTTAGGCAGTGTATGCCTGCCAAAAGGGCATAACCTGAATCTTCTCATGAAGAAACATCAGACAACTCCAACCCTGGCCAGTAGTTTTCAAAAACTTTGATACCATAAAAGACAAAGGCTGAGAAACTGCCCCAGATTAAAGAGAGTAGGATATATGACAACTAGGTGTAATCATAATCAGGGATTACATCCTGGACCAGGAAAAGGAAAGTTACAATAAAAGGACACCATTGGGACAACTGATGGCAAAATTTGAACATGGACTATAGATTAAGTAATAGTATTTTATCAATGTTAAATTTCCCAATTTTGATCATTGTACTGTGCTTCTAAGAGATTGTCCTTTTTCTTAGGAAATACATACTGAAATATTTAGGGGTACAGGGGTATGATGTCCTAGACTTATTTTCACATGTTCCAGAAAAAACAGTTTCAAACATCTGTATCATATATACATATATTTAGATCTATCATAGAGGGAAAGCAAATGTGGCAAAATTGGGTAGAGAGTATATGAGAATTCTTTGTACTGTTCTTGAAATTTTTCTTTAAAAAAATCCTCATTTAAAAGAAGTGCAAATCAAAACTCCAGGTCATCACTTCACACCCATTAAGATGGCTACTATCAGAAAAACAAGGGACTTCCCTGGTGATCCAGTGGTTAAGACTTCACCTTCCAATGCAGCGGGTGCGGGTTCAATCCCTGGTCGGGGAGCTAAGATCCCACGTGCCTCAGGGCCAAAAAACCAAAACAGAAGACAGAAAAAACAGCAAGTGTTGCTGAGGATGTAGATAAATTGGAATCCTTGTGCACCGTTGGTGGGAGTGTGAAATGGCGTAGCCATTATGGAAAAGAGTACAGAGGTTCCTCAAAAAATTAAAAATAAAATTATCATATGATCCAACAATCTCACTTTGGGGTACATTTCCAAGAGAATTTAAAGCAGGATCTTGAAGAGACAATTGCACACCCATGTTTTTGAAACATTATTCATATAAACATTATTCACATAAACATTATTCACATTCATATAGTCGAGATGTGGAAACAACCCAAATGTCTGTTGATGGATGAGTGAATAAAATGTGTTATACACATACAATGGAATATTATGCAGCTTTAAAAAAAAGAAGGAAATCTTGTCATATGCTACAACGTAGACGAACCTCAAGGCCATTATGCTAAGTGACATAAGCCAGTTACAAAAGGACAAATACTGTATGATTCCACTCATATGAAGTGTATGTGGACAGGGAATGTTACCCGACATTCCAGTAAACAATGAACGTTGCCCACTATTCCAGTTCTATAAGGATCAAGCCATCAGCCATTGCAGCCCCTTACCCCTACCCACCACCTACCTCCCCCCATGGTGCGTCCTGAAGAGAGTTCAGGATGGAGAAAAACAGGAAGCCTTCTGTGCTTCGGATACTGACCCTAGATGGTTAAGATGCATATCTAAGGAGTAATTACAAGCCCAGATGTTGCATCTTCCCTTATATAGAAAAGCACTAAAGTCATTAACTTGAAATGCCCATTCCTTGTGATTAGTACTAATCTTTTGATGTCTGACTACATGTTTTTTTTTCCAGCAAGAAACTCCTGTATATCCTGGCTCCTCTTACCTCTTCTGAGCAGTTCCTCAGAGCTCTCTGAGAGGCTGTTTCCCAGGCTATAGCCCTCAGTATAATCCTAGAATAAAACTTAATTCACAACTTTCAGGCTGTGTGGTTTTTCTTCAGTGGACATATCTGAAGTAGTCAGAATCATAGAAACAATGCAGAAGGGCTAGGGGGAGGGAAGAGAAGGAATTAGTGTCTCATGAACATAGAGTTTCTGTTGTGCAAGATGAAAAATTTCCAGAGATCTGCTGTACAACGATGTGAATAGATACTTAAAAATGGTTAAGATCGTAAATTCAATGTTGTGTTTTTTACCACACACACACACACATGTTACCCAGGCAATTGTGATGATAGCCAAGTTTTGGAAGCTGGCAATAGCAAGTTAACAGGGTGGATTATGTCCTCTATTCTCTTCTTTCCACGTCTCCAACCCTACTGGTTTTAATATCATGTGAAAACTAGACTACTTAATTAAGTTAGGATGCAGAGTAATTTCTTTACCTTCCTCTGTATTTCCATTTTCTACAGATTGAAAAACTGAAACAGCAATTGAATGAAACTAAGGAAAAAGCCCAAGAAGAGAAGGAAAAATTGGTATGTACATTGGTGGTCACTTACTGGTGGTCAGGTTTCTGGCAAGTTCAGATATTTAAGACACAAGGAGAACAAGTGAGTAGATCCTTTGAGCAGCTCAGTGACCTTAAAGCCCACACACTTGATTGTACAGAAGCTCAAAAATAACATAAAATTTTGTTATTGTAGAAAACCATCTGGTAGTAGTGGTATTTACTGATCTTGAGCTCTAGGGCTTGCTTTTCAGTGGACAGAGCTAGGAAATATATAGTTTTTGAAGATTAAAATATATCATAAGCCCATACTAATACTTTAAATTCAGATGCAGGAGTACAGGATTTTTACTTAACTTTATCTGTGTCTCCTTTCTTCCTCACCAAAAACCGTGGTTCTTCATGATACCAGTATAATTGTGTATTTTCTTCAAACCTTAATACATCAATAGGCACAGAATACTAATATTAATACTACCACCAACATAAATTAGTGGATACAGTTTAAGATTTGGGGGGGACACTTTTCCCCTTAGGATATATACTGATAGGGATCTACAATCAAATTGACAAGGTTTAAAAATGATTTGAAATAATTCCTTCCTGTGAGGATATGCCACCAACTCAACAACACATTTTGCTTTTGATTTTTAGGAGTTGCTTTATAAAGTTTAATTTAATGTACAATTATGTAACTATAATTATGTAAAATATTTATATGGTTCCAAAGTAAAATCTATCAAACATGGTATATTCTGAGAAATCAAACTTCTATCCATGTCTCCACAATATACCAGAGTATATCGTCAAAATGGATTTTTGTCAACATAGGTAAGAAATGATATTTCAGTGTACTTCAATTTGCATTTCTTTTTTTACCTTTTAGATTTTTATTAGTAGTTCTCTCTGAAGAATCAAAATAGTTAGCAAATTACTTTAGATTCATCAAGACTGTATATCCTTAGTATTTAGATCTTTAATGATGTACAACATAATACAAAACAAACCAAAGAGACTGATTTCTATGACTAGGTGTTATTCATTGTGTCATCCTAGAGCAAGGGGCTGGAGGGAGAGGCTGTTCTCCAGGGATAACTGAGGGGGAGTGAGTGCTGGGTGACTAAATCACAGCCTCTTTCTTCCCCACTTGATGTGCTGGGAAGGGGCCAATGATTTCTTGGGCCAATGATTTCTTAAACTGACAACTGTTTTCTAGAGCAGGGGGCTCTAAAATCTGGGGTAGCAGAAGACTGTGGTCCAAACCAGGCCAAAAGAAACAGGCTGGGGCAGGGAAGTATGGTAACTGCCTGGCAGAAAAGGCAAACTCAGGGCCCCAAGGGGAAAAGGGCATTCTTTGCACCTCAGAGACACTGCAGAACCAGTGTAACACTAAGTGACGTCGTTAAAAGGGGAAAAAAACAAAACCCTGGAAGAACCTTTCAGCTGCACTCAACTTGGATTAGAGGTCAGTCCACCCTTGCAGAGAAGGGAAACATCTAGCCCCAAAGTAGCACTGAGTCTGGCCCTCCCACCTCCTTCTCCCCAATTCCTTTTGGCAGCTGGACCAGGTTTCAGCTGAAGCCATACAGACCCCAGAAAGACCAGAGAAGTCTCTCTGGATGGCCAAGGTGAGAAGGACACTTCTCAGAATACAAATACTTTTACTATGGAAGGAGCCAGGACAGTTCTGGGGGCATTTGCATGCCCAAATCTTCCTCACTTTCTCCCCAGCTCAGGACCTAGGCTCATAGAGACTTGGCAAGCACAGCCTCTACACCTGACCTTCCACCCCCAAAAGAAAATCCGGAAGTGTGCCCCTTCGTCCCCACAGGTTGTCTCCTCAGGGCCTTCGGCAACGGGGGCTCCGTGGCAGGGCCTAGGCAGGGCCTGGTCTCAGCTGGCTCCCGCCCGAGCCATGAGGTCTTCCAAAGCATTGTCCTGGTTATTGTTGTGTAATAGCAGAACTTCCTTAATATCTTTCAGTTCAAAGCCCATTTCCTTAAATTTGCTCATTAACTGAAGGAACTCCATCATCTTTTCCTCTGAACACTGCTGCATTTCCAGAGCCTCTTCCACTAAAAGAGGGTCAAAGCCCTTCTCACAGAGCTGTCCATGTGCAAAGAGATAGTCGAGAATCTGCTCAATATTCTCTCCTTTCTTCTTCATGGCTTTCAAGACATACTCATATGAGTAGCCCATGTTGATCACCGTCTCCACACATTGCCGCTCACTGGGGGACAGCATCTGCAGTTCAGAATAAGCCTGGGGACAGCTGGGAGTGTTGGGCACTTGTGACATTGAGGAATTAGGAGGTGTGACCGTGGGACAGGTATTTGGAGGTGATGATTCTTCTATGCACACAGACAAGACAGAGAGGGAAGGCATCTGGGAATGGTTCAGGGTTGGCACCTCTGTGCCACTGTCCAAGTTCAAAGCTGAAAGCCCAAGAGTATGATGCCCATTGAGCTCACTGGCATTGCTTCGGGTGGAAGTCTTTAGGGAATTCTGGAACGTGCCACTGCGGAGGCAGGATGTGCTGTGGAAAGTGCTTGCCATCATGGCTGTCTTCTGACTGCTGTCATCAGAGTCAGGTTTGGGGAAGGACAGGGACTTGATATTGCTTACTGCAGGGATGGGGGGAGGGACACTTTGGAAGACAGCGACATCTTTTCACAGTTGCCCAACTGTGGTAAGGTTATAAAGCCACTGGGTTTGTGAAGAGGCTTGAAATCTAGGGTTGCCTGCTCCAGGGATGCCAGGACCTCCTCATCCTGTAACACAGACCCAGAGCCACCTCTAGGCAAGTTGCTGTTCAATAACTGGGCCATAATGGGTCCACTGGTTCCTACCAGAATGTTTCTCAGCTCTTCCTTCTCATCAATAGTTTTTAACTCCAGATTATCAAATGGGTCTTCTTCACACTCAAAGTCAGCAGGATTGAAATCTGCCTTTGTGTGGGGTGGGCTGAGAACTTCCTGTCTTGTGGCACTGCTGCTGACCCGAGTCGGGGTGAGGATGCTGTTGTGCTGTAAGCTGGCAAGGATGGGATTGATAGGAGGTGGCATTGTGGCTGTACCGTGAGTCTTGGAGAAGCTCATTTTGCTGTCACCCTCTGGGCCACTCTTAGAATTCACTTTAGCTTCTGCTTCCTCAGCCTTGTGCTCTGCTTCCCACTGGGCTCCTTGGATTTTCTTAATATCTTCAGCCCACTCAATGGTTTTCTTTTCCAAAGACAAGCCATTCTGTACTCCTCTGACAACCTGCAAACAGTCAGGCAAGGAGAAGCCAATAGGTAGACCAACTTTAGCTGGTGTTTTGAATTTGTCTTCTATCTTAAATGGGATATCATCAAGGTCACTGAAAGTCCCATGAAAATCTGCACCCAACTTCTTAGAAGCCATTTAGAATGAGAACGCTGCCACCGCTGTCCCAGAAGCTGAAAGGTGCTGCCACCAACCGGCCTCCGAGGCTCTGTCCCCACTGAGCTCCTGATGGCCCCTAGGGAGAGCGAACTTTTTCTTAATATCTTCAGCCCACTCAATGGTTTTCTTTTCCAAAGACAAGCCATTCTGTACTCCTCTGACAACCTGCAAACAGTCAGGCAAGGAGAAGCCAATAGGTAGACCAACTTTAGCTGGTGTTTTGAATTTGTCTTCTATCTTAAATGGGATATCATCAAGGTCACTGAAAGTCCCATGAAAATCTGCACCCAACTTCTTAGAAGCCATTTAGAACGTGAACGCTGCCGCCGCTGTCCCAGAAGCTGAAAGGTGCTGCCACCGACCGGCCTCCCAGGCTCTGTCCCCGCTGAGCTCCTGATGGCCCCTAGGGAGAGCGAACACCACCACCTTCAACTCTGCCCTACCCAGGCCAGGCCGTCACCGTAGCCACCGCCAGGGCCACAGCTGCCATGGTGAAGCCCCACTTCCCTCCTCCTTCCTGCATTTCTCTTATTATGAGCTAGGTTGAGCATTTTTTCATGTGGTTGAGAGTCATTTGTATTTCTTTTGATAGCCCTTGTTCATGTTTTAATTGTGTTATTGGGCCTTTTTCTCCTCTATTTCCCTCTTTTTTTTTTCCTTACCCTCTCCTTCTCTTCCCTTTCTCCTCCTCTCTTTTTTCTCCTTCTGTCTTCCCCTTTCCTTCCTCCTTTTCCACCTTCTTCCTTCTTTATTTATAAGAGATATTGGCCCTCCCTTTGTCTCTTAGCTTACTAATTTTAATTTAGGCTCAGGGATGTTATTTAGTTTTCTTACAGGTTAAAGATTTGTTCAGTCTTCTCATACCTCTTTTATTTTTTAAAATAAATTTATTTATTTGTTTTTTATTTTTGGCTGTGTTGGATCTTCGTTGCTGCACACAGGCTTTCTCTAGTTGCGGTGAGTGGGGGCTACTCTTCATTGCAGTGCTTGGGCTTCTCATTGCGGTGGTTTCTCTTGTTGCAGAGCACGGGCTCTAGGTACATGGGCTTCAGTAGTTGCAGCACGTGGGCTCAGTAGTTGTGGCTCTCCCGTGCTCTAAAGCACAGGCTCAGTAGTTGTGGCACACGGGCTTAGTTGCTCCGCGGCATGTGGGATCTTCCCAGACCAGGGCTCGAACCTGTGTCCCCTGCATTGGCAGGCAGATTCTTAACCACTGCGCCACCAGGGAAGTCCCTCATACCCCTTTTAAATAAATATCTACATCTTCTATACAAGATCAGCTCACTTTAGAATTTTTTACTTATTCAAGGCACTTGGTCTCTTTTAATAAAAATTAAAAGTTTATGCAAAAGCAAAAATAAAAAGGGAACAATTTCTTCAAAGATAGACAAATGGCTTAAGGCTTCATATGGAACAGGACTCTGTGTGACCTCTGTTCTTTTTCCTAACTCATTTACCTTTTTTTTTTTTTTTGCCTACAGGAACAAAAATATACTGTGCAAATAAGTGAGCTGGAGGGACAGTTCCATCAAAAAGCCAGAGAAATTGGCATGATTCAGACAGAGCTCAAAACAATAAAACAATTCCAGAAGAGAAAAATCCAAGTAGAGAAAGAATTAGATGATGTAAGTTTCTTTCTTTCTTCCTTTTTTTTTTTTTAAAGGAGATTAGAATTAACTACTTATGCCTGCAAAGGCCTTCATAGAAATTTACTCCTATGAGATAGTAAAGGAATCCCTTTGACATTTCAGAGATTATATGGGAGAAACAGGGAAGATATATCAGTGTAGGACTGGACGCAAAAAGTCTTGACGGTTAGACTTTTCTTTTTCTAAGCTTTGATTTCATTGTGAATTCACAAGATCTTAGCGAATACACCCACTCACATTTATCAACAGTTAAACCTTTGGAACTACAGATCCAGAAAAACATTAGGGGCAAAGTAGCGAAGTCCTAAAGGAAAATATGTTTAGACTGATGAATGATAATTTTAGAAAAATTTAAGGCACTCTGGGTAGGGGTGGGTGTGGGGAGGAAAACTGAGTACTTGCAGAAAGTTTCTCTGACCTTGCATACTCTTTCCATTCCCTCCGTTCAGAAAATAGTTCTCTTGCATTAATGACAATGCAATAAATGGCACAGATGAGGGCTGGGCACAAGTAGCTGAAACCAGCTTTGTGGTTTTGGGCAAATTACTTACCCTCTCTATACCTAGGTTTCCTCATCTGTAAAATGGGGGTGATAAGAGTTATTGGCTCATAGCGTTGTTGTAAGGCTTAAATGAGTTCATATATGTAAAGTGCTTAAAATAGTGTACGTCACATAGTGAGAATTAACAGTGGTGTGTAGCTCTTTGCAAAAAAAGGTCCTCATTTGTAGCATCTGCTGATTTCCTTGGTGTAAATACTTACATTGTGGCCAATTTCAAGCTACCAATGCTTTTACAATGTGCTAGCAAAATTCCTGGTATGAGCCAGCTCTAACACGCAACTGCTGCTATTATTAGTAATAGTACCAGAAGTAGTATTGCCACCTAAGATAGCCATACACCATGTGGTATAGGGGCTAAAAGTTGGTGCTTTGAAGTCATACTGCTAGAGTGTAAATACTGTCTTCACTACTTGGATATCTCATTAAGCTTCCTCATCTGTAACATGGGGGTGAGAACAATAGTACCAATTTCAAAGGGTCATTGTGAAGACTAAATACAGATTTCCCTCGCTATCTGAAAGTAGTTCCTATGAAACCTTTCCTAAGCTGAAGAAGCAGTTGCCATAGGACACACCTTGCTAACAGAAGCACAAAATCAAGATAAAGCACAGATGCTCACAGACGTAGTTCAAAGCTATGGCAGCTTGACGCTGAGTATGGTTCCCAGGGAAGGAGTTTAGTGGTGCCACTCCCCTCGTTGCTAAGGGTGTGCTTTGCCTCAGTAACACCGCTCGCTGCTGAACACTATTTTTTTGCTTTTCGCCTTTTTTTCATAAAAGTGAAAATCCTCTCTGGATTACTTTCGGTTAGTGAAAACAGGTACTAATGTAGATTTTTTTGTAAAAGCAGAGTGGTGTAAAGCGAACTTTCAGAAAAGTGGGGAATACCTGTCATCTGTTTTACTGTAAATGCTTAGCACTGTATGATAAAGATTACCTGCTGTTGCTGATCCTGCTATTCTTATTACTGCACATTAGACTCCTAAGAAATTGTCAGTCTTATAACCGGTAGTTTGTACCCTTTGACCAATATCTCCCCATTTCCCCCTCCCCCCAGCCCAGGTAACCACCACTCTGAGTTCAACGTTTTTTTTTTGGCGGGTCCCTAGGGCTTGTGGGATCTTAGTTCCCCGACCAGGGTTTGAACCTGGGCCCTAGGCAATGAGATCTCTGAGTCCTAACCACTGGACCACCAGGAAATCCCAAATGTGGACGTATTTTAAGTTCACCACACCACCGCAGTACAAAGTACACACTACTGCAGGAATAATCTTAAAATATCACAGTTCTGATGATGTTCTGCTCACTTCCCTCAAGAATCTTTAGTAATAGACTCACAGACTTAGAGAACGAACTTAAGGTTACCGGTGGGAAGGGTGGAGGGAAGGGATAGTTAGGGAGTTTGGGATTGACGTGTACACACTGCTGTATTTAAAATAAATATAGCAACAAGGGGGGAAAAAGGAATCTTCTTTAGTAAAGAAGATTATAAACAATCTTCTCTATTGTAAACAGAATATTGTCCAGACACCTTAGCGTGAAAATCAAGACCATACACCTACTTTGGAACATATTATTTCCTTTTCCTACACTTTCCCATACACACCACCTTTAATCCACCCAACCCAGATATTCCCTGAAGTCTTTTCTGCCTTTCTTTATTTACGCTGTTTCTTCTATCTGGAATATACTCCTGATAGAGCTCTGTCCATTAAAATTTTACCTATTCTTCAGAGGCTCAGCTCAAATGCGTATTCTCCATAAGGACTTCCTCAGTGTGCTATTTAAAAGTAATAATTTTCTTCTTGCCATTTGTGACAATTTGGACAAAACTTGAGGGCGTTATGCTAAGTGAAAGAAGTCAGACAGAGAAAGACAAATACTGTGCAATACAACTTATATGTGGAATCTAAAAAAAGCTGAGGGACTTCCCTTGTGGCGCAGTGGTTAAGAATCCGCCTGCCAATGCGAGGGACACAGGTCCAAGCCCTGGTCCAGGAAGATCCCACATGCCGCGGAGCAACTAAGCTCATTTGCCACAACTACTGAAGTCTGCACGCCTAGAGCCTGTGCTCTGCAACAAGAGAAGCCAGCACAATGACAAGCCCGCACACCACAACAATGAGTAGCCCCAGCTCGCCACAACTAGAGAAAGCCTGCGCACAGCAAAGCAACGAAGACCCAACACAGCCAAAAATAAATAAATTTAAATAAATAAATAATTTTAAAAGCTGAACTTTGGGAATTCCCTGGTGGTCCGTGGTTAGGACTTGTTACTTTCACGGCGGTGGCGCAGCTTCAATCCCTGGTCTGTGGATCCCACAAGCAGTGTGGTGCCGCCAAAAAAACCCACGCTGAACTCAAAGTGGTTACTTGGGCTGGCGGGGGGAGGAATGGGGAGATGTTGGTCAAAGGGTACAAACTGCCAGTTATAAGACTGAGAAGCTCTTAGGAATCTAATGTACAGTATGGTGATTATAACTAATAATACTGTATGACATACTTGAAAGTTGCTAAGAGAGTAGATCTTAAATGTTCTTGCTACAGAAAAAGAAATGGTAGTTTTTGTAACATGATGGAGGTGTTAGCTAATGCTATGGTAGTAATCATTTTGCAATATAGTGTATCAAAGTAACACATTGTATGCCTTAAATTTACACAATGTTATAGATTAATTATATTTCAATTAAGCTAGAAAAAAGAGAAAAAATTTTTTAAAGATGATTAGCAAAAAAGTAATTTTTTGTATGTTTCCATAGCATTTTGTATTTCTTTTATACCGCTTAGCCCATTCTATCTCGATATTATATTTATTATTTGTCTTATCTCCCCTGCTAGATTGTAAATTTTTTGAGGCATGAACAGTACTGTGCTTTGTATTCATTGAAGGACAAGATACACAGTAATGCTCAATAAATCTGTGTTAAATGCTGAGTGGGTCTTTTATTAAATGTAATTGAAGGAATATGAAGTTTTCCACTAAATGGGAAGAATCCTCTCACAATGTATATGTATATCAAATCATCATGATGTACGCTTGAACTATCATACATTTTATTTATCTACAATTCCTCAATAAAGCTGAAAAGTTTCTAGAAAGAATATCTAGTTTTGTTTCATATGAAAATGATGCAGAATGAATCAAGTTAAGTTCACTAACTTTTCAGGAACTTTAAAATAACCATCCTAGGTGTAGGTATACATTCTGAATCAAAGTGAATTAGGAACTAGTTGTTAAGGAAACACTCCCATTTACCATTGCAACAAAAAGAATAAAATACCTAGGGATAAGCCTACCCAAGTAGACAAAAGACCTGTATGCAGAAAACTATAAGACACTGATGAAAGAAATTAAAGATGATACCAACAGATGGAGAGATATACCATGTTCTTGGATTGGAAGAATCAACATTAAAAAAAAAGTTCTGATGAACCTAGGGGCAGGACAGGAATAAAGATGCAGACCTACTAAAGAATCGACTTGAGGACACGGGGAGGGGGAAGGGTAAGCTGGGACGAAGTGAGAGAGTAACACTGATATATGTATGCTACCAAATGTAAAACAGATAGCTAGTGGAAAGCAGCTTTATAGCACAGGGAGATCAGCTTGGTGCTTTGTGAACACCTAGAGGGGTGGGATAGGGAGGGTGGGAGGGCGGCTCAAGAGGAAGGGGTTATGAGAATATGGGGATATATGTATACATATAGCTGATTCACTTTGTGATACAGCCGCAACACAACATTGTAAAGCAATTATACGGCAATAAAGATGTTAAAAAAAGAAAAACTAGTTGTGCATATTCTTTTGGGCCTTGGTGTGATTTTTTTTAAAGAACAATGTTGCCACCTAGTGGAGAAATAAATTTCAACCCTTTGAAAGAGGGGTGGTGGGCCAGGAAAACTTAAAATTCAAAGGCAAAAGATACTGGCTAATGGGAAAAAATAAGATGGTTATGTGGAATCCCAAATATGGAAGAATTAAGGCAGGTGTGGGGCCCATGAATTTAAAAAAAAGGAGGAAAATTAATTATACTGTGCTATAGGATTCATTATACAAATTTAAAAGAGGCCAATTAAGTTTAGCTTATCAAAAGGTATTCAAAGCATGAATTTAAAGAAAAAATTATTTCCATTACCTGATTAAAAAAAGGAGCATACATTGGTAGGTTGCAATTAATATTTTTTAAATAATTTGTTTTAGTCTTTCTTCTTTTGACAAAGTGATAATACCCATTTCAGCAAATTTAGCTGATAAAAGAAAATGAAAAACCCTCCCCTCACAACTATATTACTTAAAGATAACCATTGTTAATATTTTGGTATATTGTCTTTATTTTTTCCACCTCTGCTATGTATAAATATATTTTAAAGTATCTACAATATATGCTATTTTTACAAAAATGAGGTTATGATGTAAGAATTTTTTGTTAACCTGATTTTTTCACTTTACATATTGTGAACATTTTTCAATGCCATTATGTATTTTTCTATAAAACCTTTTGACTACATGCATGGAATTTCATTGGGTAGATATATCATGATTTACTAATCGGTCCCTTGTTGTTGGACATTTGGACTTTTCTCTAATTTTTCACTATTATAAACTGAGGAACATCTAAGTAACAAAGTATTTTTCTATATTTTTAATTAGTTTTCAGGATAACTTCCTAGAAGTTATAGTGAAATTTATAGGTTAAATTAGAACGTGAACTTTTAAGGTTTTTCATATGCATTGCCTAATTATCTTTCAAATGATTTATTTATTAATTTATAGATTTTTGGGGACCCCAATGGCAATTGAAAGGTCCACCCCCCCATCCCACTGGCATGGTAGACATTTCCACAAATTTATATATTGACATTAATTTTGAAAGTCTTTGACAATATGAGGCCATTTTTTTAAACTGTATAAAAAATACAGGAAGAAAGAAGAACATCTGAAATCATATGATACAGATCAAATGGAGATTCAATACTGTTAGGACAGAGATCACAGGAAGGAAAATTGTGAAGTATAAGGGAGGACAATATCAGACATAAAATAACTAACCTCTGTATTAAATGGTTACTATTCTAAGTATTTTGTGTGTATTGTTTATTATTTAATCTTTGTCACACCTCTATGAGAATAGCTACTATTATTATCCTCTTTTTACCCTGGAGATTTGAGACTTAGAGAAGATAAGTGATTTGCCCAAACAGCTGGTAAGTCAGAGAGGTAACAGTTGAACTCTGGTCTGTGTGATGGAAAGCTCTTCTCTACTGCCTTTTTTTGTGGCATGAATATTAGATTGAGTGCGCCGATTTCAATCTGATTTGTTCTTGCCAGTATATATAGCCTTCAGGATCATAGCTTTAAGTTAGCTCAATTCTCTTTGCCTGGAAGAATTTTATGTCCTTTTTATTCTATGTAGTTTTAGAGGATAGAAGGATCTGTCTATGGGAATCACAGGGAGATACTTTTTAGATTGATACTAGGAAGAATTTTCTAAAAATGGGAACTCTTAAAAGGGCAGCCTAGTGAATTAATAGGATTTGATTAGTGATACTTCTGTCTCTAGATAGTTTTCTCATAGAAGAGATTGCTATACTAAGTGGGAGATTACAGTATAGTCTGACTCCTAAGATTCCTAGTAATTCTAAAATATTATGATTCTGTAAGTCCACATGTTTAAAATGAAGATATTTGTGGGGGGGAAATGAATATGATAATAACTTATCTGAATGTTCTGAAAACTGTTATTCATGAAAAGCTTTTTAGAAACTCAATACTGATCTTGTAAATCTATAAACGATTATGAGACGTATGGTACTCAGAGGGAGGGCATGGAGTTTTTCTGTGTGTTCAGGATTAAGAGGTAATGGATAACAGAAAATATTTCCTGACTGAGAATTTTCCAGGAATATGCCCCAATCCACCCCATTTCCTACTGACCATTCTTTTTTTCGTTATTTTAATTTTAGCTGAAGGAGAACTTAAGGAACATAGAGCAGAAACATCAGGAGACTCTTAGGAGATTGGAAGGCAGGTTTTTGGAAGAAAAGGTACAGCATATTTGCATTAATAAATAAATATATTGTGTACTAGAACGACGTAAGTATATTTATATGTATTCTGAGACATCAAGTTTTCATTTGATATCTTATTAGAAGATTATCTTTTTCCCCCCTCTTAGTTAGAGATTCTTGAAATCCTCAAGAGAGATTGTCATCTGACCAAGGCTTCAGAACACATCCCCCACCCCAGCTTGTTGTCTCCTGGTGGAACTAAAGCTCCATGTACCACTTTTTATAGGGGAGATGGGATTAGAGAGGTTGCTCTGATACACATGAGGGTCTTCCCTTAGTCAAGCCAACTAAGGATATTAGTAAAAGGGGCTCAGGACTTCCCTGGTGGCGCAGTGGTGTAGAATCCGCCTGCCAGTGCAGGAGACACGGGTTCGAGCCCTGGTCCGGGAAGATCCCACATGCCGCGGAGCAACTAAGCCTGTGCGCCACAACTACTGAGCCTGCACTCTAGAGCCCGTGAGCCACAACTACTGAAGCCCGTGCGCCTAGAGCCCGTGCTCTGCAACAAGAGAAGCCACCGCAGTGAGAAGCCAGCGCACCGCAACAAAGAGTAGCCCCTGTGTGCGCAGCAGCGAAGACCCAAAGCAGCCATAAATAAATAAATAAATAAAAAGGGGGCTCAAAAATGTTCCTTAGCACATCACAAATTTCCACATTTCTCTGTGCTTCTAAAGTTAATTCTCAGAGTCCCCCTGGCTTTTCTTTAATTCTTTTAATATTTTCTTTAATTTTTCATCCTTAGGAAAGAAATGAATAAATTTTTTTCACAAATTGGTGGGAATGTTGGGAAGTGAGGGTGAGGCAAATAAGTACTCATATCAGGTTTATATAAAAGGATTTGCTTTCAAAAGTGGCTCTAGGTTTCCAGTTTGTGTATTGAATAACCTGCGAGTGGGGCAGGAGCAGTATCTAGATGCTTTCCCTCTCAGGCACTTCCTGGCACTGTTAGGAATGGAAGTGCTCAGGAATGGGCTGCTCTCAGCTGCCTCTTTCCTCACTCCACCCTACACTTGATCTCTCTCCTACTTGGTGTAACATTCCACAAACAAATGTTAGAGGTGCTTGGTCAGTTTACAGATTACTTGAATGACAGTGCTTATATAAATAGGATTTTTATGTCTGGAAGTAGGTGGCTGCTGGCCTTTCCCTCATAATTGCAAGATGGTTAATGCAGCTCTGAGAGTCATCTCTCTTAGGGCCGGAAGAAGGGAGGCTCCATCTGTATCTGTCCCTTTTATCTGGAAACCATGAAACTTTCCCCAGAAGCTCCTAGCAGATTTCTTCTTATATCTCTCTGATTGTCCAGAACCATGTTATAATGGACGTCAGGGAAAAGGGGTGTTTTGTTTCTCCAGCCACTGGTGGAAGCTGGGAAGGAAAAAGGAGGATGGGAATGAGTGTTGGGTTGTCCAGCCACAGTAGTGTCTGCCTTACCATGTGAGGTACAGACTTCATGGTTAGATACAAACTCCTATACTGGTTTGAGCCCCAGTGCTGCTGGTCCATGGCAGTGGGCTTTCTAGTAAGCCCTGTTCATTCATCTCATACCTCAGCATGTTCCACCTGATCATATAAAGGACTTCCCTCAGGTTATTAGTATTTTGTTGTGTTTTCCCATTTAATCCTTTCTGTTCCTTGAACCACCAAACCCTTCCCCACCTGCATATTTTTGTACTTGCTATTCTCTCTTCCTGAAATGTTCTTATTGCAGTTCTGGCTTATTCTCATTCTTCAGAGCTCAAATGTCATCCCCTCAAAGAGATAATCCCTAAACCCAATCTAAAATTACCTCCCTCAGTTACTATCTATTTCATTACCCCATTTATTTCATTTATAGCATTTATCACAGTCTATTAATTCTCTTATTTGTTTACTTGCTGGGTATAGCATCAAATTGCCTGTGTATGAATCCCTGCTCTGCCATTTACTAGCTGTATGATTTTGGACAAGTCACTAACCTTTCTCTCAGTTTCTTCAATCCTTGTCTCTGGGGACAATAATAGTACCTAATTCATAGGTATCTAATTACATTGTTGTGAGAAGTAAATAATACATGTGTAGAACCATGCCTGGCACATAGTAAATGCTCAGTGCATTTTAATTATTATTATTGTTTGGATCTCATCCTAGAATATAAGCTCCATGAGAACAGGAGCCTTATCTGTTATGTTCACCACAGCATCTCTAGTATCTAAAATATCTGGTACACTATTAGTACTCAATAGGAATTTGTTGAATGAATGAATAAATGATTCTCATCACATTGTATTTAACAGAAATTTCTCCCAGCTCTGCTTTCCAGGTCTGATGTGGAATTTTTTTTCTATTTATATGTCATTTTGCTTTTTTAATGGTGAAATTGGGAAGTACCCTAAAGTCCCTGTGTTCACACTATCCTCTTTGCTGGCTCCTCCATTGATACTTGGAGCACTTCACATCAGGTCATGTGGACAGGAGTATTTTAGTTGACATTATAAAATAAATACTTAACTTTTTATGTGTAAAATTTGTTGTTAGAAATATAACTGTATTAAAACAGCCTATTTTCTTTTTTAGCACCGACTAGAAAAAGAGGCTGAGAAGAAGATAATAATGCTGGCAGACAGAGCCCACCATGAAGCTGTTGTGTAGGAGATCGCTGCCTCTTTTTTCTTTCTAATAGCCTCTCTTACCTCTTTGCCAGTCTTTTTTGTTCTTATCCTGTTTTCTACCCCCTTCTCTCTTGGTCTGCTTTCTTCAACTTTTCTGGTTTACTCTCCTTCACTGTTTCTTTCTCTCTGTGTACCCACCCCTTTTCCATCCACCCTTTTTGTAGCAGCGTAGTGTGGAGAAAAGAACCTGGGCTTTGAAGTTACACTTTGGTTCTCAACATGTATACTAACTAACTGTAAGAAGATTTCTTAACTTTTTTGAAATTAAATTTCTTCATCTAAAAATGGTGTTAATAATGGCAACTGTGTACAGTTGTCCTGAGGTATATTAGTGAAAGTAACACTAAACTGCACTGTGTTAATAAACTGAGTCTCAATGGTTTATTTCTAATCTAATGCGGGTCTGACAGCTCTACTCCAGGGGCGATTCAGGAACCTGGGCTGCTTCCATCTTGTTCTTCATGTCCAGTCACATGTACAAAGAGAGAGCATGGGAAACTCATACCTGCCCTTAATTGCCTTGGACTGGAAGTAACACGTCCCTTTTTACTTTCCTGTTGGTGAGAACTTAGTTCTCAAGATCCCCACCTAACTATTGAGTACCCACCATAAACTAAATAAGTGCTGGACATTATTATTTTTTAAAATTATTGATTATTATTATTATTTTTTTTGGTTGCCCCATGCAGCTTGCGGGATCTTAGTTCCCTGACCAGGGATTGAACCCGGGTGGACCACATCAGTGAAATTGCCGAGTCCTAACCACTGGACCACCAGGGAATTCCGGATGATCATTATTATTAATGTTAGGGGATTTAGCAGTCATTGTTCTAGTTTGGTAATATTTAAAGCTTAGGTCTGTGTTTTGGGATCTTATATCTATCTATTTCAGGCAACTGAACAATGCTGGAAGAGCTGTTTTTAAAGAGAATATTTATCTCCAGAAAGCTCTCGCATACCACCTGAAGGAAGCTGATGCTCTACAAAAAAACTCTCAGAAGTTGCAAGAGACTCAGACTTTCCTTTTACAGCAAAAGGTTCATTTCGATTTTGTTTCCTTTTTTTGTAAAGATTGGGTTGGTGAATACAAAGCATTGAGTATAGTAATGATACATAAGGACAAAAGGGCAATTTTTCTTCTGTCTGGATGGTGTATTTTTCTTATCTGAAAAGTTAATTACTGAATGACTTATAAGAAACTTTAGACTTGGCTTTATAAAGAATACATCCGAAACATAAATATAACTCCTGTCCTCTACTACCTTAGTATTCATTTTACTTTGCTTAGAGTTGGTCTCTGAATCACTTAGGAACTGGGACAACTGTGACAACAATGGTTTCCCCATGTAAGGTGTATTCTCTTCCTAAAGGAAGTCTGGAGGTAAGCAATCCAGAGCCGGAATGGTAGTGCTACAAATTCGGCAGACACTCGGGCTCCTCAGCTTTGTTCTGCAACATACGGCTTATCTCCTCAGAGTCACCTCATGGCCCCCAGCAGCTACTGGAGCTCTAACAACAGGGCGGAAGAAGGACAAGAAGGAAAACAGCATGCCCCTCTCTTTAGAGCTCTTCCTGGAAGTCCTATACAAATTTCTACTCGCAGCCCTTCCATCAGAGCTTAGTCGTGTGGCTTTGCTGAACACAAGGGAAACTGGGAATTTTCAGCTGGGCTTACTACCTTTCTGAATAAAATTGGGGTTTTATTACGAAGGAGGAAATGGAAAATGGACACTAGGATAGGCAAGTAGCAGACTGCCACAGTTTGCAGTATATAGTTGTTAAATTACTGTTTTACTGTACAGTCTTACTGATTTTGGAATCTTTTTTTGATAATATAAAATATTGAACTTTTCATAATTTTAGAGGAAGGAGAGTTTCTTAATTAGCAAAATCTGTGGGCTTCCTAAGTCCAGACAGGGACTCTTGATGTTTCTTACTCTTTATGCACAGAATACCAAAATATCACTGTTGCAACCTGGCCTCAAACTCAAATCTCATGAAGTAATGGATATTAGTGAGGAACTTTTAAGTTTTGAAATTAATTAAAAAAAAAATCTCTCACCTCTCTCATCTTTCTGTTTTAGGAAATCAATGATCTGTTGGTTAAGGAAAAGATAATGCAGCTTACCCAGCAGAAATTACAAATCCAAAGTCTTCAGAAGAAGGTAGCAAGCTTGGAGACTGCTCTGAGTTGTATGACCAAAGAGTTTGAGACTGAAGTTTTAAAACTGCAGCATCAGGCAATGGTAGAGAACCAAGCGGGTCAGATTGAAACTTTCAAGCTGCAGCATCTGCTTCAGATGAAGGACAAGGAAATGAATCGAGTAAAGAAGCTGGCCAAGAACATACTAGATGAAAGAACAGAAGTGGAAAGATTCTTTTTAGATGCTCTACACCAAGTAAAGCAACAGATCCTATTTAGCAGAAAGCATTATAAACAGGTAGCACAAGCTGCTTTCAATTTTAAAATGAGAGAGGCATGTGCAAGAAGAACAGAATATCCCAAAATCCGAACATTTGATGGCAGAGAGCACAGCACCAACAGTGTGAATCAGGATCTTATGGAGGCCAATAAATGGTACTAATAGTGCTTTAATATTTTGCCTTTGTACTGCTCTTCTTGTGCCCTTTAGAGAAATAAAAACCCTGAAAAGTTCAGTTTGGTAATATCTAAGTATTGACTAGATTACTCAGTAAGTTACTTGAGGAGAGGGACTGTCTTACTCATCTTTGTAACCCCTATGCTTAGCATACTGTGTGGGGCTTAGTAGGTATTCTTAGTAGATGTCCTCCCTTTTTTGTGTGACAGAGACTTGTTAAAGGGATTATTCGTTCCATTTTGAATATCATTGTAATATTTTTTAACATGTTCCTTTATTTTGTTTCCTATAAATTTGTTATAAAGGTTTGATTAGATTCAGGTTAAACATTTTTGATAAACATGCTTTTCACAAATATTTTGTAATGTTCCCTTTACTATTCTGAGATGAAATTCATAGGTAATAATATCTAACCAAACCTATAATTTAAAAAATCAATATAACAATTCTTTGCAGCAACTCTTTGTTGTACAGAACTGTCCTATGGATTGGAGGACACCCAGTAGTGCCCCCTCCATCATTGTATTAACCAAAAGTCCCCACAAGGCTTTAAAATACACTAGAGATCTACTGCCGATAGATCATGATAAAAGTAGTAGAATGATTGAGACATTTGTAGACTATATACAATTGTTGTTTCCTGTTAGCATTTTAATCTGTTTGAATACTTTTCTCCCTATAAACCATGGATTAACTTATAGTGCATTTTAAAGATTATTCTGAAAAAATTGTTTTATATCTCAACACGATTAGATTCTTCAAAGGTCTTAAGAAACTTAAAACGACTCCCTACTACTATGACTTAACATCTTATTGAGAGGGCTTCCAAATGTGTTTTCTGTTTTAAATTATTTTTTAATAGGCTAATATGTAGGTTCTTTTAAATTGTATAGCTGTTGGGAAGGTTGGACATGGCCAATGACTCTTCCTCAAAAATGTCCATACTGTAGTTTTTTTACCTTCTTGCCATATTCAGAAGTCTGTTAATAACACTATTACTATTATTCTATTATAATAATAGTTATTATAATGACTATTACCAAGAGATTCACTTTATTTTTTTTTTTAATTTATTATTTTTTTTTTTTGCGGTACATGGGCCTCTCACTGCCGTGGCCTCTCCTGTTGCGGAGCATGGCTCCGGACGCGCAGGCTCAGCGGCCATGGCCCATGGGCCCAGCCGCTCCGCGGCATGTGGGATCCTCCCGGACCGGGGCACGAACCCGCGTCCCCTGCGTCGGCAGGCGGACTCCCAACCACTGCGCCACCAGGGAAGCCCCACTTTATTTTTTTATTTAATAAGTCAAGCAAGTTGAGTCCCCACCATACAGAAGGCAGTTTCTTTTACATTTTTTAAATCTACTGTATATTAAGTGGTATATAAGTTTTCAGAAGAAGGTGCATAAAATGATTCTCCACATTGTTGTTGCAGAAACTGGACACTTCCCTATTCTGCCTCATGAGCAACTTATCACTTTAATCCTAGTGTTCAATAGGATTTCTGCCAGGAAGGCAGAAATTGTAGTTAAAATATTACATTATCTGCTTAAGAGGCAGATTGGGGAAGGACAATTAAAGTATATGGTGATTATAAGGCAAAACCTAAACTTAAAACTAACCCAACTGACATATATGAAAAAATATTTCTTACATTATACATCAATACTCTATCTACATGTCAGCCAACTTTTGTAAATAGCCAAGTAGACTACGAATCCTTTGGAGAAGTTGTGGTATAGATAAATACCTTCCTGGAAGGCTTAGCTGCCTCTTTAGCAGATAATGATACATACAAAGACAAAACGCACAAGAGAAAAACAGTTGTTTGATGAAATTATTTGGAGGTAAGAAATAGACTAGATAAGTTACATGTTCTTTTATATATTTACCTCTTATCACTATTTTCATAGCAAAATATCTAATACTAAAGACTTACTAAAAAGGAATTTATCAATAATTTCACCAAACAACTGTTTTTTTCTTGTACCTTTTGTCTTTGTGTTATCTGGATACATAATATTGCATTACAACTTTCTTTTTTGCTTAATGTTTGAGCACAGATTTTTTTCATGTTGTTATAGTTTTTCTTACTTTCAGTTTAATGACAACATAACACTTCAAATTGGCTACCATGTTAATGTGCTTTTCAAATTTATGATTTTGTAATAGACATGGTTTGCTTTGTAGTCATTCCATTTGGAAACCTCATAATATTCAGTTATGATTTAGAAATTTTCTCATGTTTACATATTTTATATTTTTTAAAAAGAAGAGATGCTTACTTTGACCATTTATTTTTCATTTTTTTCTTTGAAATTCTTTAGGACAGATATTCAAGGAAATATGGACATTGGAGATTTGACCTGGGAGCAGAAAGAGAAAGTCTTGAGGTTGCTCTTTGCAAAAATGAATGGCTTTGTTCCTAGGTAACTCCCTATTTCAGTAGTGAAATACCAATTTGCTATCAAACCTAGAGGCCATATAGGAAAAGTGAACATATTCTTACTTAGAATTAAGGGAATGGGAAAGGACCAGAAAATATCAGTATAAAAGGGTCATACTGCTTAGCTACTGCAACTCCCAGAGATAAAGAATGGGAGATGTGTAAGTGAGCACAAAAATGAAAGAGGTATTAGAGTTAAAGGGGAAAGAAAATCGAGCAATCTTAGGTGTTTAAGGTAATGCTTCCTGAGAAGGTATAACCTTGTTCAGCTGAATGAGTGGTAACTAAAGAGAAGCATAACAATTGTTAAGATTTTATTGGTCTGCAAAGATAAGTAAATTATTTTAAAGCTGATTATTAATCAAGGGGATCTCTAATACCAAGAAAAAGACCTGGAAGGGAAAACAGAAATCCACAGGTACTCCAAATAATTATTTTTAATGATTAGTTTCACTCTCTTCATTATGTTTTATCAGTGACTATAACCCTGGTTATAGTCACTTTATAGTAACTATAAAGTGGCTAAAATAAATCAACCACTTACTGTTTGCTTGTTAAATGCTTGGCACCATTGTATTGTGGGGATTCAAAAGAATCAAGGGACATTGCCTTTGATCTCAAAGAGCTTACAATTTCGTTGCCCAAACAAAACCAAGCATAACAAGGAAAAAAAATAGGTGGCACAATAAAGTAAAGATGGAATTCAGACAATACGTCAGTGGGCTAGAGTAGTCAGGGAAGATTGAAAGAGGGTGACTCTGTGGGGTGCCTTGTAGGATAGTGGTAGAGCAGGGAGGGCACATCAGGCAAGGGGTAGACAGCCTAGGAAAAAGCCCAGAGTTAGGAATGGGTGTAGGGTATTTAGGCAACATTGAGGAGAAACTGCCTGTCTTGAGGAAATTTGGTGATGCTAGAGAGTAATTACTAATTAGAAATAAGGTTTAACCTATAGATTGAATTATGATGAGCCTTAAAAACCATGCAGAAGATCCTGAACTTTTGTAGATTCTAGAGTACTGTAACATAGTTTTCTTCTCTGCCTTAAAGGAATACAAAGAGCAAGAAGCCAGACTCATACTCTCTCACTGGAAGGGTTCACAGGTCATTGTTCTCAGAGCTGACCTTAACGTAACACAGTGACATGTATGACGGATTGGAGGACAGAAATAGAGTTGGGACCAACAGAAGCTGCTGCACTGCTCTGGGCACGCAGCAGTGAGGGTTTTAGGCGAGAGTGAGGGCAGTCGGAATAAAGGGGAGGAACAGAGAAAGTAAGGAAGGAGAAATAGGACTTGGTGATAAAGGACAAAAGGAATAAAGAAAAGGAGTAAATGTTTAAGACTTTTAGCTTAAGAAATGAAGGAATGGTGGTATGAAAGGCAAATGAAAAATCTGGAAAGCCAGCGTGAGGGAAATGTTTAAATTTTATTTAATCCATCCGTTAATTCATTTAACATATACATACTGAGTGCCAACTATTTACTGAAGATATAGTGTTGAGCAAATAAAGACATCATGCTTGATTTCAGGGAGTTTTTGGTCTACATGGAAGAAAAACGTTGTTCAAATCATCACACAAATAAAAAATACAACTATGACATAGGTTCAAAGGAGTGGTATACAGTGGTAAGAGAGCCTAGATTAGGGGAATCTGACCTAATTGAGGAGATCAGGAAAGTCTCTGAGGAAGCAGAAGCTTGAGCTGATCTCTAAAGGTAAGTAGGAACAAAATGGGGTGGAAAAAACATTCTAGGCAGAAGAAATACAAGTAGTATTTTCAGTGCTGAACTGGAGATGTGGCAACATATTGGAGTTAAAACCACTTAAGGCATTTGCAAAGAGTGATTAGAGTACACATGAGAGTTTAGGAAGGGAGATTTGAGCATGTTTAGTGAAAATTGGTAGTTGAGTTTAGGAAAGTGGGTGAAGATACAGGAATAAAGGGGCTGAGACTAGAACCTTTAGGAATAACCACAATTAAAATAAACAGGAGTGGGCTTCCCTGGTGGCACAGTGGTTCAGAGTCCGCCTGCCGATGCAGGGGGCACGGATTTGTGCCCCGGTCCGGGAAGATCCCACATGCTGCAGAGCGGCTATGCCCGTGAGCCATGGCTGCTGAGCCTGCGCGTCTGGAGCCTGTTAAAAAAAAAAAAAAAAAAAAAAAAAAAAGATAAAAAATAAACAGGAGAATAAAAAAAGAGTACAACCAAAAGAGAAGAGTTTAAAGAATTATAAGCTGAATGGAAGATGGAGGTTTTGAAATGGCTTTTGCATCTCTGGTAGACTTTCAAAGAGTTTAATTTAAGAGGTAGGGGTAGAATCCAGACTGTAGGCACTGAATGTCTGTCTCATTGTGAGTTGATATTTCTGTACCCCAGGAAATACAGCCAGAGTACCAGGCCTCAAGTTCCACACTGTGTTGTTTTCAACACTTGGATAAACAAAGGAATTTGGGTGAAATCTTTCACACCAAACCAGTGAACTTGAACTGGCCACAATGGGATGATGCCTAAGCCTGTCGGATGAAAAAAAGATAAGATAGGAATAGGATGATGAAATGAGAAAGCTCAAACCAGCGGGGGAGGAATTAGATGATACAAGGTCTTCCAAGGCAAGTGGAGTAATTAGGAAGTTGGTAAGAGTTCACAGTTGGTTGTATATGATTGTGAATCCAACAATACAATAGTTTTCTTTGTGACTGAACTAACTCAAAGGAGTATAACCAATAAACTGCACTCTTTAGTGCATCAACAATCACTCTGGCTATATCTCAGGCACTAGAAGTATCTAAGGTACATTTTTTTCATGCATTATTTTTGGACTATTTAATATAGCCAGATTTTGAATGGGGTTATGCTGCTTTCATATGCACCTAATTGAGGACAAGTTTTAGGAGTGGGGTATGTCTTTATCTGCTGGCAAATCAACCTACTATACTTTTTGTAACTCTGTTAATCTCACTTTCAAATTAGAATATTGAATGAATGATGTTGATTTCCTGGTTTTGTTTCTTTTTTAGATTGAAAGCAGATTTATTCAGGGTGATACACACTCAATAGACAGAATGTGAGTCATCTCAAAGGGCAAGAGGGCCTATTTTTCTGTTCTTAAACTAGAATTTCCAAAGAAAAAATTTTCATACTGGGTCTATCGAAATTGGTAACTTTCCTGTGTTTTGAGATTCTTTTTGTGGGAAGGGAATTTTTTGGCCTTGCTTTTGGTCAGTACTCTGGTTCAACCTTGCCCATCACCATTAATAGCTGTTTATTATTATTATTATTAATTTTTTGCCTGCATTGGGTCTTCGTTGCTGCGCGTGGGCTTTCTCTAGTTGTGGTGAGCAGAGGCTACTCTTCGTTGCAGTGTGCAGGCCTCTCATTGTGGTGGCTTCTCTTGTTGTGGAGCACAGGCTGTAGGCGCGGGGGCTTCAGTAGTTGTGGCACGTGGGCTCAGTAGCTGTGGCACACGGGCTTAGTTGCTCTGCGGCACGTGGGATCTTCCTGGACCAGGGCTCGAACCCGTGTCCCCTGCGTTGGCAGGCTGATTCTTAACCACTGTGCCACCAGGGAAGCCCTTAATAGCTATTTTATGAGTATCATCATGATTATATTCATAAATATTTCCATTTCTTAAGTTCAACATGTCTCAACTTTAAGAGAATGTAAGTTTAAATTAACTTGCCTAATATTATACTGCCTCTATGTGTGTATGAAAGCTCATTTTTGAAAATAAGAAGCCCATCCAACTGAAGCATTTCCCTTTAGCAGTTTTATATTTATTTTTAAAATTTCTATTTACTTATTTATTTTTGGCTGCGTTGGGTCTTTGTTGCTGCATGCTGGCTTTCTCTAGCTGTAGTGAGCGGGGGCTGCTCTTTGTTGTGGTGCACGGGCTTCTCCTTGCAGTGACTTCTCTTGTTGCGGAGCACGGGCTTCAGTAGTTGCGGCATGTGGGCTCAGTAGTTGTGGCACGCGGGCTCTAGAGCGCAGGCTCAGTAGTTGTGGCCATGGGCTTCGCTGCTCCGCGGCATGTGGGATCTTCCCAGACCAGGGATCGAACCCGTGTCCCCTGCATTGGTAGGTGGATTCTTATCCACTCTGCCACCAGGGAAGTCCTATATTTATTTATTTATTATTATTTTTTTTCCTTTAGCAGTTTTAAAGTGTAGTTGAAATACAGGACATGTGGAGACACTGCCTCATTGTTAACTTATACCCACTACAGGAAATACAGCCAGAGTTCTAGACCTCCAGTTCCAGACTATATTGGTCCTGATGATGAAACAACAAAGGAGTTTGGGTAAGCTCTCTTGACAAAGCAATGAACATGAGCCTCATCACAATGGTGGTTGTAGACATCTTATACATACTAGAATTGAGTGAGAATAACATAACAAGTATATTGTTCTGAACCAAGTTCCGTGTGTGTGGTTGTTGACAAGTCTTACTTTGTCATTATTGTAGGGATGAAAGTAAGCTTCAAGATCAAACCTTCATCACGCAGCAAGTGCCAATCTTAGACTCTACTGGTGAACTGGTGATACCCAATATTCAGAAAGGATCACAAGAGTCTGACATAGTAAGGAGTCTGTAATCTAACCAAACAATATACATATCTACTTCCTCATGCAGCTTCCTCTAAGTCACAGTTCTTTTCTCTACTAGTCGGGAGCTCTCAGGGATCAGTGAAATGAGTAATAACATTAGTGTGAGATTGTGGACATTTTAATAAACAATATCCACACTAAGGAAGGCATATATTTAATGCAAATGCATATTTGTGCCTCTTTTAGTGTGGAAAACCTATAAATTGCCTTTTGATATATATAGCCCAGTTAAAATATGTACTATCCTTTATGTAAGAATAAACATAGTGACCATGTAACTGTTGGCTTTGGACAGAGGTGGGAAGTCTGGGTCACTATAAGCTAGCAGACAAAGGCATTATAAGGAAGTACGGTACCATAAAAAAAAAAAAAAAAAAGCCAGGTTTTCTTTTTAAGAGCTTTTTACTTGTAATTTGTTGTACATCATCAATTAGTACAATGTGAGAAATTTCCAGTGAGGCCACATCAGAGCAAAAAGAAAATACTGAATTTTTTAGCAGCTACTAGCATGAACACAACTGTACAGATTTTTTTCCACCTAAGAAATTAGAAACTCTTCTGAGTAGCAAGTACCTAGCCAAATGAGTTGATTCCAATTAGAGCAGCACAATTCTGATTAGTTAGCATTTCTTAAAAAGTAATTTTCCTTAAATGTAAGGAAAACTTAGGAGTCTCTGTGATTATATTTAATTCCACTTGGAATTTAGACAATATGACCTTTTATTCAACCCAGCCTGTAGTTGTTGGACTGGATTAAATATTACTACCAGTTGTCAGCTGTGATAAGAGATAAAACAAGAGGCATTCTATTATGAAATTATAAATTTCTATTGCCTCACCTTTAGGCAGGCAAATCCAAAAAAAAAAAAGTGCCAGGAGGGTCATAAATGTATTTTATTAAAGTTCAATCACCTTAAGTGATTAAAGATTTTGACGTTCTATCCAACAGGTGGTAGCAATAAGCCTAAAATCCACAGAGCACACAAACATTTTCAAGGTTTTTACCATCCTTAATTCATTAAATAACCCCCATGGAATAGGTTAGCATTATCTACGTAACTAATGAGGAAGCAGAAAAATAAATGACCTATGTCATCTGGCTGAGGACCAGAGACTACTCTATCAGAAATGAGAAGCCTTCTCCTAGGTCAATGGGTGAAGACCAGATCAGAAAGACAGGATTCAACTGGCATGCTAGAGCAAAAAGACAGAATCTATTCTGTTTAGCACATAAATTTCTGTTCTGACTTAAAGTTGAGCTATAGCAAAGAAACAGAAAGCATAAAGACAGTTGAATTAATGGTAGCAGAAGAATCTGTCAAAGCATTTCTTTGACTACTTCACACATGGAAAGCTTTGAAATTTCTTAGGCCCCAGTTAATTACTTTACATTAGGGTTCTTTCATTAAAAAGTATCACAGGGCTTCCCTGGTGGCGCAGTGGTTGCGAGTCCGCCTGCCAATGCAGGGGACACGGGTTCGTGCCGGTCCCGGAAGATCCCACATGCCGCGTAGCGGCTGCGCCATGCGCCATGGCCGCTGAGCCTGCGTGTCCGGAGCCTGTGCTCCGCAACGGGAGAGGCCACAACAGTGAGGGGCCCGCGTACGGCAAAAAAAAAAAGTATCACAAATGAGAAATGCAGGCAAGAGGAAAGAACAATATAAAAATTTTGACAAGTAATATCAGGTTAGACTTACTTTAGGGAACAGTCTTGCACATACTTGGAGAACACTTGAGTCTGAAGGTTTTGAGCCTCCACCCCAGGAAGTAGGAATTTGGTTTTTCCCTTCCAAATGGGAAGAACATTTTTAGGAAGAATTTTTGTCTTGGAGAATTTAACAGTGTCACCCAAGGCTGTATCTTTAAGGGTGGTTCATTTTCCCAGACCCTTTGTTACTCAAAGTAAAGTACTAGGAGTCCTAAGAAATGTTCTGTTCTTATACATTATACTGATTAAGTTCAGCATTAATTTGATTTCAAAGCTAAGAACAGTGGTTAAAACTTGTTTATAGAAATGCATTTTGGAAGAGAAAAATATTGTAAAACATGTAGTGAATGTTTCTTCAGTTTCTCATTCAGCCAATGAGGAAAGGGCATTGCCTTTCTCTTTACCATTAATCACTTCTCAATAAACATGAGATCCTGTTAAGCATCAAAAAAAAAGAGTCTTGCTCACTTTCATGGTTTGGAATACCCCTTGATTTCTGGGCCTGATATAACTTTTGAAATAGTTTTCTAAAAAAATCCTGTTGGCATCTGAATTAATGACTGAAGCATTAATTGATTGCTAAAGCAAACCCTGAAATTTAACGCTTGGCACACACCACAAAAAGTTAATTTATCCAATGCATACTGAGGTATCCTTGGGAAGTGGTTTTAAGGAGCAGGAACAGTGACAATGATAGAATTAGTGGTCATGAGTCACTAGGACAAAGTGGCATTCAGCAGAAAAGACAGAAGCAGTTGTCACATCTGTGGGATAAGTAGAGATGGATTATATCTTGTGTGGTGTGGGATAAATGAGAGGCTCAGCAAAGCTTCGCAGAGAGGCCTCACCCACTGGCATTTATGTGGGGCTGTGTTTGACGATCAACCAAAGGGTGAATTATTTTTGACCTATTTCCCCATACAAGAGATCCTCTTCCTTGGAAGATCGTCTTTACACACACTAATGTTCCCTTCCTTCAAGTCATCAGAAAAGGGGAAAATTTTTAGAAATCAGGTCTAAGCTCTTATTCCAGAGAAGCATTTCACAGTTAGAACAGTGACCTCAAAAATAAAATTATGAAGAGCAAGTGAAAATCTGGTTTCAGAATTACACTAGGAGTCTCCCTATTAACTACTTAACAGGGGATAATGGTCCTGTGAAAGAATTTAGTTACATAGTATTCCAATCCCAGGGATCTGATCTGAGCAAAGTTGGCAGTTGGAGTTGGTCAAGAATAAAGGGCAATTACTCAGGATGGACTGAGTCCAGAACAAACTCATTTCTAACGGCCCATGGTAGGCATGACTACAGCAGGTGAGGAAAGAGAAGCATCTTCTTCTTTCCACTGTGAAGTGACAGTTTTTAGCTGAGTGTAGAACTGGATGCCCTAAAGAGAACAAAGAAAGAAAAAAAAAAAAGAGAGAAAGAGAGAGTTATCATATATGCCCGGGGGTTTCATGATTCCTCTATTTAATCACTTTTGAAGGAGATGCTATGAAATGCTATTCACGTTCCTACTGGAGGAATAGGTGCAACCAAAATTAAATATATTGCTCATGAGATAATTTATGTAAAACATTTAGCATATTACCTGGCACATCTAAATGGAAAAATTGAACAAGGTAAACTATTAAACTTGTACTTATTTTATAAGAATAGGCTTGAGTAAAAGAGAATAGACTGCAGATCTAACACATAAAATTACTAGCAAGCTAGAAGGATACTGTTAGAAAAAAACACACCAGCTTGATTAAAATACTCTTCTAGAATTATTAGACAAAATCTGGGCAATGTTAATATAGTGAAAACAACTTTAGAGATTATTACATACTTTCAATATAAGATACAACTGAAGTTTACATTTTATTATGTTAAGAATGATACTTTTATGTCTTCTTTCCATAGTGCAAAATAGCAATTTAAGTACCTAAGGATTTAAGACTTCAAACTGTATATAAGGTCAGTCTTTTACTCTAAGAAGCCTCACTCACCAGAGTAACTTAGAGTAATTAAACAAAGACATAGCAGGAAAAAAACTCCGCAACTAACAAACTATTTTAAGCAAGAGTTTTACTCTGCTTCCCTTGAAAGAAATTTTTAATAGTATCAAACTAGTCAATTTTACAAAAGCGGTGACTAATGCACAAACTGGATAATCCACCTCCAAACAGTGTTTCTTAACCAGCTGGCTACACGGTCATAGCCTGCTGTGTAATCCCACTGTTAATTTATTATTAACCTATAAAAGGGAGACCTGTATAGAAAATAAGTAATTTTTTACTGAAGGTCCCAAGATGGCTGTATTTCTGTGGGACTACAAAGAACTTTCACTAGCCCATTTGTCCAACACGTATTTGGGTACTTGCTCTGTGCCGCGTTCTGCAGATAAGTAAATAATAATTACAGTGTGATGAGAGCTTCTTAACATGGCTTAAGTAGTCCTACTACATGACTTGCCTCTGCCTACCTCTCTAACCTCATCTCTTACCACTATCTTCCTTATTCACTCACTGTGCTCCAGCCCATTTCTGCTGTTTGAACATGCCATGCCTGTTCTTGCTTTAGGATATATGCACCAGTTGAAGGATGTGATAATAGTGGTAATTTGGTTCCAGATCTGCTCTATTTATTTATTTTTTGTTCGGTGCTGCATTTATATAATTTTTATTATAGAATAGGGTTTAATATACAGAAGGTGCTCAATAAAATTTTTAGTAAATGAGTAACTATTACGGGAGCAATGTGTGCAGTGGGAGCACATGAGGACATACCCAACCCAACACTGAAGGGGATGGTGGTGGCCAGAGGTGATTTTCTGGAGGAGTCCACACTTTAAACTAGGGGTTAACAGTCAGATGAAAAGGGGTGAGAAAGGGGGGATACAGGAAGAGAGGGTCACAGGCAGAGGAGAGGACATATACAAAGGCTTGGATTTACTCATGCTCTTTCCCAAAAACTGTGTTGCTTTGAGTTATTCAGGAATTGGCAAAATTTTGTTAACTTTTATATCTTTTCTAGGGAACTACTGACTTGTTCCTGAATATGTTCAAGACAGTTTCTTAGAGGAAAAAAATTTTTTTTAAACTTAAAGTCACCTGTTTGCCATAGAAATTGGTGTCTCCCCTGAAGGAAGCTCGAGAGCCAGTGAATGAGAACATTGGCAAAGGCACTGGAATGGGCACATTCACCCCGACCTAAAGCAGAACAAATCCACGTCAAATACTAAGAAAAACAAAGGAACTTTCCATTTAGAAGCCCAAATGCTTGGCATCAGAGAGACCAATTTTAACTACCCACCTTCCACCCGATCCTGCATCCCATGAGCTTTTATTCCTGAGGGAGATCAGAGGGGCAGTGACTGATCGCTGTTTACCTTCTCCCCTTACATAGGAAACAGTAAATGGCTACAAGAATATCCTAAGAATTCTGTTCACAAACCTGTCCGACATCTACCAGGTGGGAATATTTCCGAGCAGTAGCTCCATTGGTGGTGAAGATGGCAGTTCCATTTCCATATGGGTTGTCATTTACGATCTTGATGGCTTCATCCAAAGTGTCTGTTTCCAGAACTACAAGAACTGGGCCAAAAATCTCCTCTTTGTAACAGGTCATATTTGGCTGCCGGGAGTGATGTAGCAGAAAAGAAGTCAGTATTTTTTGCTTATTTGGTACTTTATTACCCACTTGCTTAATGAATAGCTTTTATGTCAGTAATAATCTCTTTTCATTTTAAATCACCTATTAAAAAAAGTCCTTTCTTGCTGTGTTCCATCTTCCAAGCTGCCAATCATAAATAACTTGAAATTCCTATTACTGTAACTATAGAACTACACTCCTTTTCTTTAAGCACTGTATCTTTAGGTCTCATGACCCATCACTAGCTTCCTGTTTTATGCCTATATTACTTGTTTATCCAATTGTTATCTTACTGAAAACTACTTGAAAATTCATTTTTTTAATAAATCAAATATATATTAAAAACACCACAGGAGAATTTTTCTATTTAAAGAAATCCTGTGCTAAGTTTTCTGTAACATAAACAATCTTTTCTCATTTGTTCCTTTGCCTCCCAAATGAGTCTGTACATTTTTATTTTGGTATCAGGTCACATTAAACATTGAAAACATCTTTTACCACTGCAGCTGGTCAGCTGTGTTTGTTGCTGATTAGTGGATTCTTCCTCAATGACTCTGTGGCAAGAAATCTCATAATTTCTACTACACTTAGATTCAGCTCTTGACTATTCAGCATTATAATAGGATTGGTGGGGATATGTGAATTTCAAAAAAACTCCTCAATATCGTCATTGAGGAGTCATTGTCATTTTAGCTGAGCAACTTTCAGTTTTGAAAAATAAAAATTGACACCAATTCTTTTTCTTTTGTCACTTTCTGGTGAAGATGTAGGTATTCAATAACTATTGGGGGCTGATATATTGATGGAGACACTGCGATAGCTATAGGCTAGGCAGTAAGAAGGAGAGGGAAGAAGAATTTAACATTAAACAAGTAAGAAGTATAATGTAAGATAGGAACTGGCAAAATAATGGCCTGTGAGCTGGAGTGGCTTGCTGCCAGTTTTTGTACAGCCCACAAGCAAAGAATGGTTTCTACAATTTTTAAATGGTTGAAAAAAATCAATCATGACACCTAAAACTATATGAAATTCAAATTCCATTGTCCATAAATAAAGTTTTATTGGAATACAACCACACCATGTTAATGGCTGAGTCGAGTAGTTGTGACAGAGACTATTTGTCCCTGCAAAGCCAAAAATATTTACTCTTTAGCTCTTAATGTAAAATTATCCAACCACTGGTATAGTGGAAAGAGGTTGGAAGTCAGGAGGGGAGACTCATTCAGACTTGAGATAAAATAACTGAGTAATTCTGGCAAGAGATGAGGTCTCTAGTCATTAAATGTCTTCATTTATAATAAATTAGATGAATGAGGCGCCTTTAGCTAATTTCGCAAAATTATATATTTGCAAAATAAATAATCCAGAGTTGTTCACCTTGACATTTGAGATGATGGTTGGCCCAACAAAGTTCCCATTATCATAACCTTTGACTTTAATATCTCGCCCATCAAGAAGGATGGAAGCTCCTTCCTTTGTTCCACTATCAATCAGATTGCAGACTCGCTCTTTTGCCTGGGGGGTGATCAGAGGGCCAAGATCAGCTCCAGGCTGGTCTCCTGTAGAATAACACAGAAGTATTTCAGGTCTTCATTAACATAAATTATGAGTGCTAAATAAAGATGAATCCAAATGACAAGTAGTACAGTACAAAGAGAGACAATGGTAAGAATAAACATGATTGCTCCCACTGGACAAGGCCAATGCGAAAATCAAGAGCTTAGTGCCACAGATGCAAAGTCTAAAGAAGCCGGGCAGATAACTGGTTACCTGCATTGACTCTCAGCTTTTTGGCACGCTCTACCAGCTCTGGCAGCCACTTCTTAGCTTCTCCCACAAGGATCGCTGTTGAAAGAGCCATGCAGCGCTGACCAGCGGCTCCAAATGCTGCCCCAACGAGCTGGTTCAGAGTATTTTCCTTATTGGCATCTGGCATGACTACCCCATGGTTTTTGGCTCCCTAAGGAAATACAGAAAGTACAAGAATCTTCCTTGGCAAAATACAATTTGGCTAAGAAATGAAAGAACCTGAGATTTCAGATGAGAATTTAAGGAAAGGACTCAAGAATTTATCCTGTGTTGCTTTGAAAATAGACTTATTATCATTTTGATATTGCTGAAGTACTGGTAACACTGAGTAAGTCTCCAGGTTAATTTTGCTTCACTTCCTCAGCTGAAAAGCTGTTAGGTGTTTATTTAGATCAAAACCATTATCAAACGCCCCCCCACAAAAACAAAACACTGCCTCAATCACGTTTGGTTAAATTGACAGGCTAAACACTGCATCCAGGAGCCAAGGAGAACTCCCTTCTCTTTCCTAAGTTAGCTAGGAAAGAATTTGTTGTTTGTCAGAGGTTCCAGTTATATGAAGAGCAATGTAAACATAGAGCTGCCAGTAGCCAGCTGAAAGGCAAAATAGGAGGTAGGCCTCCTGATACACAATTTCCAGAAAGAAATTCTCCCAATTGGCTTGCTTCTAGATACACAGCCTCATAAACGTCTATGTGGGACTGACATATGGTCATTTCCACATGTTTCCATGTACAGCTATAGTTGAGTACATAAATAGATACCTTGTCTGCTACTTAACTGTATCCCATTACACATAGTATAATGTTAGACACAGAATACATTCAAGAAATATGTAGTGAACTGGGAGGGGCATAAATCAAATTGGCCAAAACACATCCAGCCATGAAAAGAAACAAATGTGCATATCATGAACAGTCTCCAAGCCTGTACATAGGTGGCTACCCTTTTTGCAACATTAGTGGAAGGGTAAGAAAGTAGCAACTGGACATTATATTTAGTATGAAAGAATTGCCAAGTATTTGGCGAGGAGCTAGTCACTAAGGAACAGCAAAACTATGCAGCCAAGTAAACCACACTCATATATCATACAGGGATATCTGGCTCTTTCCAGAGCCTTAAATAGTCTGGGCTCTTAGGGAAGATCATATCTTTGACATTAGTAGTTAGGATACGCCTTAAAGGCAGGAAGGATGGGGTCTAGCTGGAAGAATGGTATGAAGGAAGAAACAGGGCCAGAAGCAGAACTTGGCAGTTACTGCTGAAGCCCAAAGAATTTGAATATCATTCTTAAGGAGAAATGTGACTTTATCACCAAGATTACCTGGTTAAGATAAAAGGTAATTAAAGCGACAGAGAATAAAACTCATCACACTGTTCGTGGTTAAAGGGAAGACAACTAGGATGAATTGTGAATAAAGAAACACTGGCATTAGAGTGGGATGAGTGGCCCCTCTGCTGAGGGGCTTTTTCTAGGTAATTTTAATACATATAACAGAATTTGGGGGAAAAAGGAATAAGAAGTTACCATATTGGCTTGAACTCTCTTGCCATGTCTTGACCCTCTCTCAAAGATGTACTCTCCTGCCTGGTTGGATCCCACAAAGCTGATTGCTTTGATATCAGGATGATCGCAAATAAAGTTTACAGCTTTAAGAAGAAAATAAATGATTACCACAAAGGATAAAAGGGCTGTGGGATTCTCAGCAAAGCAAATTTCTCCCTTTCTCACTGTTATGAATGAGAAGTTTTCATACTTTTGTTTTTCTACCCTGGATTCCCATTTTGGAGTTCTGTCCTTGTTCTCTTAAATTCTTTTTTTTTTTTTTGGCCACGCTCCACCGCTAGTGGGATTTTAATTCCCCGACCAGGGATCTAACCTTCGTCCCCTGCAGTGGAAGCGAGAAGTCTTAACCACTGGACTGCCAGGGAAGTCCGTCTCTTAAATTCTTTAAACTACAAATCTTATTTAACCTCTTCTCTTTTATTATTTTTCCCACTTGCTAGTCCAGAATTTCTACTTTTAATCTAACTCTGAAGGCTACAACTCCTATTTTCCTCCAAAATAATAGCCTTTCAATACTCAACTCTTCCTTTTGTCCTTTACGAATGTGATATTTCCTCAACTGTCACTTATACTGGGACTCTCAGATACTACTGTGCCCTCATGTGAGAGGCAATAGAGCATAGTGTTTAAAAGTAAAAACCAGGGTCAGCCTTCTTAAGTATACACATCCCGACTTTGACAGTTTCTAGCAACGTGACTTTGGGCAAATCACTTAATTTCATTATACCTCAATTTTCTTATCTGTAAAATGGGAAAATAATAGTACCTACCTCAAAGGGCTGTTGTAAAGACTAAATGAGATAATATATAGAAGGCATTAGGAACAAATATATAGAAGGCATTAGGAACAGTGCTTGAAACACAGAAGCACTTTTCAAGTGTTAGCTATTATTATATGAATCAGAAGGACTTCAGCACCTCTGAGATCTATAAAGTCTGACTTAAATAACCTTATAAATTCTCTCAATATTGAAATGAAAACTTCTCTTTAATCTCATCTGTATCTTGCCCTAACCATATTTCTTTGTCCTAATGTATTCTGTAGGGCAAGAAGCACCGCTACTCCCCAGTTAGTTACCTTAGCACAGAGGTGGCAAAACAATCAACAAACATTATCTTCAAACATGGAGGTTACTACTAGTAAATCCCTTCATCCCTAGGTTCTTCATCCTAAAACACCCCATCACTGATTCAACACCTTGATTTTTTGGTATCCAGATTAAGTGCCATGTAGAGAGAGGCAGTTACCTTCATGTTGTCCATGGATGACATTCAGTGTTCCGTCAGGGGCACCAGAGTCCTGAAGCAACTTGGCAAGAAGTATAGTTGCTCCAGGGACTCGCTCTGATGGTTTCATTAGGAAGGTATTTCCACATACCATGGCCATGGGAAACATCCAAAGGGGGATCATGGCAGGAAAATTGAATGGAGCAATGCCTGCACACACCCCCAGAGGTAGACGGTAGGAATAAAGGTCCATGTCTTTGGTGATGGATGGCATGGTCTCTCCCAGCATGAGGGATGTCACACTGCAGGCATGCTCAACCACCTCTGGAACAGAGAAGGAGCAGTCGGGCCACCAACTCTCCACACTGTGCACTATTTAGTTTTGTCATGCTCTAGTCAGCCCTGAGTGGCAAGACCAACGACAGAGGGAAGAAACACTGACTTGCCATGTGAAGGGGTTGCGTAAAGTGAGATTATCTGAATGGGAAAAAGAAAGTGCAATACATATACCATTTGGAACATCATTTGAGTAAAATAATGAATGAAGTAAACCAATCCCACAGATACCTGAGTACTGTCATTTCCCATAAGTATTAAAAAAGATATCATGGGATAGCAAAATCTACATAAAGGAAGAAGCAATCCCCCATCTGGGATCTTTGCCTCTCATTTTCCTTTGCTTCTTCCCAATGTCCCTGAACTCCCCATGAGGAATCCCTGCTTACGAAGGCCTCGAAATACATCTCCTTCGGCATCCGCTAGGGTCTTCCCTTGTTCCAGCGTGATTAACCTGGCAATTTCTTTCTAGAGAGAAAACACACAAATAGAAACCAACGCAAGGATGTGCCTCCTGTTAGTTCTCAGGCAGCCAAAAAAGAATAAAAGTCAGGGAGAAGTACTATGAGGGAGAGAGCCATGATCTATGTCTCTCTGTATTGTACAGTTAGGGAGAGCAGCTAAAAGTGCCTCTATGAGAGTGACAAGTATCCCCTAGGCAGCAGTTTGGAAAATTATACCATTCAGATTTCTTACCAAGTTTTCTTTAATGAGTTGTTGATAGCGGAGCAGGACCTGCTGACGGCTTAATATTGAAGTGTCTGCCCATGTGGGAAAAGCACGTTTGCAGGAAGAAACTGCTGCATCCATTTCAGCCTTGGTGGCTTGAGGGACCCGACCAATGACCTCATTGGTGGCCTGATGGAGAAAGCAGCACATCAGGGACTTCTCTGGTGGTCCAGTGGTAAAGAATCTGCCTTAGGGCTTGCCTGGTGGTGCAGTGGTTAAGAATCTGCCTGCCACTGCAGAGGGGACAGGCTCGATCCCTGGTCTGGGAAGATCCCACATGCCGCAGAGCAACGAAGCCCATGCACCACAACCACTGAGCCTGCACTCTAGAGCCTGTGAGCCACAACTACTGAGCCCACGTGCCACAACTACCGAAGCCTGCGCGCCTAGAGCCTGTGCTCCGTGACTAGAGAAACCACTGCAATGAGAAGCCCGCGCACAGCAACAAAGAGTAGCCCCCGCTTGCCTCAACTAGAGAAAGCCTGCACGCAGCAACAAAGACTCAACGCAGCCAAAACTAAATAAATTAAATAAATCAAAAAAAAAAAAAAAACTGCCTTACAATGCAGGGGGCACAGGTTCGATCCCTGGTCAGGGAACTAAGATCCCACATGTGGCGGGGCAACTAGGCCCGCGTGCCGCAACTACTGAGCTCACGCCCCTCAACTAGAGAGCCTGCGCACCACAAACTACAGAGCCCATGTGCTCTGGAACCCGCACACCACAATTACAGAGCTCAGGTGCCCTGGAGGCTGTGAGCCATAACTAGAGAGAAGCCCACACGCTGCAACAAGGATCCCACATGCCTCAACGAAGATCCCGCGTGCTGCAACAAAGACCCGATGCAGCCAAAAATAAATAAACAAATAATAAATAAATTTTTTTTTTTTTAAAAAAAAGCAGCACATCATCCTTTGTCCCTGCCCCACCTTCTTCATTTTTCATATAGTCGCAGGGGCAGTGCCATGTGCTTCACAATAGACAACCAGGTCCCTATTTTCCCACCATGTTCCCAGAATTCTAGGCTAGTTAAATTTAAGTCCCAAAGCAGCTTTGCTTACGGGGTTGTGGATGTCCATCCATTTGTCACTTTTGGATTCAATAAATTTCCCATCAATGAAAAGCTTTACAGATGGCTGGGGAAAAAAAACAAAAAACACCACAAAACTTTGTATTAGTTAGTTGCTTTACTTCTCTCTTTCACAAAGAGAAAAGGAATTGGGGTTGATAACTGAATTTTCTGCCCTCTAGAAATGTTAGCTCTAGGAAAGAGATATATAATATACTTGTCTATAGTGCTTATTAATATGGGGCAGAGCCTCTCAATACTGTGATCTCTCTGTAAATGGGAAATTCCCTGCTAATCACACAGTGGAACTTCACGAGTAAATATATGCCACTGAGAAGCTTATACTAAAAAAGCAGTAGACTCTGTGTTAACAAAGATTAGCTATTAGGACGTCTTGGCCCAGTTGACTTTCTGTCACATTACCATGAGCATGCATTACCTTTATGATCAAAAGATTTTAAAAGACATTTCTATCTGTG
>NW_020172456.1:5565662-5613439 GCF_003031525.2 Neophocaena asiaeorientalis asiaeorientalis | reverse complement strand
AAAAAAAAAAAAAAAACTGCCTTACAATGCAGGGGGCACAGGTTCGATCCCTGGTCAGGGAACTAAGATCCCACATGTGGCGGGGCAACTAGGCCCGCGTGCCGCAACTACTGAGCTCACGCCCCTCAACTAGAGAGCCTGCGCACCACAAACTACAGAGCCCATGTGCTCTGGAACCCGCACACCACAATTACAGAGCTCAGGTGCCCTGGAGGCTGTGAGCCATAACTAGAGAGAAGCCCACACGCTGCAACAAGGATCCCACATGCCTCAACGAAGATCCCGCGTGCTGCAACAAAGACCCGATGCAGCCAAAAATAAATAAACAAATAATAAATAAATTTTTTTTTTTTTAAAAAAAAGCAGCACATCATCCTTTGTCCCTGCCCCACCTTCTTCATTTTTCATATAGTCGCAGGGGCAGTGCCATGTGCTTCACAATAGACAACCAGGTCCCTATTTTCCCACCATGTTCCCAGAATTCTAGGCTAGTTAAATTTAAGTCCCAAAGCAGCTTTGCTTACGGGGTTGTGGATGTCCATCCATTTGTCACTTTTGGATTCAATAAATTTCCCATCAATGAAAAGCTTTACAGATGGCTGGGGAAAAAAAACAAAAAACACCACAAAACTTTGTATTAGTTAGTTGCTTTACTTCTCTCTTTCACAAAGAGAAAAGGAATTGGGGTTGATAACTGAATTTTCTGCCCTCTAGAAATGTTAGCTCTAGGAAAGAGATATATAATATACTTGTCTATAGTGCTTATTAATATGGGGCAGAGCCTCTCAATACTGTGATCTCTCTGTAAATGGGAAATTCCCTGCTAATCACACAGTGGAACTTCACGAGTAAATATATGCCACTGAGAAGCTTATACTAAAAAAGCAGTAGACTCTGTGTTAACAAAGATTAGCTATTAGGACGTCTTGGCCCAGTTGACTTTCTGTCACATTACCATGAGCATGCATTACCTTTATGATCAAAAGATTTTAAAAGACATTTCTATCTGTGTAGTTTTTCTGAGAAGTAGCTTGTTTTCATTAAATTTTCAAAGTGGTCTGTGGGCCAAAAAAGGTGAAAGATTACTATGTTACAGTATGTGCATGCTTCTATATAAACAGGATTTTGAGCACCAGTCCTTATATATCAGGTTTCGTTACTGCAAATGGCTGATAGACAGTAGGTCTGTAAAAACAACTCTAAAGGTTGTAAAGAAGACAACCTTTCTGGCAGGCTCAAGAAAACCTCTAGAAGCCAAGAAAATGTACCTTTTGACACAGTAATCCTAATTCAGAAGGGAAAGAAGAAAACTACATAAATAAATGTTTGTTTTATAATACTGAAAACCAGAATAAGTCTAAAGGTTATCTGGAAAAATTATTAGTTAATTCAGGCTATATCTACTTGATAGAATATTATATAGCCATTAAAAATCGTAATCATAAAGACCACCGTGCAATATTGTAAATGCTTACAACACAGTAGACACAATATGAGATAAGAAAACCAAGATACAAAATTCCAGATAAACTCTGATCATAATTATGTAAAGAAGATAAATGGGAATACCCCCAAATTATACTGGATTCCTTCTCAGAAGTCAGCCTTTATTACCAAATAAACTCACCACTGAAGATGAAGAGAAGGAGGATGCTGGGTGCCAACTGGAGTTCACCTTGGAAGAAACCTGGGAGGTAAAAGAATGGTTATTTTGATAAATGAGAGCAGAAAATTATTAAAAATTTAGTGAATGGCTACTATATGCTTAACATTATACTAGTTACTGTGGGTATATGAAAAAGGACTTGGTGTTTGCTCTCAAGGGTCATACAGGCTTTATAAAGAGAAAAGTTGTGAGACTATGAGACACAGCAAACTATGAGAGAACAATAAACCATAATGATCATGTGCTCAATTTCCAGGACAGTCCTGGTTAAAAAAATATTTTTTTGTCATTAGACCATATTTTTCTAATTTTTGGCCCGGTACATGTAGTCACCATAAATCTAAAAATAAGATAACACTTAGGATGCTCTCTAACACAATAGGTGTTGAATATAAGATAGTATATAACCAAGTGTCAAATGTATGTATAATATGCCCACACAAATACTTAAAACATGAATGTTCATTGTAAATTTATTGGTAACAGCCTAAAATTTGGGAACAACGCAAACGTCCACAATTGGATGGGTGACTAGGGAAACTAGTATAGTATATCCATATGTTGGAATACTACTCAGCAATAAAAAGGAACCGACTATTGACGTATGCAACATGGATAACTATAGTAATTATACTGAGTGAAAGAAGTTAAGACTTAAAAAGAGTATATACGGTATGATTCCATTTATATAAAACTAGAAAATGTAAAAGGTAATGTCAGAAAGCAGATGAGTGGTTACCTAGAGATGACGGAGGAGGAAAAGAGGAAGGGGGTAAGAGAGAAACGTTTTGGGGCAATGTGTTCACTGTCTTGATTGTGACGTCTTCACAGGTGTATACAAATAATAAAACATCAAATTATACACTTTAGGGCTTCCCTGGTGGCACGGTGGTTAAGAATCCACCTGCCAATGCAGAGGACACGAGTTCAATCCCTACCCCGGGAAGACCCCACATGCCGTGGAGCAACTAAGCCCGTGCACCACAACTACTGAGCCTGCACCCTAGAGCCCACGAGCCACAACTACTGAGCCTGAATACCACAACTACTGAAGCCTGCACGCCTAGAGCCCGTGCTCCACAACAAGAGAAGCCACTGCAATGACAAGCCCACACACCGCAACGAAGAGTAGCCCCCGCTTGCTGCAACTAGAGAAAGCCCACGCACAACAACGAAGACCCAACACAGCCAAAAATAAACAAATAAAAAAAATTATACACTTTAAAATATGTACAGTTTATTTTAGGTCAATTTTATTTCAATAAAGCTGTTTTTTAAAATGCCACATGTGGGCTTCCCTGGTGGCGCAGTGGTTAAGAATCTGCCTATCAATGCAGGGGACACGGGTTCGAGCCCTGGTCTGGGAAGATCCTACATGCTGCGAAGTAACTAAGCCCGTGTGCCACAACTACTGAGCCTGTGCTCTAGAGCTCGCAAGCCACAACTACTGAGCGCACGTGCCGCAACTACGGAAGCCTGCGCGCCTAGAGCCCGTGCTCCGCAACAAGAGAAGACATTGCAATGAGAAGCCCGCGCACCGCAACAAAAAGTAGACCCCGCTCGCCACAACTAGAGAAAGTCGGCGCACAGCAACGAGGATCCAACACAGCCAAAAATAAATTAAAAAAAAAAAAAAAAGCCACATGTACCTAATAGGAAAAGAATGTGTTATACAGGTAATAGGATTTAATCAGGAAATGGCAGGGGTCGGGGGGATCAGTTACAATAAAGTCACTCTCTAAAAAAAAATAGTTTGTATATATGCTATGCAAGTTGATATAAGAAATACTGAAGTCTAATCAAAGTGAGCAAACTAAAATAGTCAAGACTGGGTTGTAAAAGGAAGCTGCAATCTAATAATCTATTACCTTGTCTGAAGAGAAATCATGTTAACCAAAGAGTTTAGGGCTGCATAAAGTACAAGAATTTGTTTGTGTGCCTGTAGCACTGTCTAGAGGAAAGGGTGCTGGTCCTTTGGGCCAGCAGACAGTCCTTCCAAATGCCTGGTCTGCTTCCTCTCCCAGTCCCCACAAAAGCTATTTCAAACCATCAACACTCTCCTGGAGACCACCATGTCTTATAGTCACGTTCCGAATACCAACACAGTACCTGCTACACAGTAGGTGTTCAGTAAATATCTACTGAACGAAAGAAAGGTCCACTGGGCAGCTTATATTGCCTGACTGTCCCCCACCCCAGACTTGGTTAGCTGTCCTTTTTTGTACTCCATAGCAGCCAATATTTCCCCTAAGAGGTTATCTGTCTGTGTTGTAATGACCTAGTTACTTGTTTGTTACCCCAAAGACTATAAATTCCACGAGGGCAGGCACTGAATTCTGTTTACCTACTTTACAGAGTTACTGAGATCAAGCTTGTCCAGGTATGAAAAATAGCTAGCAAGTAGTTGGTGCTTATTACATGTTGTTATTACTATAAATACTTATTTGCTCACACTCCTTGCTATTTCAAAACTTAACAATTCTCTTAAAATTTTCAACTCTGTTCCTTTCCTTCTCACTCTTAAGAGCTGATCTTGCAGATGTAAACTATTATATATAGGATGGATAAACAACAGGGCACTATATTCAATATCCTGTGATAAACCATAATGGAAAAGAATATTAAAAAAAGAATGTCGGGCTTCCCTGGTGGCGCAGTGGTTGGGTAAAAAAAAAAAAAAAAAAAAAAAAAAAAACAAAAAAAAACCACACACAAGAAAAGAATGTCTATATGTGTATTACTGAGTCACTTTGCTGTACAGCAGAGATTGGTACAACATTACAAATCAACTATATTTCAATTAAAATTTTTTTAATTAAAAAAAAAGAGCTGATCTTATTTTTTCTACTTCAGTGGAAACAGAAACCATCAGATGGGAACTTCCTCAACTTCTTACCAGTAAGCCTACAAAACTGACCAATACCCATCATTTTTTCCTTTCTTTCTCTTATAGTGGAGAAGGTAGCTACCAAGGTTTACAGGGACAGAGTGACTGGGAGACAGAGGTGCACAGAGGTGGACTGACTGAAGAGGTGTCTGTCCTGTAATCTAAGGTTAATCTCTGCACCTGTGCTCTGAACTGTTCCTCCTGCCTTGGACACCTCCATCAATGATCCTTTCTTTCCTGTACCTTAAACCTCTCTCCATCCAATAGCCAGAGTTCTCTATACCAATTTCCTCCCCATCTCCCACTAACTCTTCAATCATCTCCAAGCTTTATGATTGAACACGAGTGACTTCCTCCATACCATGGACTCTTCCAAGTCCTTCTTGTACTTGACCTCTCAGCAGAGGTGGAGAGTTATTTAATCATGCCCTCTGTCTGAATCCCCTCTCCACGTGTATTCTGTGATGCCCTGGTATCTTTTCTATTTCTTGGGCCACTTTTTCTATGCCTTCTATGCTGGTTCAGTCTCCTATACCTGGCCTCTAATGGTTGAGTTCCTGAACAAGGAGTTCCTGAACTCTCCTTGGGTGATTTCATCAATTCCAGTGGCTTAATTATCTAGATCCTGGTGATGCCCAAATCTGTAATTCCTCACCAGAATCTTCCTCTTCAGGTAATACCTACATAACTGTCTTCACCACATCTCTACTTGGATGTTATTTAGGTACATGTTGAAAAAGCTGACCTCATCGTCCTTCCACCAACCGGCTCTGTTTCCTATAGCCCACCTTTCAGTAAATGGGGCTACTATCCACCTAGCTGCCCAGCCAGAAACTTGAATGTCACCCCAACTCCTCCCTCTCTCTCCTCAGTGAATCAAACAAGTCCTGGCAATCTGTCCTCCCAGAAGTCTTTGAAATGCACCCCCTTCTCTCCACCCCTCCTACCCTCACCGAAGTCTATACCATCATTGTCTCTCACCTGGACTTCAACAATGGTTTCCTAACAGGTCTCCCAGCCTCCATTCTTAAACCTTCTGAATCTAGTTTCCACTCCATAGCCAGAGGGTCTTTCTAAAACACAAACCTGGTTAGATCACTCCTTTGTTTAAAACCTACCAATGGCTTTCCATTGTCCTTGGGATAAAGACTCACCTTGATGTTGCTTAGAAGACTCTACATAGTATCTTTACTTCTCTAGTTTCCTAGCTTGTTGCTTTCCTCCTTGCTCTCTCTATGCTCCAGCTGTTCAGAACATGTTTTGTGCTCTCATTGCCCTTGCACATGCTGCTCCCTCTTGCCTGGAATTGTTTCATCCCATTTGCTTGGCTCACATCTATTCCTTAGCTCCCTATCACTTTGGGTACAGGTACAGGTACAGGTCAGTTCTGTAGGCTTGCTAGCAGGAAGTTGAGGACATTCTCATCTAATGGTTTTTGTTTCCTCTGAAGTAGAAAAAACAAGATTAACTCCTGTGAGTGAGAGGGGCAGTAGCAGAGTTGGAAGTTTTTAAGTCTCAATCTCTGGTCTAGGCTAAGTACCTGATTATGAAGTTCATAGAACACCCGAATTCCTCTATTTCTCATATCGCACTAGGGAATAGTAGCTTATTTAATTATTAAGTCTCTCTCCCTTAGATCACTAGATGGTTGTGTCCTAAGCCCCTAGCACCATTCCTGGACTAGAGTAAGCACTCAGTAATATTCTGCAGAATGAAAGAATGAGCACACATCAAGCAATTGTTGGATATTAATTTTGTTTCATGTAGATTCTCTTACAGGGCAGAAAATGCACGGATAAGCCAACTGGAGCATTCTAGGTCACTTAGTTTTCTTTTGTTTTCTTTTTTAAAAAAATAGTTATTTATTTATTGGCTGTGTTGGGTCTTTGTTGCTGCATGCGGGCTTTCTCTAGTTGCAGCGAGCGAGGGTTACTCTTCGTTGCGGGTGCATGGGCTTCTCATTGCAGTGCCTTCCCTTGTTGTGGAGCACGGGCTCTAGAGCGTTGGCTCAGTAGTTGTGGTGCACCGGCTTAGTTGCTCTGCAGCATGTGGGATCTTCCCGGACCAGGGATCGAACCCGTGTCCCCTGCATTGACAGGCAGATTTTTTTTTTTTTTTTTGCGGTACGCGGGCCTCTCACTGCTGTGGCCTCTCCTGTCGCAGAGCACAGGCTCCGGACGCACAGGCCCAGCGGCCATGGCTCACGGGCCCAGCCACTCCGCGGCATGTGGGATCCTCCTGGACCGGGGCACGAACCCGCGTCCCCTGCATCAGCAGGCAGACTCTCAACCACTGTGCCACCAGGGAAGCCTGACAGGTGGATTCTTAACCACTGCGCCACCACTGAAGCCCTAGGCCGCTTAGTTTTATTTTGTCATTGGCACACAGTCTCCCTGCTGTCAAGAGGGTATAAAAGGCACTGCATCTGGTATAATAAAACATTATCATATAGTTTTGAAAGGTTAGATCTCCTTTCTTTTCTTCATTTTCCAAGACACACTCATTAGTACTGTTGCTGAAAAAACTATCCTATGTCCAGTCACACCAAACTCCTTGTTCTCTAGATGTTTATTTCATACTTGCTATTTCCTTTACCAGGAACTCTCTTCCCCTCTACCTAAAGGCCTCCTACTCTTGCAATACTTAAATCCAGATCAACCCCTTTTGGAAGCTTCTCCTGAATCACACAGGTGGAATTTGGGGCTCTTTCCCTAGGTTCCTACAGTACTGTGTGCACTCTTACTGTTTAGCACTTATCATTGCATTACAGTAGGGGGGTTTTCAGTGAATATTTTACTTATCTCTCCTTTCCCAAAGCTTGGGACAGTGCCTGACACAGAAAGAGATGCCAAGATGTAAGTCCTGAATTCTCAGCCGCATTAGTTACTAGTTGGGAGACTTTGGATGACCTTTAGTGTCAGGTAACTTACTTCATTATATTAATTCTAATCTTCACAGATATTCTTAAAACTAGGAAGTGGTGGTGCTGGGATAGAACCCAAGTATGATTGTGCAGCCTGTGCTCTTTCCACTGCATCACTGAAGAAAGTCATTGAGTCACTTCAAGACCAGTCTTCTTATCTTTAAATGGGAGTGATAATATCTTGACTGCCAGAATCTAGACTACTCTTTATCAAAGTGTCATGTTACAGTAACTCCTAGTTGACTTAGAATTACTATCTCTGTTCTTTCCAGGTCAACTCAGAAGTTTCTTAAAATGAATCAGAAAATAGTGTCTATTTCTAAAATAAAGTACTTGGGAAGGGAGATTCTTTTCCTTGATGCAAAGGACAAAATAGCTTCTTAAGGCTCTCAATGACTTGTGATGGCAGAGGAGGCAAAGGAAAAAAGTCAATTTCAGTAGAAGAGTTTGAGAAGTTGGTAATGGAAAGTATAGGATGGAAACTTTGTTTCTCTACTACAAAAACAAAAAACAAAAAAACAAACAAACCTAGAAAATCAGAACTAGGATCACATCAAGAAATATGAGGAAAGCCAGATCATTTGACAAACGCTTCCAACCCATTCTCCCCAATGTCCCATTAAATAGCATATTTAAACAGGAATCTTTGCCGACTCTGCTAAGAATCTTAAAAATGCATGGTCTCTGCAGTAGAACTCACTGAAACCTGGTAAATACTAATATTATCTAACAGCCCAGCAATATAGAGGAAGAAGTTCCCAGGCTGGATATAATGAGTAAGAGAAGCAAAATTGCTTCTTGCAGGTTCCAGAATGTTGCCTGTAGTAACGCTTGCCTCATAATCTAAGTCCTTGTAAGGCTGTTCAGGCCTCAGGCATGCAGCTTCTGTATCTCCTATCCTTAGGCTGGCTTCAGAGAGGACCTAATCTCCCCACCCCACCCCCACGGGCAGAGTTGAGTCAGGCTAGGAGCTGACTTGGGGGTGGGAACTTGGAACTTACACTTCTTGTCTTCCTTGGCTCCCATTTTCTATAACGTGCTTTAGAGATGTTTAGTCCTTTGCATATGCTTGGAACAAACTGGTAGCATTAACTATGTGTCCTTATTCACGGCCAACATAAACACTGTAACTTTGCTGAGAGAAAGTTAAACTCAAAGTCTTGGCAAGCAAGGGCACAGCCCACAGCCTGTGGAAAATACAAAGAGCCATAGCTGGGGAAAACAGCTCAGCAAATGGCTGCTTTGAGGGAAAACCTAGTGTACACTTCTAGAAGGAGATTCAAAGTTCATTCACTGATCCTCGCCCCTCGTGTGCCTCCTACCTCCGCCTTTACCTCGGACTGTAGACAGTGAAGGGAAAGGTGGGGGAAGGGAACAATCTGGATGCTCCCGGCAGGATGCTAAGAAAGGTGACCAGAAGGGGAGTTTTTGGGGCAGAGAGGTGGCTGGTGCAGAGGTGAAAGGGAAAGACGGTGGGCCGACCGATAGAGGTGAGGGCAAGAGAGTGACGGCAGGGGCGGGGCAAGGCTGGAGGAGGAGAGTGAACCAGAGCCAGAAAGAGGGAGTCTCAAGAATAAAAGGGAGAGGGGTGATAGTCCAGGGCTGGATCCAACGAAGGCGGATACTGAGTAAGGTGTGGGACAGGGCCGCACTGGTCCGATGGGCACAGGAGGGTCAGCCATGAAGGGGCTGGCTCAGAGAGCGGACGGAAAGGACCGAATTTCTAGTTTCGCGACCCCTTGGCGCCAACCTCACTCGCCTGCGGTCTTTGGGCCCGCATTGCCGCCGCCGCCGCCGCCGCCGCCACCGCCGCCACCGCCGCCATGGCTCTCGGTTGCCTCTTCTCAGCCCCCAGCACCTCTACAGTCTGAGTCTGTCCACAAGCACGACTGCTGCCAGGCCTCTCCCCTCCATCCTGCCGCACCTCCTCATTGGTGGAAAGGACAATTTCCCCTAGCCAATCACTCGTCCCAACACCTGACTCCGCACCCTCAGTCCCAGACCTGGTGGTATGCGATTGGTCAGAAGTGATAGCGCTCTCGCCGCCCCCCCGCACCTCAACAAATTCTGTTGGCGGAGGTATGGAAGACGCCCCTGACTTGGGTACTCTATATTGAGCACACGGGGAAACCGCCCCCGAACCCAGAACCGGGATTGGCCACAGGCACAACCGCGGCCCCACCCACTGAAGAAAGTAAATAAGGTCCTGCAAGAATTTTGCAGTAGCTCCGCCTCACCCACGGCGCGAGGGGGTATGGCTAGCACTGGGGGCTGAGCCGCGGAAACATTGCCCTATGGGGCGGGGAAACTAGACCAGGCCGTGTGTTGGGGATAGGGTTTCTCTTTGGGGGCGTGGTTTATGGATCCTTGCTTTCCCGCCGACGGTTGGCCACGTCACGTGACATGGGTTGGAAGATGGCGTCTCCCACAGACGGTAAGAGCCGGTTTAGGGACCCTTCGCCCGCAACCTCTTTCTGTGCTCTCCTGGGAACTTCCACTCTCCGTCTGCCCCTCGAACTTACATATCTTAAGTGGGCTCTCCTTTCCCTTCCACTTCTTTTCCATGGGAGGTGGGTGCATCTTCAGTTCGCTGGCTCTTCACAGCGGCTCTGGAGGTGCCCAGTTTCTCTGCAATGTACCAGGCGGGTGGAGGAGGGCACCCGCTTGGGACCCTTTCTGGGCAAAAGGACGAGAGTCGCCTTGGTCCTCCGCCCTGGTTCGCTTTAGTACGCTAAAGCCCCATTTGGGAAAGGCTGAGGGCCGAGGAAGAGATACTGCTGAGGAAAGGAGGCGCCTTAGTGTAGCTTTCTCCTCCGGGCGCCCCATTAAAGGGTCGATTCTCCTCTTTTTGAGCATCCGGAACGATTCTCCTAAGCGCTTGCTAGGGTTGGTGGCTGACTTCATCCCGGGATTGAACCGCAAGAGAAACGTGATTCTCTTCTGTCTCCTTAGATTGGGACCGTTGCCCTGGCGGCTAAGGAAGAGACCCTCTCGGTCCCTCGCAGTGAGAGTCCGAGGAAAATGAGAATTGAGCTTTTTAGCGTAGTCATGCACACGTCTCAACCTCTGTAGCTTCTGCTTTGTGCGTTGTTTCTTAAGGCTGAGTGAATGAACGATTTCTGCTTATATGTTGTCTAAGAGGCAAGTCATCTCAGATAGTAATCGAGTGGTTTTGGTATACCCACAGGGTTTTGCGCTCCGTTCTGCTTTAGGGTTAGGATCTTGCAGTCATTTCTGGACTCACTTAATTCTTGCTTCGACCACCTCCATCTCTGCGTCCATTTCACTGATAGTTAGTTTTCTGTCAAACAAAGGTATTTTGTGTTTGGAAGGAATCTTGGAAGTTCGTTTCAGGAATGAGGAAATTGAGGCCAGGAAAGCTATACTGAGATCCTACTATATGAAAGGCGTTATTCTAGGTGCTTTGGAAAAGATTAATCAAACACGTAAACACTTTTGCAGTTTCAGGTCTCATTTAAATGTCACCTCCCAGCAAGGCTTTCCCAGAACACAGTATCTGGAGTTGCCCTTCTTCACCATTATTCCCTTTCTCTGTACCTTCATCGACAGAATAGTTATTATGTTAACTTTGCCCTTTTCACACCAGATTGTAAATTCCAAGTCTGTCTTGTTCATAGTTGGATCCCAGGGCTTAGCACAGTGCCTGGCAAGCAGTAGGCCTTCAATTCACGTTTATTGAAAGACTGATTAGATATATGCATAAATAATAAATTACTTAGTCTTAAGTTTAACTGAGTCTTAAGTTTTTTGAGCACAGGTACATACTGTATAAGAAATTATGGGTGTTGGGAGTCAAAAGAGATTATTTTGCCTGGGTGGTCTCTTGTTAAAATGTCCTTCCCCTCACCCCAGGAAAAAAAGGCATTTAAAAAATCAGCCAAGGGAATGGGGAGTTATTGTTTAATGGGTACAGACTTTCAGTTTGAGAAGGTGAAAAAGTTCTGGTGATGGATGGTGACGATGGTTGCACAACAATGTGAATGTACTTAATGCCACTGAACTGTACACTTAAAACTGATTAAAATGGTAAATGTTATGTATAACTTACCACAGTTTTAAAAAAAACCAGCCAAGTGATAGAAGTAGAAGTAATTGCTATTAAAATTTTTAGCTTATTACTAAGTTGTCTTTATATTTAAAAGTTTTGTTCCTTATGTTTGATTTTTCCCCTGTCTTCTCTCAATTTCTTTTCCTCTCTTTGGCCAGGAAGAATACTGGAAATGTGTTTTTTTCCTTTGGTCTTTTAGCCATATCCACTCTCACTCAATGTGCACTCTAGATTTTTAAAACTTTTCATGCTCATCTTTTACAGAGCTTCACCCTCTCCCCGTAATCTTTTTAATCTGACAAAATCAAGTTGAGCACTTTGAACTTAAATTTAGCTTCTAAATAAGTATCTTATCCTAAAATATTCCACTGCCTAGCTCTCTCACTTCTATTTTTAGTGTTCCACCTGTTTCTGTCTTTAACATTTAAAATTATCACCATTAAATTATCTTGCTATGAAAAAAAGTTTAGGTCATTTAGTGTTTCTCTCTTTTTTTTTTTTGGTACGCGGGCCTCTCACTGTTGTGTCCTCTCCCGTTGCGGAGCACAGGCTCCGGACGCGCAGGCTCAGCGGCCATGGCTTACGGGCCCAGCCGCTCCGCGGCATGTGGGTTGCTCCGCGGCATGTGGGTTCCTCCCGGACCGTGGCACGAACCCGCGTCCCCTGCATCGGCAGGCGGACTCTCAACCACTGAGCCACCAGGGAAGCCCTAGTGTTTCTCTTTTTAACGCTAAAATTGCTGGGACATCTTTGTAAAGGAGAAAATTGAACTAAGTAAAGCCATTAATTACTTAATGTATGAGAATAACACTCACAGTAGAGTCTGAGTTATGCCCCAGATTGTGGTATCATAGGGTCACACTTGTTGGTTATTGGATCCTACCCTCAATAAGTTTATTTTGTTATGGTTGAACTTTCCATCAGTAACATTCCTTGGGAATTCGAAAATGGGCATTTTGTGTTTCACACAGCTTTTTTTGGTTTCTTTGGTTGGTTGCCATTTTTAGATGCTTTAGTTAAGGCAATTTATTAGAGTTGAGTTCTTTCCCAATTAGAATGCTATTGGAAATTCACTTAAATATATAGGTTCAGCTAACATCCATCTTCTCATAATGATACAATAAAAAGAAAAGAAAGAAGAATAAAGGAAAAAATTTTTTCTCCTTTTGATGAAAACTCTTAGGATTTGCTCTCAACTTTCCTGTGTATCATACAGCAGTGTTAGCTATAGTCATCATTACATCCCTAGTACTTATTTACCTTATGACTGGAAGTTTGTACATTTTGACCACTTTCCTCCAATTACTCCTCTTCGTACGCCCCACTTCTGGTAACCACAAGTGTGATCTCTCTTCTATGAGTTTACTTGTTTGCTTGTTTTAGATTGCACATATAAGTGAGATCATACAGTATTTTTCTGTCTCTGTTTTATTTCACTTAGCATAATGCCTTCAAGGTCCATCCAGGTTGTTGCAAATGATAGGATTTCCTCATTTATATATGGCCGAATAATATTCCATTGTGTGTGTGTGTATTTTCACAATGTCTTCATCCATCAACGGACACTTAGGTTGTTCCCATGTCTTGACTTGTAAATAATCCTGCTATGAACATGGGGTCCCTTAGAATATTTGGGAAAAAAATGTAGTTTAGAGAAAAGCACATGTTGACAAATTTTATAAATATGTATGTTTTCTGGGGAGTGAGTCCATAGCTTTTTTTTTCAGATCTTCAAAAATGTGGCTTACCCAGAAAACGTTAAGAAACCACTGTTTATATCATTAAATCAACCAATTTATGCAGCTAATTAGTATACCGAGCACACAATGTGTACTCAACAAATGTTAACTCTAGTTTTGTTTTTTTTTAATTAGTTTATTTGGTTGTGCCAGGTCTTAGTTGTGGCAGGTGGTCTTCTTAATTGCAGCAGGCGGGCTCCTTAATTGCGGCAGGTGGGCTCCTTAGTTGTGGCATGCGAACTCTTAGTTGTGGCATGCATGTGGGATCTAGTTCCCTGACCAGGGTTGAACCCAGGCCCCCTGCATTGGGAGCATGGAATCTTAACCACTGTGCCACCAGGGAAGTCCCTAACTGTTGTCATTAATATTGAGCACCTACTGTGTACCAGGGCAAGAATGGAGAGGAAATGGTGTTGAAGAATTAGGCAGGGGCTGGATCATGTAGGATTTTATAGGTCACAATAGATGTGCATTCATGAATTTAGCTGGGAAGAAGTTCTTTAAGCTGGAGAGTGGCGTGAACTGATTGACATTTAAAAAAAAATCTGTCTGACTACTTTGTGGAGTGTAGATTTAGGGGTCGGGAGGGGGAGGGGTAAGAATGGGAGCAGGGAGACCTATTAAGAGGCTATTGAAGTAGTCCAGGAGAGAAGCTATGGTTCCTTGGTTAACTAATGTGATTTCATGGTATGTTTTAGAGGGACAAATTACTGGACTTACTAATGGGTTGGTGGAAGAGTGAAGGAAAGGGAGGCATGAAGGATGACACCTGGGTTTTTGGTTTGAGAACTGGAGTTGATGGTAGTGCTATTTATTGAGATGGAGAAGACTGGGGGATTATGGTTTTTCACACATATTAATAGAGAGAGATGTCAAGTAGCCACTTAGATATATAACTCCAAAGTCCAGGGAAAGATTAGGGCTGGAAGTAGAAGTATGAAGTCATTGGCATATAAATGGTCGTAAAGGCTATGGGACTAGATGAGATTTCCTTGGGAGACTTTGGTAGGGAGTGAAGTCAGCCTAGGGTGGGCCCTGAGTGGAAGAGGAGACTGGCGGAGTCAGTGAGGAGGGAGAAAAACCAGCATAATTGTTTTATAGAAGCTGCAAGTGGAGTGTTTGAAGGAGAGTGGTCAGTGGGTGGATGCTGCAAAGAGGTCACATAAGAGAGAACAGAGAAGTGACCACTCAATTTAGCAACATAGGTCATAGATAATCTTGACAACAGCCGTTTCCACACATGTAGGGGCAGAATCCTATTTGTTGTAGGTTAAGGAGAGAATGTAAGGTGAGGAAGTGGAGACAGCAGGAGGAACAACTCAAGAACTTTTGCAGTGAAGGAGGAGTGAGGAAGTCATGGGGTCAAGGAAGAGTATCTTCAAAGAAGGTAAATTCCAGAGCAGGCTTACTTGCTGTTGAGTTTGAGCCAGTAGAGAAAGGTAGAAACTGGTTGTGCAAGAGATTATTCAAGATCACATCTTTGACAAAGCAAGAGAAGATGGAATCCAGGGCCCTATCAGAGGAGTTTGTTTTTCTTGGGAGCAGGGACACTTCATTGATTGGGAGGAAAGTTCAAGAGTATGAGTAAAGATGCAGATGGGTTTGTTGACATTCATTTTTCCCAATACCCCACTAAAATATTGTTCTTGTTTTAGAGATGGGAAAAGTAAGGTTTGATGAGGGAAATGACTTATTTGTGTAACATCATGGCTCAGTAGCATCAGTAGTCACAGAACTCAAATCTCTAGACTTCCAGGTGAGTGAGTGTTCCAGTTTGTTATGTTCTTTGAGATTGATACGTCATAAAATGTAAAATAATGTGTTTTGTATCTTCTTAGCTCATCTGAGTGTTTTGTTCTAGGGGCAGATCTGGAAGCATCTTTGCTAAGTTTTGAAAAACTTGACCGAGCTTCACCAGATCTTTGGCCAGAGCAATGTAAGTTCTTGGTTTCTTTATATCAAAATCAATGTAGGAGTGACTTCCCTGGTGGTGCAGTGGTTAAGAGTCTGCCTGCCAATGCAGGGGACATGGTTCAGTCCCTGGTCCGGGAAGATCCCACGTGCCGCCGAGCAACTAAGCCCGTGAGCCACAACTACTGAGGCTGCACTCTAGAGCCCGCATGCCACAACTACTGAAGCCCACGTGCCTAGAGCCCTAGCTCCGCAACAAGAGAAGCCACTGCAGTGAGAAGCCCGCGCACCGCAACGAAGAGTAGCCCCTGCTCGCCGCAACTAGAGAAAGCCCGTGTGCAGCAACAAAGACCCAATGCAGCCAAAAATAAATATTAATTAATTAATTAATTAAAAAAAAAGAAGCAGCAGCTCAAAAATCAATGCAGGAAAACCAGTGCTACTTTGAGGGAGATTTTTGAAGAGTTACCATTTAGCTGTAGTGATTAAAATTTTAATTTTACTTCAAAGGAAGAGACTGAATTCTGTGGTCTGGTGTTAAGAATAGCTGTTTGGTAGTTTAATTTTTTCTGAACACAGTGTGACTCAGGAAATGATAGAGAGCCTTTAAAAAATTCCCACTCACATGCAAAAAAAAAAAAAAAAAAAAAAAAAAAAAATTATTATTATTATTATTATTTTTTAAACTTCATCTGTAATGTGTCAGACAATATGAGATGCATAAAGTAATTCCTTACTTCTTTAAGTATTCTTATAAAGTTAACTGCTGTTATAGTTTAGTACTGATATTTTGGACCTCTTTTTTTTTAAATGCTTATGCAGATAGGCAAATAAATATTTTAAGTGTATAGAGAGTTTTTTGTTTTGTTATGATGAAGTCATATGTACAGTGATCTACAGCTTAACATATTCTACCTAGTAACTTATTAATGGATCTTTCCAGGTTGATAGGTATAGACTTACTTCATTTTTAAAAAATATTTCATTGTATAGATCTACTACTACAGCTTATGTATTCATACCCTATATGGAAACCTAAGTTATATCCAAGTGTTGATGTTACAAACAATTTAACAATGTATATCCTTGCACATATATCTTTGTGCATATGGAAGAGGATGACTGTGTATGGGAGTACCCATTTCCTTACATACTAGCCAGGATTGGACGTTACTGATATTCATTATTTTTAGTTTATATTTCTTTATTAGTGAGGTTGAACCTTATTTTTAAATACCTGATTTTTATTTTTCTCTTTTTTAAGATGATTCTTTCTGTGAGATATTTAAGTAAACAATTGGATTGATAGAATAGCATACCTAAAAAGGAAATTTTAAATTTTTGGTAAGAGATACTAGATCTCACCACCGTCTCATTCAGCTAACTCCTGATCCTTTGAAGTTCAGTTGAGGCATTATTTTCTCTGAGAAACTTTTCCTGCCTCCTCGGTCTGATTTAGATTTTCATTTTTTGTCCTCCCATAGCAACTGGTATTTTTCTTGAAGCACTTAAAAAATGTTATAGTTATTGATTTACTCTGTCTCTTCTTCCAGACTATAAACTCCTGGAAGACAAGGTTGTTTTCTCATTTGAATCCTCTATGTAAGAGACACTAAAATGTTTACTGAATGACTAATGTTGTGCTTTTTCTTTTTAGTACCAGGTGTTGCTGAATTTGCAGCTTCCTTCAAAAGCGTAAGTAATATCTTACTTACCTAATGAAGTTTTTCCAACATTTTGCTTCTGGGTAAAATCTCAACTATCTCTTATTTCTTTATTTTCAAGAATAATGTCATAGCCTTCAAAATATTTTGTAACCACAGCCCTGGAAATCTGTTTATATTATCATCATGTTAATGATGTTCATGCTCTATTTTGACCTTTGACTATTAGCCTCTTCTCTCAGCTTAAAAGATTTTAAGGTAAGGCAGTTGAAATATTTAATGTAATGCCAGTGTTCTTTTTGCCCAAACTATGATTTTGAAGCTTTTCTCTTTTGTTTATGTGATGCATTATGACTTTAACTTATACCTCCCTAGAGGATTTTGAAATTTCTCAGTGGCTCGTCAGAAACTGAAGGAAGACATTCATTAGAGCCACAACTTTTCCGTTTCCAGGACAGCAGACATTGTGCTAGATGCTCTAAATATGTTCTTATATATTCCCACAACCAGGAAAATATGATGATTATAATATTAGCTAGCACGTGCATGATGCATACCATATGCCAGGCACTGTTCTAAGTACTTTACGTACATAATTTAGTGTTTACAAAACCATGTGAGGGGGACTTCCCTGGCAGTCCAGTGGTTAGGACTCGGCACTTTCACTGCCAGTGGCCCCAGGTTCAATCCCTGATTGGGGAACTAAGATCCTGCAAGCTGCATGGTGCAGCCAAAAAAAAAAAAAAGAAAAAGAATAAACATATGAGGTATAGGTACTATTATTATCCCTATTTTACAGACAAAGAAATAGACACAAAGAGGTTAAGTAGGTTACCCAAGATCATAGGCTGTAAATAGCAGAACCAGGCTTTGAGCCCGTAAGTCTAATTACTAGCATCCATATTTATTATACCAGACCTAAAAGCATTTGTGCCCAAAGTTAAAAGCACTGACTGGCAGAGAAACTTGGAAGTTAAGTTACTTGCCCAAGTCCTAGTGAGTGACAGGCCAGGATTTGAGCACAGATCTGTCTGATTCCAAAGCTAATGCTCTTTCTAGTAACAAATTGGGGATTTGTAATATAACTCTCTTAGTACCTTACCATGTGCTTAGCATTCTCCACTCATTAATAGAGTTAAAGGTGCTGAGTTAAATATTAAGGCCCTTCTTCTGGGCCTGTGGCTTTTAGGTCCTATGAGCATGTTTGTTCAAAGGGAGTCTGACTTTGTAGCCTCTTTCATTTTTTCAGGAGCTAGGATTGTATGAAAGCTGGAGTGTGCTACTTTAGCATCCAGGAAGGCCTGAGCATGAGGAGTAAAGGATAGCATAGGGTTTTGGAGTCAGACACACTTGGATTTGAGTCCTGAATCTGCTACTTTACTATCTGTGACATGAGCAAGTTTCCTAACATTTTTTTTTTTTTTTTTTTTGCGGTACGCAGGCCTCTCACTGCTATGGCCTCTCCCGTTGCGGAGCACAGGCTCCGGACGCACAGGCTCAGCGGCCATGGCTCACAGGCCCAGCCACTTCGTGGCATGTGGGATCCTCCCGGACCGGGGCACGAACCTGTGTCCCCTGCATTGTCAGGCAAACTCTCAACCACTGCGCCACCGGGGAAGCCCTCCTAACATTTTTGAGCCTTAGTTTTCTCATCTGAAAGTACCTCATAGAACTTAGTATAAAATGCCATAATGCATGTAAAACGCTTTGCATACTGCCAAGAACTAATAAACAGTACATTGTAGCTATTATTATTAGATCAGCTTTTATCTAGTAGATTGGATAGAAAGTACCTGATTTAATTTTCTTAAATTCTCATTCATAATGAATTTTTAGTTTAGTTAATTATATGCGTTACAACTAAGTACTTTACGTTGTAAACATAAATAAGTGTTTTTTTGAAAACTTTTATTAGAGCATGGTGTTTTTTGAAAATCTGATTAAATATCTACACTTTTTCCCTAGAAGTATGCACATATATATTGAGTTTTGTTTCTAGGGGTTCAGGGCCATCCCAGGGCCCCAGGTTAAGATCCCCTGGTATAGTCCGATTCCCTGCTGGGGTAGAAGTGGTGAATTTGACCTAGAGCCTTCAAGGTGAGGTAGTATAGAGTAGTGGTTTTTGAACTCAGACTTCATGGGTTTTGAATCCTGGCTCCAATAGCTTTGTGACCTGAGGCAAGTGATTTATAATCTTACTATACATCTGTTTTTTTTTAATTTGTAAAATGAGGAGGATAATAATACCTGTTTCATAGGGTTGATTTGGAAATTAAATGACATGATGCATATAAAGTGTTCTGCTTGTCACAGAGTGCCAAATAAATGTTAATTTTTAAAAAAGGAAAAGGAATAAATAAGTCCTGGATTTGTAATGTACAGCATGGTGACTATAGTTAGTAATACTGTATTGCATATTTGAAAGTTGCTAAGAGAATAGATCTTAAAAGTTCTCATCACAAGAAAAAAATTTTTGTAGCCATGTATGGTGATAGATGTTAACTGGACTTATTGTGGCAATCATTTCACAGTTTACACAAATATTGAATTATTATGCTATACACCGGAAACTAATATAATGTTATATGGCAGTTATACTAGAAGTTAAAAAAAAGAAAAAGAGGGCTTCCCTGGTGGCGCAGTGGTTGAGAGTCTGCCTGCCGATGCAGAGGACACGGGTTCGTGCCCCCGTCCGGGAAGATCCCACATGCCGCGGAGCGGCTGGGCCTGTGAGCCATGGCCACTGAGCCTGCGCGTCCGGAGCCTGTGCTCCACGACGGGAGGCCATAACAGTGAGAGGCCCACATACCGCAAAAAAAAATAAAAATAAATAAATAATAAAAAATACATATGTAATGCCCTTGCTCCATTCTTTCCACGGGACCCTCTCCTAAACCCTGATATTCTAAATCAGTACATCTGGGTTATGGCCTAGTTGTCTGTATTTTTTTATAGTTACACAGATGATTCTCATGTGCAACCAGGATTGAAAACTGTTACTCCTATTCTAAGAATGGGTTCTCTTGCATGTTTTGTAAGTTTTGTAAGTTCACTTTCAGAAATGAAAAGAAACTTAAAATTCTAAAGTTTTCTGAAATGTTTAAAATAAAATGAAATTTCAAGTAATGATCATTCCAATCTTCTCTCATTCAGATTGAAGATTTTCTCATTTTTGGTTCTTTGAATCTTCTCCTCTGCCAGAGAATGTTACTTCCTGATTATTGTTTCAAACAGTTCAGTTGGAGGCTTTCACCAGTACTGAATTTCAAGTAATTTCTTTCACAACGATACCAATCTTTTATGCATACAACAGTAAGAGTGGTCAGACCTGATTCTTCCAAGATCATTTCTTTAAAACCAGCTTTTAAAGATGAGCAGTATTATTTTCTAAGGGTTCTATTTGTAGGCCATATCTGAACCTGGAGAAATCTAAGTCTTTGAAATTATAATTTGCCAGTATTTTCAAACAACCTAAAGGCTGTGTGAAAAACTCCTTTTCTTATAAGAAAGAAGAGTAGAGTCTCTTCATACTTTGCTTATATCTGAATGGATATATTCTTATTTTCTGACAGCCTATTACTAGCTCTCCACCCAAATGGATGGCTGAAATAGAACGTGATGATATCGACATGTTGAAAGGTAAGCAGTGCTGGTGACGTTTAACCTTTAACCTGACATTTATGCTCCTCAACAAACTACCATTCCAATTTTTCTCTCATTCCCTTACCAGTATTCTTGGCTTCAAATTGCCTATTTAACCATCCTTATTCATGGTTCTTCATGTCTAAATGCCCTTCTCTACTTTTCCATGTGTAGAAATCCTGCCAGTTCAAGACTCAGTAATAATGATTTCTTCTGCTGCTAAATTCCCTTAATACTAACTTTATTTTGTATGATGCTTAGAGTTAAGTAAAAGCTCTTACATAAATTTTCTTATTTAATTCTCATACAGGTCCTGTGAATTAGGTATGATATCTAAGTTTCGGAGGTTAACTTATTAACCAAGGTTTATTAGAAAGAATTAAAATTTAAACCCTGATTTTTTTTTTTTTTTTTTTTTTCCACGGGCCTCTCACTGTTGTGGCCTCTCCCGTTGTGCAGCACAGGCTCTGGACATGCAGGCTCAGTGGCCGTGGCTCACGGGCCCAGCCGCTTCACGGCATGTGGGATCTTCCCGGACCGGGGCATGAACCCGTGTCCCCTGCATTAGCAGGCAGACTCTCAACCACTGCGCCACCAGGGAAGCCGCAAACCATGATCTTTTTAAGACTAGTCTCTTACCGCTATAACACAAGTGCTTTATTTAGGATTTACTGCCATATATTGCTGCCAGGACTATTAACTGAGAGCCCCTTAGTGGGTTAAGAGCTGTCTTTTAGTTCTTTCTATCTCATCAATTTCTCTCATAAAGAATACTGTAAGTAGTGAATATTGTTGTCTGATAAATGACTTGGAACTCAACCACAAAGTAGAAATTTAAATTAAAAAACATTAATTTTCTTTGATTTTGCTCTACTTTATTTAATTTTTTTATCATCCTTCTGGTGATAAGATTCATGATGGTTGTGAAGTAATAGACTGAAGTTAAGGTAAAAAATCTGGAATTCTTAAGCTATTTAAGCAGCTGAACAGATCAAGAAAACCTACTTATGCCAGATATAGATAATGAGTGTGGCATGATTAGTTGCAGAAAATAACACCTCTATTTGACTTCAGAAGTAATTCATTCTTCTGCATGAAATGCTTAAAAGCAGATCCCCTCCTCCAGCCAAGGGAAAATTAAGTCTCAAGGGCATCTCGGGTTCATTGTTGTAATGTTCCAAACAGACATTTATATAATATCCCATCAGCATGTATTTTCTAAGGAAACTTTAAAGTTTTAGTAAGGGATCAGAGCATTATGTTTCATGCAAATTGACCTATGTCTAAAACCTAAAAGGAATTGGGTGCTATTTAAAGGAAAATCTCGGAAAGTAAGTTTTTATTTTAAGTATACTGTCTTCTTATCTGGTAAACGTAAAAATTTTTATAGGAATTTGATTTGAAGGCAAAGTTTGGATTAATATTTAGTCTTTGTTTTCTAAACTTAGGGAAATAGGGAAGAGTGTTTTATTGCTGTTTTATTAATTGGAATAATGAGGACTTGTAGATGACAGTGAGACAGAGATCTGTCTGTAGGCTTTCTCAATTCTGTGTCGGATCACAAGTTTCATATTTTAATGGTGTATTCATTTTGTGTGATTGGCAAAATGAATGTAATAAAAGGATCCTCAGGATAAAACACATAATTTACTATTGTGTCTATGATGACTCTCTTCTCATTAAGTGGGTAAGCTCATCTGAGGCATTTTGCAGTGGTGGAAAATTCACTGGTATGCCTGTGTGTGTGTGTGTGTGTGTGTGTGTGTGTGTAGGGGGAATGATTGGATGAGAAGAGATGAATCCATTTTCTATTTTTCTATAGGAATTAAACTTGAAAACTTTTATAACAAGGATTTGCAACCTGAATGAGTTGTTACTAGAAAGCAGTGGAAAGAAATGGTAATGAAATAAATGATTCTGTTTCAGAACTGGGGAGCCTCACCACAGCTAATTTGATGGAGAAGGTACGAGGCCTTCAGAACCTGGCCTATCAGTTGGGGCTGGATGAGTGTGAGTACCCAAATCACATTTATTCAGGGTTGCATGTTGTATATTTCATGATGAGTTCTGTCATAATTCAGAAAGTATCTTTATTAGGTGTTTTAAAGGTAAGAAGCCATTGTAATTAAAAGTATGCCACTTATGATAGAGTGTGCTGGAATAATTACTGAGTTTACTAGGTTACAAGTTGTTTTTCGCCGTACAATGAAAATATATTGGAAGCTCTTAGAGTTTTAAGTGATAGAATGTCGTCAAACTAGCTTAAGCAAAAGAAGGATTTTATTCACATAAATCAAAATTGTAGGAGTAGAAATAGCTTTGAGCATCTCTAGAGCCATGACTCATTATTTATTTACTTTTTATTGAAGTATAGTTTTTTAAAAATATTATTTATTTATTTAGCTGCGCCAGGTCTTAGTTGTGGCACGCAGGTTCTTCGCTGTGGCATGCGGGATCTTTAGTTGCGGCATGTGAACTCTTAGTTGTGGCATTTGGGATCTAGTTCCCTGACCAGGGATCGAACCTGGGTCCCCTGCATTGGGAGTGGGGAGTCTTAGCCACTGGACCACCAGGGAAGTCTCTGAAGTATAGTTGATTTACAATGTTGTAGTAATTTCTGCTGTACAGCAAAGTGACTCAGTTATACATGTATATGCATTCTTTTTTATGTTCTTTTCCATTATGGTTTATCTCAGGAGATTTGATATAGCTCCCTGTGCTATACAGTAGGACCTTGTTTATCCATTCTAAATGTAATAGTTTGCATCTACTAATCCCAAACTCCCAGTCCATCCCTCCCCAGATCCATGACTCTTAATAATGTCTTTGGAATGTGCTCTTGTTCTTACTTTTTGAGTTTTGCATCTCAAAGCTCTGCTTCACTCATGAGTTATTATTCTTCTTTGATCTAGCACTGGGGAAGGTGGCCAGTAGGAACTCCAGTTCATGTCTTTAAATCTTGTAATCCCAAAGGAAAGAACATCTTTTCTGAATATTCCAGAAGAAAGGTCCTGGGGAGGACTCTGACTGTTCCATCTTGGCTCACATATCTATCCTGGAACCAGTCCTTTGGCCAAGTAGCAAAGAGCACCGAGATGGGCCAGGCCTGGGGCCTGGCTGCAGAGGCAGGTTGGAATGGTTAGTCTGACTCAAGTCATGTGGAATGCAATAGGGGAGGATTGCTTCCCCAAAGGAAGGGTTATATAACAGACCAAGAACATAATCTGCTAGCATGAGTAATGCTTTTAAAGTTCTCGTCTATTCCTGTCTGCTGTCCATTCTTTTAGCTTAAAATTATTTCTTTAGAAACTATATCTCTTTCCATACTGTATTCATTATAAAACTGGAAAAGGAATTGTAGAAAATTTTCATTTTGTAATTGAAAGAAATACTCAACATAATTAGAGTGGTTAGAACTTTGTTCTCCTTGGATATGTACCTCCAGAGACATTCATAAATGCACATTTTTGAGAGGCTGCTATAGCTTATAACTTTCTTCAGAACTGCAAGTTTTGTACTGATTAGCACAATCCCAACAATAGTTTCACAAATTGTTTCTCTTGTTTATAGAGCATATAGTGGATTTGTCCACATCATTGATTTTACTACCAAATTCAACATTTCACTTTAAAATTTAATTTAAAACTTCTAATTTTTTACTAATAGACAACACTTCCTTAGTCCTCTTTATATTTTCTTTATTTCCATTACTGTCATTAGCAGGTGACATTCTTTTACCAAGAAAACATTTTTTAATCACTTCATGAATCAAGGAGCAGAGAACAAAAAACTGCTTTGGTATGGTTGCTAGGTGGTCTGCTAGGTTCACTCATTGTTACCTAACTCCTCTGTGTACTAGTCATTTATTTCTCGTGATTAACGTTTATGTCTTGGCAAAATTGCTGATTACCGTGTATGTCATGGACCTCAAGGGTTTATAATGAAAGCCCTGTGATTATTAAATTCATGAATGCGAGACTTGTACAGTATAGAACTTGATTCTGTTTCTAGCTCTGGATAATACATGCTGTAATGATCACAGCGATCAATCCTTTATCTCTCTGTGTCAATTTTTCTTATGAAATAAAGTTTTATGCTCATTATATCAAGAAGGTGCTATATTACCAAATGTGTTTTTCAACAGTGTTGTCTCTAGTTTGTTGTAGATAAAATTACTAAATTTCCTCTGATTAGTTTTTCTTTTTCTATTTTCCTACTGAGAAAGATAATGAAGTATTTTTTCCCCACTTTTTATTATGGAAAATTTTAAACATATACCAAAGGAGAGAGAGTAGAATATTGACCTCATATACTTGTGACTTGGCTTCACTAGTTAGCATATGGCCAATCTGTTTCACTTATACCAACCTACATAATTACTTAAAAGCAAATCTCAGGCATCATATCGTCTCACTACCAAATAACTTCATATGTGAGTCCAAAAGACAAGGACTCTCTTTCTCTCTCTCTCTCCTTTTTTTTTTAGTATAACTGCAATTCCATTATTGTGCCTAAAAAATTTTAATATACTTGCTTAATGTCATCAGATAGCCAATCAGGATTCAGATTTCCCTGGTTGACTCAATTGTCTTTATATAGTTGATTGGTTTGAATCAGGATTTAAATAAGGTACTGTATTTGATATGTTTCTTAAGTCTCTTTTTTTTTTTTTTTTTTTTTTTTTTTTGCGGTACGCGGGCCTCTCACTGTTGTGGCCTCTCCCGTTGCAGAGCACAGGCTCCGGACGCGCAGGCTCAGCGGCCATGGCTCACGGGCCCAGCCGCTCTGCGGCATGTGGGATCTTCCCGGACCGGGGCACGAACCCGCGTCCCCTGCATCGGCAGGCAGACTCTCAACCACTGCACCACCAGGGAAGCCCCTCTTAAGTCTCTTTTAATCTGTCAGAGTTCCACCTCCTGTTTATTTTCCTTTGCCATTTATTATTATCCGTTATTTGTTCTGTAGAATTTTCCACATTCTGGAATTTTTTGCTTACATCCCTGTGGTAGTGCTTAATATGTCCATCTATCCCTTTTTATTTCCCAGTAACTAGATCTAGAAGCTCACATAGATACAGGATTGATTTTTATTTTTATTTTTAATTTGGCAAGAGTATTTCATAAATGGTGTTGTATACATCCTATAGAAGGGTACATCGTATCTGCTTGTCTTTCTTTGTGATGTTAAGATTAATTCATTGATAAAGGTATTGCTAGCCTCATCTATTATTCATTGTAAAATTCTTCATCACCCTTACACCCAGAGTTTTAGCAGCCTTTGAAAACTGCCTAAATTCACTGTTTTATTATAGGTTGCGAAATGGTAATACACTAATTCTGTCATTCCTTCTTATTAGCTAGAATTTTTCTGTAAAGAACTTTATCTTATCGACTATGTATTATTTATTACCTTGAAAGCTGTTCTTACTGGATGAATGATTCTTTCTCTTTATCAGTTTTTAGAATAATGAGTCGGTTCTCTGAGCATCAATAAATCTGTGTTAATGTCTTTCCACAGAATCAAAAACTTGGTGTGGTTTGTTTCAGTTTTTAATCCACACAGTTAAAATCATTATTATTGTTAAGTATTTATATTTCTGAAACTTAAGGCTTTGGAGGTCGGGGTTTGAAGTCACCTAGTTTAGTCACCTTAAGCATGGAACCAAAATTCTGCCAGATGAGTTCCATGAGCACAGCTGAGAGTTTTCAAAATTATTTTCTAGTTCAAAATTCAACCTTCTTTCAACTTCTATAGCAGTGCTTTGCTACTGATTGTTATTTTCCCCAATCATAACAATTAGCTGACATACAGAAAATAGTTTTTAAATTTAGAATTGGAAAGAATCACATTGATACGGAGTGGACTTCTTGGATACAAACTCTTTGTTTTATTGTGTATAGTGTATTTGCATAAAAACAAGATCTTTTTTTTGTCCTTACAGATTATTCATCTACTCTAGGGGTTGACATTTACTTGACACCCTAATCTGGTGTTTCGAAGTCTCTCTCAATCCTCTTTCCTGCATTAATTGAGAGGATGACGTGGATGAAAAATAAGCAATAGGAACTGATGAATCCCCAAGGACCAGTGATCCTGTTTTCATGCAAATATCTGCACTGATAAAGATGATGGAAAGAAAAAAATGCAAAAAAATATTTGTCCTCAAAAGATTGTTTGTCACTTCCCTGGAGCATTGTTAAATGTTAGTATAGAGATAATGTGAACCTTCTAGGGCTGATAGTAACTAGATTGTGTCTTTTGGAAGATGAACCCTGCCCTTTGATTTGGTACATTTTTATGTCTCAGACAGCTCTTTTGGTGTGCAGATTTTGGAATGCAATAATGTTTTGTATAGGTATTTATAGCTTTTCATGATTGGGGCCCTCTAACTTGATTTGGGCAGTTAATTTATGTGAAATTCCCATGAAAAATATAGAAATATAAAATACTGCCTTACCATATAAAGAATTCCATTTCTGTTACTTCCATCTGAGTTCAGTGTCCTTCCTGTTTACTGAAACTATTGTAGTCACCTTCTAACTGCCCTCCCTGCCTTTCAACTACCTCATATCAGTCCATCTTTTTTACCACTAACAGGTTAATTTTTCCAAAGTACCATTTGCTTCTGTTTGTCCTTTGCTCTTAAGTCATTAGTAGTACTTCATTACCCATATGATAAAATTCAGATTCCTTAGCATGGCATTCAGAATCCTCTTCACTCGGGGCCGAACCTGATGTCTAGCCTTCTTACTTCTCCTCTACCAAAACACCATGCATTGTCCTCATTTGAAATATTTTTCCCGGAACACTCCCCCATCTTCTTAATTCTATTCATGCTATTCCTTTTTCTCAGAAAACCCTCCCTGACCTATTTCTAATATTAGGACTTTTATTTGTCCTTCATTATTCAGCCAGAATCTACCTCTTTTATCAGCCTTTCCTTTTTATACCTGATCTGGAAAGTGAAATCGCTTTCTTGGCCTCCCAAATTGCTCCTAGAGCAGTTCGTTTGTTTCATTTTATCATTCTGGGAGATTTTTGGTACATGTCTTATCTCTTGGATTAATTGTAACTCTTTCAGGTGAGAATCATATTTTGGGGCTGTCTTTGTAGCCCACAGAGTACCTGGCATATGGTAAACATGCAATGTGTATTTGCTGATTGAATGCATCATGAACTGCTTGATGCCTTTAGATGAAATGACAGATTAAAAAAAATTTATTTTATTATGTATATATATTTTTATTTTTGGCTGCATTGGTTCTTCATTGCTGCGTGCAGGTTTTTTCTAGTTGCTGCGAGCAGGGGCTACTCTTCTTTGCTGTGCGCGGGCTTCTCATTGCAGTGGCTTCTCTTGTTGCGGAGCAGGGGCTCTAGGCACGCGGGCTTCAGTAGCTGTGGAGCATGCGCTCAGTAGTTGTGGCTTGCGGGCTCTAGAGCTCAGGCTCAGTAGTTGTGGCACACTGGCTTAGTTGCTCCACGGCATGTGAGATCTTCCCAGACCAGGGATCAAACCTGTGGTCCCCTGCATTGGCAGGCGGATTCTTAACCACTGGGCCACCAGGGAAGTCCCAAAATGACAGATTTTTAAAATGAAATCCACTGACTTAAAACTGAAAAAGTGGAAGCTTCTAGAAATTGTTCTTTTTCTGGATAGTCTGTGTTTTAGTGATGAGAAGTAACATTTGAAGTTCTCATAATGTCTGAAATTTTTCTCTTATGACAGTGGATGATCAACCACCCATAGTAAAGATAGTGTGAAGCTTGTTGGTAATGGTTTGGTTTTATCTTCTACCTGACCCCTACTCCATTGCTATTATGATCTGGGCATGATCCTGATTTAGTCATGTTAAGTTGCAACAGAACGTACCTTGTTGTATTCCTAAGACCCATTGAACCCAGTAAATCCCACTGAATAGTGATTTCAACAGTTTTTGTCCTTTTTTAAAAAAGGTTTCCCCCGTCTTTGAAAGCTACAAACCTTGTAGTAGTTATGCAGGTGACCTACTTACTGGCTATATTCAAGATATTTTTAAATAGGATGTGATGATTGGGAAAGCAGAAGACCGTGCCATTTGAAACTAGGGCTAAAGCTTGGGGTTCTGATGCATTTCTTCTTTTTCCTTTTTTTTATAATAGCTTTACTGGTATGTAATTCACATGCCCTGCAACTCACTTATTAATAGTGTGCAATTCAATGATTTGGGGTATATTCAGAGTTGTGTAGCCATCACCACAACCAATTTTAGAACATATTCGTCACCCCTCAAAGAAATTCTGTACCCATTAGCAGTCACTCCTCATTTTCCCCCAAACTCCATAGGCCTAGGCCACCAAGGATATGCTTTCTGTGTCTATGAATTTCTACTGTGGACATTTCATATAAATGGAATCATATAATATATGGTCTTCTGTGACTGATTTCTTTCACTTAACATAGTGTTTTCATTGTTCATCTATGTTGTAACATGTATCAATACTTTATTTCATTTTTAGGATTGAATAATATTCTACTGTATAGATATATTTATCTACCAGTTATTCACATTATGTTTATCCACTAGTTGGTGGACATTTGGGTTATTTCCTCTATTCAGCTAGTGTGAATAATGCTGCTGTGAGCATTCATGTACAGGTATTTATGTGGACATATGTTTTCATTCTCTTTAGCTTATAACTAGGAGTGGAATTTCTGGGTCATATGGTAACTCTACATCTAACCTTTGGAGGAACTGTCAGACTATTTTCAATACTGACTCTTCACCATTTAACATTCCCACCAGCAGTGTATGAAGGTTCCAATTTCTCAACACCTTGCCAATACTTATTATTTGTTTTTTAAAAATTATTACATAATCCATCCTAGTGGATATATTATGAGAAGTGATATCTCATTGTGGTTTGGATTTGCATTTGCCTAATAGCTAGTGATATTGAGCATGTTTTCATGTGCTTATTGGCTAGTTGTATATCTTCTTTAGAGAACTGTATTCAGATCATTTGCCCATTTTAAAATTGGATTATTTGTATTTTTATTATTGCGTTATATGAGTTCTTTATTCTAGAAACAGGTTGCTTATTCAATATATAATTTGCAAAAGGTTTTCTTACATTCTGTGGGTTGTCTTCTTACTTTCTGGATGGTATTCTTTGGACACAAAAGTTTAATTTTGATGAAGTCCAATTTATCAGTTATTTCTTTTGTTGGTTACATTTTGATGTCGTACCTAAGATACCATTTCCTAATTTAAGGTCCTAAAGATTTATGCCTGTGCTTTCTTCTAAGAGTTTTATTCTTAGCTCTTATAGTTAGGTATTTGATCCATTTTAGGTTAATTTTTTATATATATTGTGAAGTAGGGTTCCCAATTCATTCTTCTGAGTGTGGATATCCAGTTGTTTTAGTACCATTTGTTGAAAAGACTATTCCCTTCCCATTGAATTGTCTTGGCATTTTTGTTAAAAATCAATTGACCATAAACATGAGGGTTTATTTCTGGATTCTCAGTTCTATTCCATTGACCTATATTTCTATCCTTATGCCAGTCCCTCACTGTCTTGATTACTGTAACTTTGTAATAAGTTTTGAAATTGGGATGTGTGAGTTTTCCAACTTTGTTCTTCTTTTTCAAGATTTGTTTTTGGCTATTCTGGATCCGATGAATTTCCATAGGAATTTTAACTTGTCAGTTGTTGCAAAGAGGTCAGCTGGGATTTTGGTAAGGATTGCATTGAATCTGTAGATCAGTTTGGGGAGTATTGCCATCTTAATGAAATTAAGGTGATTCATGAATGTGGTATGTCTTTCTGTTTATTCAGGTCTCCTTTAATTTCTTTGAACAATGTTTTGTAGTTTTCAAAGTATAAGTTTTACACTTAATTTGTTAAAATTTATTCCTAAGTATTTTAATTTTTTGATGCTATTATAAATGGAATTGTTTTCTTAATTTCATTTTCAGTTTGCTCATTGCTACTGTAGAGAAATGCAATTAATTTTTGTATATTGATCTTATATCCTGCAACTTTACTGAACTCACTTATTAGTTCTAATTGTGTTTTAGTAGATTACTTAAGATTTTCTCTATACAGAATTATGTCATATCCAAATAGAGGTATTTTACTTCTTCATTTCCAATCATCCAGCCCTTCCTTCCTTTCTTCCTCCCTCCCTCCCTCCCTTCTTTCTTTCTTTTCTCTTTTCCTTTCCTTTTTTTTTTTTAATTTTTGCCTAATTGCCCTGGCTAGAAATTCCAGTACAGTGTTAAATAGAAGTGGCAAGAGTGGACGTTCTTGTGTTCCTCCTGATCTTAGGGAGAAAGCACTAAGTCTGATATTAGGTTTTCTGTACATGCCCTTTGTCCGTTTGAGGATGTTATCCTTTTTTTTTTGGCTGCACTGTGAGGCTTGTGGGATCTTAGTTCCCTGACCAGGGATTGAACCCGTGCCATGGCAGTGAAAGCATGGAGTCCTAACCACTGGACTGCCAGAGAACTCCCTGAGGATGTTGTCTTTTATTCTTAGTTTGTTGAGTGTCTTTATCATGAAGAGGTTGAATCTGATGCATTTGTTGTTGATTACACTTCACCATATACCATATAATAAAAATCTCAATTTGATTTATACTCATTTACTTGTACTGGTTTGAAATTACCTTGTATTATAAGGAAAAGATTGGTAAAAAGTTATTAAGTAAATAAGATCACACTGAGTATATTACTGTCTAAAAAAGCTTTAAGAAATTTAGCTTATTTTGATATAAGTAGTTGCTTCTGCTAATTTATCATTTAATCCTGTATGTTCATTTAGCTGTTTCGGTAGGACTATTATTTGGCTAAATTTAATCACTTACCAGTTTTTAAAAAGCAGCATTTTATTGTAAAAAAGGTTGAGACTTCCCCATTAAAACCTATGTCATCCCTGTAGTCTACACTGATGAAGTTGTCTGTACCAGAAATTATTTGGTACAACTTTCTTCCTTCTTTCCTCCCTCTTTTCTCTTCTTTTTTTTTTTCTTCGGTACGTGGGCCTCTCTCACTGCCGTGGCCTTTCCCATTGCGGAGCACAGGCTCTGGACGCGCAGGCTCACCGGCCATGACTCACGGGCCCAGCCGCTCCGCAGCATGTGGGATCCTCCCGAAACCGGGGCACAAACCCGTGTCCCCTGCATCGGCAGGCAGACTCTCAACCGCTGCGCCACCAGGGAAGCCCCTCTTTTCTCTTCTTTTCTTTTCTTTCTTTTTTATTTATTTTTTGTCCATGTGGCGGGGCATGCAGGATCCTAGTTCCCCAACCAGGGATGGAACCCTCACTCCCTGCAGTGGAAGTTCAGAGCCCTAGGCACTGGACCACCAGGGAATTCCCTGGTACAACTTTCTTTGGTGGTGGTACCAAAGAAAAACTTATGCTTCCAAGCTAGGCTGTGGTAAAGTAGACTTCTCCACCATCTAGGTATGTGGTTTTTGAAAAAGTGACCATTTGTAGTAGTTAGAAATTGTTTCCCATATAGAGAAAATTCTAAAGAACAGTTAGCTCTTTTAATTTCTTATTTTAATCTGTGAAGGAGGGCAGGGAGAGAATAGGTGGGACTCTTACACCCTGGATATTCTTCTTTGTGGCCTGACATCAGACTTCTTTGACTGGCTTACTTTACAAAGCCTGTACCTCTATCTATAATAGTTAAAAGTTAAATTAACTCTACTTGATTGATTGAGGAGAAAAATGATTTTTCACTAGCCTTTAACCTCTAGATGGCAGTATGAGTCTTACTGTACTTCTGGCTTTTCCTCTACCCATATCTCTTGAACTGGGTTTCTGATTTAGGTACAAATTCTTATGTCTTTACTGGACTACTTGCCTAACTTTGTTGATGCCTTACTTGATTTTTAACTTTTTATTTTTCCTTTTCATCTCTCCACATTAAAAAAAATTCCCTTCTTGTTTGTTTTTTTTGTTTTTTGTGGTACGTGGGCCTCTCACTGTTGTGGCCTCTCCCGTTGCGGAGCACAGGCTCCAGACGCGCAGGCTCAGCGGCCATGGTTCACGGGCCTAGCCACTCCGTGGCATGTGGGATCTTCCCAGACTGGGGCACAAACCTGTGTCCCCTGCCTCGGCAGGCGGACTCTCAACCACTGCGCCACCAGGGAAGCCCCAAGTAAATGATTCTGAATGGAAGGTAGAGGAGATAAGCTCCATAGAGTACTAAGAACTTTTGGGATAGGGGAGAAGAGGCAATTACATTAGATTGCTACAGGAATGGCAGATAAGTTTCATTTTGTATGTCAACGTAGATTGATTAGTAAGGATTTCCTAGGGCTGCTGAATTGAGGATTTTGAGGAATCTTGATTCAGATAAGTCAATTAGTGTTGTCTGCTGTGGACCAGGGAAAGGGGTGTGGTAGTATTTGCTATTTCTGGATCATTGAAAATAGACCTTAAACAACACAGGTTTTTGATGGATGGAAATGGGAAGGGACCATATTCCAGGTGGAGTGAACATTTGGAGCAAGGAGAGTTTGAAAGAACAGCTACGCTCAAGGAACAGTATGAGTGATTTAATCTGGTCTTTAAGGAGCCCAGTTTATATTAGAGGTCATAAGGAATAAGAGTAGGGAGATGGGGGCTGGACTGAGGAGGGCCTTGTACTCTTGGGGGTGAGGAATTAGACATAGGTAAATGGGGAGCATGTGAAATATTCTTTAAAAAGTATTTTAATGGCTATAACATTAACTATATTTTCACTATAGATGGTTTGTAGAGATATTTTATTTACTAAAAGACACTTTACCACAAATCTGTTTATTATAAAGAAGAAAGTAGAAATGACCATAGCCTTACAAGTAAGAGATAACCACTGTTAACAGTTGATGTGTTTCCTGGCCCTCCCTTTTCTCTTTATGTAGGGATGTGTGTGTTTACATTTTTTCTTGTTCCCATATGTATACACAGACATGCTTTTTAACATAACCGAGGCTATAGTGTATGTATATAGTTTTTGCCTATGCTTTTTTCCCCATTCATTCTATCTTAAGTATTTTTCTGTGTCATTAAAAATTCTACCACTGAAAATTTCTGAGTAGGGAAGTCACACACCTTTAAGAGGCATCATGCATAGGACAGAATGTAATGGTAGAGACAGGAGGCTGGAAGCTAGCAAGGACTGTGAGTTCAGCAAGAAGAATTGAGGGCTTGAATGAATGGTGGCAGTGATAATGGAAAGAAGCATACCAGCAGTAGATGTTTCAGGTATATCATTTTCAGGACTAGGTAGGTAAACTGTCTGGATGAATCTTAGGGGGTAAACTGTGATTAGAGTTTACCATGATGTTTTGAGCCTGCTTAATGACAGGGAAGTCAGAAAGAGGAGAGAGATTGGGTTAAACTAAAAAAATCACCTAATTCTTTTACATGTCCCTTAGTAGGCAGGCATCTGAATTGTTTTAGAAATAAGTACAAGCCATTTGTATAGGTTGGTGTTATTAACAGGATGAAAACAATGCTTTTGTCTAGTCACATCACCTAGGTAACATGTAATGTTTTAGATAGTTATTTGTTTCCTCAGGGAAATGAGTGTGTGAAATAGGATATTCATAACTTCAGAAATGGATTTTTGGGGTTCCTATAAGCTTTGGCAGATCATTAAGCCTCTCAGTTGAATAAATTATGTTCACATAGTTTTCTTCCACAGTAGTTCTTTTTCATTCAGTTAGCTACCTATAGCTATTCAGGAAATTGTTATGGCCTTTGTATATGGTAGACATCCAAATCTTTGTTAACTAGAAAAAAATTTCAGTAGTTTACATTTGAGTAACTGTAATTGGCCCAAAATATTTGATGTTGACGCATCTATTAATTAACAGCAACATTTGGATTATATCAGCGCCAGGGTTACGTCTTCCTATGAGTGAAGACTGAATTTTACATGTAGTTGGAGATTTGTGGGATCTCTAATTGAGAAGGAAGTATACTGCCAAATTGTCTTCCAGAAAGGCCCTTCCTACCCCTACCTCCTTGCTAACACCAAGTATTATAATTTTTTAAAGTCATTGGCAACTTGGTAGGCAGAATATTAATATCTTGTTTTTATGTTCATTTCTTCACTTGTAAAAATGAACTTTTTTCATGTTTCTTGATCATCTCTGTTAACAAGGACTGGAATTGAAGAAAATATAATTTAAATTATTTTAACCTGAAAAATAAAGCCAGCAAACTTGATTCAAAAGCACCGTATGGGCAGTGTTGTAATCTGCGTTTCTCAAGTGCCAGTTGTTTTCTTTGTTTTATGCATTGCCATACCATCTCACCATAGTCATTAGCGTGGCATCCTATTTAGGTAGTAATACAGTATAAAATCTAGAAATCCCACTTTGAAGGGATTAGGGGTATTCCTTATAATTAGAAATTTTCAACTTAGTCTTAAGTATTTTGTTTTTAAAAATGTATTACGATAATGGGGAAAAAAACATGCCATTATTTCTCATTTTTCCCTTGGTTAACAAATTAGGATACACAAAGCCTCAAATTACCTTTAAGGCTTATAAGCATTCATATCTTTTATCCATTAGTCAAGTTATTTCATAAACCCAACATTGCCTCTGAAATGGTTTTACACACAAAGAGGATTTTACCGTAAAATGCGTGGGGTGTTTTATTCTCTTCTGATTTGGGGGTGGGGAGGAGAAGGATGGAGGTAAGCAGGCAGGGCTTAAATTAATTTGTTCGGGGTTGGTTTCAAAGTAGCATTCTGCATAGTTCTACAAAATGTATAATAGGTAAGGGGATGTACATAGTGAAAGAATTTAAAGTCAACATTGAATAACCAAGTGAATTATAGTTTATTTATACAGTAGAAGACAGTATAGCCATTAAAAATCTTGTTAAAGCAATAAAGAGCATTTAAGGACAGAAGAATGCTCATTATATGTAAGGATAATTGCAAGTGAAAATGCAAATGAAAAACTGCAGAACACAAGTCAGCAGTTTTTTTTCCTTCCTTTTCTTTTTTCTCTTTTGTTTTGTTTTGTTTTGAGAGCATGGGCGTAGACAAATGACTGGAAGGAAAAACACCAGTATGTTTTAATGGCTATCTTGAGTGATTTAAAAAAAATTTTTTTTCTGAAATTTCTAAATCATCAACAATGGTTACATTCTATTCTGAATAGGGGAAAGCTATCTAAAAAAATAAAGAAAAATTATGTCCCATATGAGAAACAAAATTATAGTTACTTGAAAGATCTTCTAATATCCTGCACAGTTAAAATTTTAAACTCTTTTATGGACTGTTTCTAAATAAAAATGACTAGATCCATTAACAACAATTGATCATTTTAAGCAAGTGATGAATAGCAAAGTGAAAGTTAATGATACTTCATTTCCCATCCTTAGCATGTCCTTCCAGAAGTTTGGGAACAAAAGGAATGGTAAGCTGTTAAGTCAGGGGCAAGAGATGATTTAGTTGGCAAAAGAGGCATCTTTTCATAAACAAACCTTGGCCAAGATTTTGTCCAGCTTTATGTTTTCAGCCATTCTTCCCTGTAGCTGGAGAACTGAACTCTAGTATTAACTACTCAGTAGGCGCAAAGAACCATTTAGAATGTATGTTAGTCTTAAATGGAATTGCAGCTGTTTGGTCAAGAAGTAAAATGGACCTAATAATTTTTTTTCCTTTTGGCTTGGAATATATAGCTTTGTTATGAAGAAGAGGAGAGGAGAACGGAATAATTGCAGTAGGTATGCATATGAGTTGAGTTTCTTTCCAGGCTTTGGGTGTAAGAATGACTGTTTCTGCTCCTGGAGAAGTAAACTGACATTTTCTGATTTTTTTTTGGTTTGTTTATTCATTTAGTTTTTGACATCTAGAGATTTCAACAAAATGAAGAGTGTTTTTTTGTTTTAAATGTAATATCAGTTTCTTTTGTTTTTTTTCTTAGTTCGTAATACTGTTTTGTGTCAGAAATATGATCTAGGAGGGTGATGATATTGCATGAGAATTTATAGGTGATGACAGAGCACTTTGCTGTAGGAAATCTAGAAAAATATTGACTTTTTGTATCTATAAGGGAAGTATCTCTAACCAGTAAGTCTAAATTAAAAGCTTGGCAAAAGCTGCCAATGTTTGGTGTAACTGAAAAAGATTTGAGAAATATAATGTAAAAATAGAATGATATTTTTAAAGGAAGAACTGTGACATTTGATTGACTCTAGTATAGGAGAATACATTTAACATTGGTTGGGTAATAGTGAAGAATCCTTTGAGAGAATAGTTGAATTTGACAGGTTGAAGTTTTGGATACAGAATACAAAGAGAAAAGAACTAAAATAAGACTTCAGATTCAGGATATAAAAATATTCCACTGTTCCATCATCTTTTTGTTCTTTAATAAAGTTTTCAAAATGGGATTCTAATATACATAGAGAAAAGTACACAAATTATAAGGTACAGCTCAATGAATTTTCATAAAAACACTCCCATATAACCACACCCAGAACAGATCAAGAAATAGAACCTTTCCTATATATAATACCTCCTTCATACCCCTCTCAGTCATTACCTGCCCTTTGCCCAAAGGCAAGCACTATTGTGACTTATAATATCATAAAAGAGTTTTGCTTGTTTTTGAGCTTTATATAAATGGCATCGCAAACTGTATACTCTTTTGTTTCTGGCTTCTTTTGCTCAACGTTTTGATTATGACATTCATCCATGTCATTGTCTTTAACAGTCATTTGCTTATTTTCATTGCTGTGTGGTGTATCATTGTAAGAATACAATGTGATTAATTTTTTCATTCTACTAATAATGGACATTTGGACTATTTCCAGCTTTTGCCTATTACAAGTAAATACTATGCGCATTCTTGGTATATGTCTTTTTATGGTACACGCATTTTTGTTGTGTATATAACGAGGAGCAGAATTGCTAGGTTGTGGATGTGTGTGTGTGTATAACTATCTAGCTTTAGTAGATAGTTCCAGTTTTCCAAAGTGGTTATACCAGTTTACAAGCCCACAGGCAATTTCATTTGTTCTTTGTTGTTACCAACAGATACATTCTCAGTCTACTAATATCTAGCTATTAAAATAGATAGAATGGTATCTCAATGTAGTTTTAATTTTCATTTCCCTAGTGACTGATGAGATTGCTTTTTCATATGTTTACTGAACATTTGGAAAACCTCTTTTGTGAAGTGCTTATTGGTATCTCTTGCTCTTCTTTAAAAACTGGATTGTCAATTTAAAAATTGATTTGCAAGTGTTCTTTATATGTCTCTGATATGCATCCTTCGTCAGTTATGTAAATTGCTGATATCTTACCCCACTCTGTGGCTTACCTTTTCCCCTTCTTAATGGTGTATTTTAATGAACCAAAGATTGTTTTTTCTCTTAAATTTATGTTTTGTCAAGTTTTAAATCTCTTTAAAAAGTTTCAAGAATAGTACAATAAATACTTGTGTACCTTCTCCTTGTTTATCAGTTGTTAACATTTGTCACATTGGCTTTATCTATATATATTTAATTTTAAATTTTATTGTTTTATTCTTGAGGTATTTGAGAACTAGCTACAGACACCATGACACTTCATAAATACTTCAGCATTATTTCTTAAGGACAAGGACATTCTCCTACACATCTACAATACAGTTAACACACTGAAGAAATTTAACATAATACAATATGATTATCCGATATGCAATCCATATTCAGATTTCTCTAATTTAAACAGAAATTTTGAATTTTAGTTTGGCAATATTTTCCTTTTTTGTTAATGCCACCCCTGTCATTTTAATTTAGGTTGTGATAATGTCAAAGCTGTAGTATTTTAAAAATAAATAGTAAATTACTAGCGTAACTTGGGCTGGCTAGTTCTTTTCTTCTCTCACTTCTTCTCCCCCTTGGGAATATCAGAATATCATTATTGCTATTGAATGAAAAAATTCAAATAGAGAAAGTGAAGGTATGTTTTCCTCAGCTCACTAGTTTCCTGATTTGATGTGTAAGTTTCCTGACAATCTTGTTGAGTGATGCATTTTTATATGTGTTACCATTTGTCATTTGCAAATCCTTGGAAAGCCACTTTCCTTGAAAAACCAAAGCATCTTAACTGTCTTCTCTGTTGACTGACTTGGGCACTACATGAGAAAAGAACTTGTATAATGAACTAACAACACAGTTGATGCATATAATGATTTTAGTATAGGAAAAGAAAGAATGAGGAAGATTTTAGTTTCACATTAGTAATTAAAACTTGCTTCACTTGATTGTAAAAACAGAAGGCATATCTTTTTGTATGTATTTGGAAACCATTATGGCTAGTGGTATAAGAAATATAGAGTGAATTGGTAATATAAAATGGAAACAGCAGATCTAAGTAATGGAGAATTGTTAGAACAGAGAAAAGTTGTTTGGGTGGGATGCGGAAACCACAGGAAATTACACTGGAGCCATTGATTTCAGTTGGATTATTAATGACTTAGATAAGTGCTGTGCTTATAGACCTAACAGTTTGACCTGGAGTGGGAAATCCACCCTGTGCAGTGGATTATTTTAGAAACAGTTGAGCCCGCTAGATAGGTTTCTTTTGAGGAATAGTTTTAAACATTAAAAAAAAAAAAAGGCAACAACTTCATAGGGATTAGAGATACATCTTGTGAAAATGAACCTGTGTCCAATTCCCCAGTCAACTAGAAAGAAAAGGAAAAAGAGCCTGAGGAAAAAGAGCTTGTTTGGGCATCTTTGTTGTGAAGATTTAGGGAATCAGCTTTAGCACTGTACACAGTCTTTAGGGGCTTACTGTTCAGCATAGTTTTTCTTTTAAAGTTCATAGACCCTTTGTATAAATGAGTATATTGTAACTAATGTAAAACATGTGAGCAATGACTTTAAGTCCCTATTTCATGGATCCAGAACATGTCCACTGGAAGATTAGTATAATTGTTGGACATTTTGGGAGATTGTTTTTAAGAAGAAACTTTTTTTTGGCTCATTGCCCAGCTTGCCAGCTTGCAGGATCTTAGTTCCCCAACCAGGGATTAAACCCAGGCCTGGGCAGTGAAAGCACTGAGTTCTAACCACTGGACCACCAGAGAAGAGAACCTCTTAAGATGCCAGAACCAAGGAATTATATCTTATCTATAATTGGTAGGTTGCAAAACTGGCCATGGCTCACAGGCCCAGCCGCTCCGCGGCATGCGGGATCCTCCCAGACCGGGGCACGAACCCGTGTCCCCCGCATCGGCAGGCAGACTCCCAACCACTGCGCCACCAGGGAAGACCAAGTCTATCCAGTTTAAAGAAAGCTTTGGAAGAGTATACTATCTTATTATAGTATACTAACTTATAGGAATTGCATTTTCAAACTATAGTCTAAGAAACACCTCTGTTTGAGGAAACTAAGGCTAGTGGAGAGAAGCATGACCTGAATATAACCTAAGGGGAAGAACAATTACCTGAAGATAAGTAAGTAGGAACCAGGTGATAAATAGCTAATAGGAAAGGACAAAATAGTGATTAAGAGCTTGGGTTCTGGAGTCATACAGCTTTATTATGAATCTCAATCTACCACTTAGGCAAGTAACTTAATTTTCTAAGCCCTAGTTTCTTCATTTGTGAAATGGAGATGAAAACCTTAGAACAGTAATTATTAAACTTTTTGGTGTCAGGACTTCTTTACACTCTTAAAAATTAATGGTAACCCCAAAGAGTTCTTGTTTATGTGGGTTATATGTATATTTACTGTTTCAGAAATTAAAACAGAAAAATTTTAAATATTTATTAATTTACTTTTTAATTTATTTTTAGCTGCATTGGGTCTTTATTGCTGCGTGCGGTCTTTCTGTAATTGTGGCGAGCAGGTGCTACTCGTCGTGGTGTGCGGGCTTCTCATTGTGGTGGCTTCTCTTGTTGCGGAGCATGGGCTCTAGGCATGCAGGCTTCAGTAGTTGTAGCACGTGGGCTCAGTAGTTGCGGCACGGGGGCCCTAGAGTGCGTGGGCTTCAGTAGTTATGGTGCACGTGGGCTCAGTAGTTGCAGTGCGTGGCCTCTAGGGTGTGTGAGCTTCAATAGTTGTGGCGCATGGGCACAGTAGTTGTGGCTCGTGGGCTCTAGAGCGCAGGCTCAGTAGTTGTGGCACACGGGCCTAGTTGCTCTGCAGCATATGGGATCTTCCCAGACCAGGGATTGAACCCATGTCCCCTGCATTGGCAGGAGGATTCTTAACCACTGCACCACTGGGGAAGTCCCTAATTAATTTAAAAATAGGAATAAACCCATTACATGTTAGCATAAATATTTTTATGAAGAATAACTATTTTCCAAACAAAAAATATTGAGAAGAGTGGCAGTTTTTACATTTTTCAAATGTCCGTAATGTTTGGATTGATAAAAAGTTGGATTTTCATATCTGCTGCTTCTTTCAATATGTTATGATTATCTTTTGTTAGGTAGTCCCTAGAAAACTTCACTGTTCACTTGTGAGAGAATATGTGAAAAAGGCATCTTAGTATCATATGTATAGTTTTGAACTCAGGAACCCTCTCAAAGGGGCTTAGTGATCCCCAGGGTCCCCAGAGGTTTCCTGACCATTCACTTTGAGATCTGTTACCTTAGAGTATTGTTTTGATGATTTAACACAATATTATTTATAAAACCTTAGCATAATATTGGCACTTAATAGGTGCTTATAAATATTAACTGTTGGGCTTCGCTGGTGGCGCAGTGGTTGGGGGTCCGCCTGCTGATGTGGGGGACACGGGTTCGTACCCCGGTCTGGGAAGATCCCACATGCCGCGGAGCGGCTGGGCCCGTGGGCCATGGCCGCTGAGCCTGCACGTCTGGAGCCTGTGCTCCGCAACGGGAGAGGCCACAACAGTGAGAGGCCCGCGTACCGCAAAAAATAAAAAATAAAAAAAATAACTGTTGTTATCATTATGGGCAGCATATGAGAAGTTTTAAGCATAGTAGGCATGTAATCATATTTACTTTCTTAAAAGGCTCACTTTGCCAACATGGTAGAAGATGGATTGGTAATACAGAAAAATGGTATCAGGGAGACAAGTTAGATTTCTTTTAACTTCTCAGTGAAAATGGAGAATAGGGATGGGTTCTAGAAGTCTGAGTGGTAGAATGGAAAGGCTTAGTGACTGATTGGATATACTGGTGTCAGGGAGTTCTGGGCAGTAAGAATGAGGAATCAAGAGTGACTCAAGTTTCTGGCTTGAGTAAATATAGGAAGAAGAGCACCTTTGAGAAGAAAGATTGGGGAATTCAGTTGTAAGTGTAAGTGTAGGCTATCTAGGTGGGTATACCCAGGAGATAGTTGAATGTATGAATCTAGAGCACAGGAAGTAGAGTTTTGGACATCATCAGTTTGTAGGTTCTAGTTAAAGCCACAGATGGGAAGGAGATCAGCCAGGGAAGATGTGTAACATTAAAACAGAACCCTGGGGACTTCCCTGGTAGCACAGTGGTAAAGAACCCGCCTGCCAATGCAGAGGACACGGGTTTGAGCCCTGGTCCGGGAAGATCCCACATGCCACAGAGCAGCTAAACCCGTGTGCCACAACTACTGAGCCCACATGCCATAACTACTGAAGCCCGCGCGCCTAGAGCCTGTGCTGCACAGCAAGAGAAGCCACCACAATGAGAAGCCCGCGCACTGCAACGAAGACCCAACACAGCCAAAAATAAATAAATAAATAAAAGACCTGACCTTTAAAAAAAAAACAGAACCCTGGTGTGGTAGGCAGCCTTTATTTATGCCTTTGTGTGATCTTTTCCTCTTGAGTGTGGGCTGGATCAGTGATAGCAAAAGTAATGGAATGCTACTTCTGAGATTTAGTTACAAAAAGACCATGACTTCTGTTTTGTCCCCCATCATGCCCTTTTTGGGGAAACAAGCTGCCGTGTTGTGAGTGTGCAGAGAAAAACTGACTTGGAAATTATAAGATCCTGGTCATTGGAAACAGACCTATTCTTCTACATACTAACTTGACAAGTTACCTCTCTCTGAGCCTCATTTTCCTTGTCTGTAAAATGAAGGTAATAATAATACTTATTGGGTTCTTCAGAGGATTAAATTGGACAATGATTATAAAATGCCTAGTATGAATCTTCATGACCTTGGATGTAGCCATGAATTCTTACATATGACACCAAAAACACAAGCAACAGAAGAAAAAATAGATAAATTGGACTTCATTAAAGTTTAAAACTTTTGTTCATCAAAGAACATTATCAAGAAAGTGAAAAGGCAACCATTGGAGAAAACTTTTTAAAAATTGAGATATAATTGACATATAACAGTTTCATGTTACAATATAATGATCACCACAGTAAGTCTGTCATCACACATTGTTACAAATTTTTTCTAGTGGTGAGAACTTTAAAGATCTGCTCTCTTAGCAACTTTCAAATATATAATACAGTATTGAAAGAATACTTTTGCAAATCATATATCTGATAAGGGCCTAGTACCTAGAATATATAAAGAACTCTTATAACTCAACAACAAAAAGACAGACAACCCAATTTTAAAATGGGCAAAGGACTTGAGTGGACATTTCTCCAAAGAAGAAATACAAATGGCCGATAAGCACATAAAAAGATGCTAAACATCTTTCATTAGTCATAAGGGTAATGTAAATCAAAACCACAATGGGATACCACTTCACACCGACTAAGATAGTAATAGTAATGATGATAATAATAATAATAGAAAATAACAAGTATTTGCAAGGATATGGTGAAATTGGAACTCTCATATATAGCTGGTGGGAATGTAAAATGGTGTGGCCACTGTGAAAGTTTGGCAGTTCCTTGAAAGGTTAAACAGAGAATTACCATATGACCCAGCAATTCCACTACTAGGTATATACCCAAAAGAATTGAAGACAAGTACTCAAACAGATACTTGTACACAAATGTTCATTCAGTACTATTCATGATAGCCAAAAGATGGAAACAAACTCAAATGTCCATTAACAGATGAATGGATAAACATATGGTATATACATACAATAGAATATTACTTAGCCATAAAAATGTAGTACTGATACACGCTACAACGTGCGTGAATCTCAAAAACATTATACTAAATAACGGAAGCCAGACACAGAAGATCACATATCATTCCATTTGTATGAAACATCGTGGGTATGTAAATTCGTAGAGACAGAAAGCAGATTGGTGGTTGCCAGGGACAAAAGAGAGTGGGAAATGGGGAGTGACTGCTTAATGGGTATAGGAGTGTTTTGCGGGTGGGGGGGGAGTGATGAAAATGTTTTGTAACTTGATACAGGTGGTGGTTGCACAATATTGTGAATATACCAAATGCCATTGAATTGCACACTTTAAAATCACTTTTAAAAATTTGAATTCACCTCAATAAACAAAAATGCGTAGTATGGTATGTGACACCTAGTAAGCTATTGGTAAATTTTAGATTTTACTATTGCCTAGTGCACCTTTATCAGGAATTTAGCTGTGTGATGTTGGGCATCAGCTTCCTCAGTTGAAAAATGAAGTTGTTGGACTAAAGACCTCTCAGATCCTTACAGCATTAAAATTCTATATTTTAAGACATAGTATTTAATTCTTGTATAGGAAAGACCCCCTGTTACTCCTCCCATGTGTCTCCTTTACTCTCACATCTCTAGCACACTCACAACATGACACTGGATGTGTGGGAGTTTTTTGTTCCTCACACTAAGCAATTCTGTGACATCAGCTAGGTGTTCTACAGTTTAACTCAATTCTGACACTATCTACCTGGAGATCGTATCAGATTCCACAGATTGAGGGCTGGGTCCCTCAGGACTCCCCTCTGCCCCCCCCATCAGATGCCAACTATAAGTCCACCTGTGCTTTGGTTGTAAATCGGATGTTCCCACAATCCCCTCCTCAGGTTTGATTAATTTGCTAGAGCAGCTCCCAGAACTCAGGAAAACAGCTTACTTACAGTTTACCAGTTTATTATAAAAGGATATGATAAAGGATACAGATGAACATCCAGGTATGTGGCGTGGGGCATGGAGCTTTCGTGCCCTCTCCAGATGTGTCACTCTCCCAGCAACTCTACATGTTCACCAACCTGGAAGCTTTCTTATGGAGGCTTCAATCATGTAGTCATGAGACATTATTAACTCCATTTCCAGCCTCTCTCCTCTCTGGAGAATGGAGGTTGGGGTTGAGAATCCCAAGATTCTAATCATAGCTTGGTCTGTCTGCTGACCAGCCCCCATCCTGGAGTACACCAAGAGTCACCTCATTAGAACAAAAGATACTGCCGTCACCCAGGAGATTCCAAGGGGTTTAGGAACTTTGTGTCAGGAATCGAGTCAAAGACCAAATATTGAAATAAAAGATGCTTCTAACACTCTTAGGAAATTGTAAGCGTTTTAGGAGCTTTGTGCCAGGAACCAGGGGCAGAGACCAATATATATATTTTCTATTATCTGACTTTCATACAGCAGATATTTGTTGTGTATCTTCACAGTACTGTTCTAGGCACCAAGGACTTGACAGTACATAAGACAGAGATGGTTCCTGCTGTCATAGAGCTAACATTCTAGTAGATAAGGCATTACACAAATAATTATTTGCCACTAAGTTTTTCTAAGTACAACGTGGGGCAGGAATAGTTCTCCTGAGAAAAAAGATATTTAGGTATGAAGAATGAGTAGAAATTAACTGAGTGAAGGGAAGGGAGATGAGCTTTCTAGAGGAAGTATCGAAATATGGTAGTGGGAAGGAGCATGGTGCCTTTGAAGAACTGAAAGAAGGCAAATGTGACTGGAACTCAGACAGTGACTGCTGGATCATGTAAAACTTCTCAGTTGTGTTAAAGATGTTGGACATTATTCTAAGAGCACTAGCAAGTCAGTTAAGGGCATGGGCAAGCAATATTCAGGTTTTGGCCATGTAGAGAATGGTTTGGAGGGGGGCATGAGAAGAACTACAGACTAAGTAGGAGGTCATTGCAATAGCCAAGACTGTGGTGCCTAGAACTAGGGTACTGATAGTGGACAGGGAGAGAAGTCCTTGAATTTGAGAGTGATTTAAGACAAAGAATAAGTCTTGATTGATTGGCTGTGGAAGATGAGAGGAGGGGGAGGGAGGTGTCAAGGATGACTCCAGGGGCTTCCCTGGTGGCACAGTGGTTAAGAATCTGCCTGCCAATGAAGGGGACATGGGTTCGATCCCTGGTCCAGGAAGATCCTACGTGCCATGGAGCAACTAAGCCTGTGCACAACAACAGCTGAGCCCGTGTGCTGCAACTACTGAAGCGCGCACACCTAGAGCCCACGCTCCACAGCAAGAGAAGCCACCACAATGGGAAGCCCGCGCACAGCAACAAAGACCCAACGCAGGCAAATAAATAAATAAATAATTTTTTTTTTTTTAAAAGAAGGATGACTCCAAGATTTCTCCCCTGGGCATGTAGGTCAGAGGCATGCAGACAACAGTGGAAGGACTTTTGCTTTTGGCTCAGATGGAATATCAGAGACTAGATTCACCTTCCCACCTGAAACAGTTTTTGTTAATTACAAAATATACAAACAGTGGTTTTTAGGACACTGGACATCAGGCAACAAAAGATAGTGATCCCTGAGAATTAGGAAGTAAATGAGATGAGCACTGTGATTGTTTCAGCTTACTGCTTTGAGAGAGTTTCCAGGCTGCAGTGCAGGGAGGGGGAACCCAGGCAGAGACCAGCAGGCTCCCTGAGTTGAAGAAACAGAGCTAAGCATCTGGAGAGACCAAGGCAGCTAGAGGTCAGGACAGAGTACCAGAGGGGAGAGGGCTGCACAGAGAGAACCCTGGAGATCTGCAGAGGGTCCTCCTAAAGTAATCAGCTGAGTACTGATCAGTGCAATCTTGTGAGGAAACTACTTGAGGCTCAAGAGAGAACCATCTGAAAGGATTACAGGGAACCGTGGCTGGCACCACAGGGTTTATTCCCACCAGCCAGACTGGAAAATTCTCATGAGTCAGAAGGGTTTGCCTCAGTAGTGGTAGAAACATTTGTTAAAACTTACCAGGCTGGACACTTCAAATATGTACAGTTCATCGTATATGAATTATACCTCACTAAGGATCGATCCATCAATCAATCGATTGATTGATTTACTTTTTTTCCCTCTCCCCTCAAGGATTTATTCAACAAACATTTAAATTAACTAAAATGAGCCAATCACTGTGCTAAAAGTTGAGGGATGCATTGGGAAGCAAGGCAATCACATGGAAGACACACATCAAACAGTTACACAAATAATCTGTAGTGAGGGTTGTGATGAGTGCTGTGAAGGAGTACAAGATTCCGTAACAGCAGATATCTGTGAGACCTTTTCTGATCTGTAGGCGGTGACCAGAGAAAAAAGGCTTTTCTGAGAAAGAGGCAAAAAGTCTGCAGTCTGTCGCTAAAGCTTTTTTAAAAGAACAGTAGTGGAGGAACAGATTTGTAAGGGAAGACAAGTTTTTTTTCTTTTAATTGAAGTATAGTTGATTTACAATATTGTGTTTCACGTATACAGCATAGTGATTCAGGTTTTGTTTTTTAGTTTTATTGCAGATTTTATTTCATTATAGGTTATTATAGGATACTGGTCTAATTTTGTGTGCTATACAGTAAATCCTTGTTGCTTATCTATTTTATGTATAGTAGTTTGTATCTGTTAATCCCATACTCCTAAATTTCCCCCTCCCCCCTCCCCTTTGGTAAGCATAAGTTTGTTTTCTATGTTTGTGAGTCTGTTTCTGTTTTGTATATAGATTCATTTGCATTATTTTTTAGATTCCACTTATAAGTGATGTCATACAGTATTTGCCTTTCTCTGAGTTATTTCACTAGGCATAATATTCTCTAGGTCCATCTGTGTTCGCTACAAATGACAATATTTCATTCTTTATGGTGGATTAATATTCCAATTTATATATATATACACATATATATATTATGGGCACTGGTGTTGCTTCCATGTCTTGACTATTGTAAATAGTGATGCTATGAACATTAGGGTGCATATATCTTTTTGAATTAGTTTTTGTTTTTCTGGATATATACCCAGGAATGGGATTGCTGGATCATATGGTAGCTCTATTTTTAGTTTTTTAAGGAACCTCCATACTGTTTTCCGTAGTGGCTGCATCAGTTTACATTCCAATCAACAGTGTACAAGGGTTCCCTTTTCTCTACACCCTCTCCAGCATTTATTATCTGTAGACTCTTTGATGATAGCCATTCTGACTGGTGTGAGGTGATACTTCATTGTAGTTTTTTTTTTT